>NW_026000020.1:3368576-3487393 GCF_001458135.2 Marmota marmota marmota
CAAAAAAAAAAAAAAAAAAAGTTAAATTAATGTAAAACTGAAAACAACTACATTTAGTAACTAATTCAAAATGAATGAAAGTCTGCAGATAACACAAGTGACAATTTTGGTAAGAACTGATCAGTGTTACTTAGGAACAGAAAACAGAAATGTCTTACAATTTCCCTCTTGCTTTGGGCCTACTATTCTCAGAACACTCAGGTTTTGTTGCCCATTTCTAGCTCCTTTTCATTTTTACTGCTTTGTAGGTGTGAAGGGAAGGGCAAGGGGCAGGCTGGGCCTTGTGACAGGGACCTGAGCCAGGGCTGTTGGTCTAGGAGAGGGATCCCAGGCCAGTGCCACCCCTGAGTACAAGCCAGAGTCACACAGATAGCATTGTATGGCACAGTTCCTCCTTTCTGTGAGAAGAGGGTTTTTTCATTGTGGTAATTAGTATTTTTTTCTTATTTATTTTAATACTTATTTTAATTATGCAAATCTATAAGATATTATAATTTGATACACATATACAGTATGTAATGATCAAATCTTAAACATTTTAAGTCAATTTCTTTTTTTCTTTTTTTTTTAAAGAGAGAGTGAGAGAGGGAGAGAGAGAGAGAGAGAGAGAGAGAGAGAGAGAGAGAGAGAATTTTAATACTTATTTTTTAGTTTTCGGCGGACACAACATCTTTGTTTGTATGTGGTGCTGAGGATCAAACCCGGGCCACACGCATGCCAGGCGAGTGCGCTACCGCTTGAGCCACATCCCCAGCCCCTTAAGTCAATTTCTTTTAAAACATTTCTTAGTTGTTGATGTACATAATATCTTTATTTATATTTATTTATTTTATTTTTATGTGGTGCTGAGGATCGAACCCAGGGCCTCACGCATACAAGGCAAGCGCTCTACTGCTGAGTCACAACTCCAGGCCATTTTAAGTCAATTGTAATCAACAAATAATAATTGTACATATTTATGGGGTGTGATATTTTAATACATGTATACAGTAGGTACAGATCAAATTGAGGTAATTAATGCATCCATTTTTCTTTTTTTTGGTACAGGGATTGAACCCAGGGACATTTAACCACTGAGCCATATCTCCAGCCCTTTTTATTCTTTATTTTGAGACGGGGACTCCCTAAGTTGCTGAAGGTAGCCACGAACTTGTGATCCTCCAGCCTCAGCTTGCTGAGTCGCTGGGATTACAGGCATGAGCCACCCTTCCCAGTGCTTTTCCATCCCTTTATCATTACTTTGTATTTGGAGCCTTTGAGCTCCTCTGAAAAGAGATTTTTGAGGTTTCTCACCAAACCCATGGGCATTTCAGCCAGTCCCCACCAGCTCCGTTCATGGTACCACAAACCTGTGGTGGTTATGAAGTTTTTGTTTTGTTTTGTGATGCTGAGGATTGAAACCAGGGCCTTACACGTTAGACAAGTATTTTATCACTGAGCTACATCCTTAGCCTTTTTATTTTTATTTTTTTTGGTACCAGGGATTGAATTCAGGGGCACTCAACCACTGAGCCACATCCCCAGCCCTACTTTGCATTTTATTTACAGACAGGGTCTCACTGAGTTGCTAAGCGCCTCGCTTTTGCTGAGGCTGGCTTTGAACTCATGATCCTCCTGCCTCAGCTTCCTGAGCCACTGGGATTACAGGCCCTTTTTATTTTTTTATTTTGAGGTAGGGCCTCACTAAATTGCTGAGGCTGGCCTTGAACTTACAATCCTTCTGCTTCAGCCTCCTGAATAGCTGTGATTGCAAACATGTGCCATGGTTGTGAAGTTTTGAATGGTGGTGTGCTATCTTTGACTGTTCGTGTCCCTACATTCAGCTTGCTGTGTCCCTTACCCCTGTGATTGTTCTCAGATTGCCACAGGGATAGATGTGTCCTAAACATGACTGCTTCTCTAGATGTGCCTCACCAATGGCTTCAGGCTAAGGACTAGCATCTTTTCTTGCCTCAGGGTATAAGTTCAGTGGAGCATTTTTGTCCAGGGTAGGAGGGGGAAAGTATCTTTGAAGGTCCTTTACTTTTTTAACTTCTCTCTGCTTTTTCTACCTTTCAACTACAGTGAAATGATTTCAGCATCCTGACAACCCTGTGCCCCTTTGTACTGCTTCAGTATGATTTTCAAAGAGTTGAAAATGTGGCTGTCATTGTAAATATAAAATGAACATGGGGGCTGGGGATGTGGCTCAAGTGGTAGCGCGCTCGCCTGGCAATGCGTGCGGCCCGGGTTCGATCCTCAGTACCACATACAAACAAAGATGTTGTGGCCGCCAAAAAGTAAAAAAATAAATAAATATTAAAAAATTCTCTCTCTCTCTCTTAAAAAAAAAAAATGAACATGGGCCAGAGATTTTTTTCAGCTCCTTCATTGATAAGGAAATCAGTAATGTGTTAAGATTAATTCGAAGGAGAATATAAAGAACAGATATATAGGCATAAATGTGGATATTATAATACATTTATTATAATAATCATTTCATTTATGTAATATTATTTTATATTATATATAAATTTTACATCTATAATTATAGTAATTTAAGAATATTAATATTCTAATCATATCAGGGGTGTCAATATGGACCAAAGTTTACTGGCATTGCTTTAGACAAGAATCATTTCCATTACCATCTGTTTTTAACAAGTTACCTTCTAATGTGTTCAGTAGTTTTCAGCATGTTCACAGTATATTCATAAGCACCACCACATTTTTCCAAAATATTTTCATCACCCTGGTATGTAATACAATAAATTATGGATGATTATATGCATATTTGTAAATATCACTGAATCCAATCTTACATTTCATCCTTCTTGGTCGAACACTCTAGAATTTAATCCCCTACTCAATCCTCAGCTGCCTCCCAACACATGTGGGCAACATTTTCCAACTGGCTCAGGATATGATCTGCTTCTACTTCCCCATCCCCTGACTGTCCTTCAGTCCTGCTGTGGGCTCTGCTGGGAGTTTCCTTTCATGGTGGTCCTGGGGTTGGTGAGGTACACGGGGGAAGGTCTGGAGAATAGGCATTCACGTGAAGGCCCTGGTGAAGTCGCCTGAGGTTTTCATGTAAGTGAAGGCAAATTTCCTCCTGTGGTGAGAAAAGGCTACTTTGTAGGCAAGGGAAGCTTGGGATTTGGATCTGACCAAATGGTCTCTTCACAAGCCTAGTGTCCTACTCCTTCCCAATCAGGGTCCCCATCTTAGCCAAGGAACTTGCTAAGGTTGAGCAGGTCACCTCTGCAACAGTTCTGTCACCTGCACAATTATGTTTAGGATCTGAAGAAGACTTGTCTGTCCTCTGGTTATACAGACAAGGGATTCTTTGAATTTTGCCATATGGAGACCTTGAAATGGGAATTTAATTGTTCATGCTCATTTGTTTTTTTATAATTCTCCCAGGGCACACAGGAACAGCCATCTAATTCTACAATCTTTTGTGATCATTTCTGTTGCCACAGAAATCATGTTTAACACCAGCAAGAGCCCCAAATCCTTGTCCTCCTTCCTCTCCTCTGCTACCATCAGTACTAATTTGAGTCCTCCTGCTGCTGCTGAGTGGCATGGGTTACTAGCCTTCCTTCTGTTCCCTACACATGCACAGATCTGTGCATAACCCAGCCAGAATTCCACAATGAGGAACTGTGGTCACTCTTGGTATCAGCCAGGGTGGGCAACAAACAGAATCTGCCTCTGAATGTTGGAATAAATGTGCTGCTGAACAGCTATGGGCAGGATTTGGGAAGCATCTGTATTCATTTGCTGGGATGGCCATATAGAAGTCCCACAAACTAGGTGGTTTAAACACAGAAAGAGTGTTGGAAGGGGCTGAGATCCAGGCTGGTTCCTTCTGAGGATGCTAGGCAAGGACTGCTCCAGATCTTTCTCTTAGCTTCTGGTACTTTTTTGGCATAACCCCAGTCTTCTTGTGGCATTCTCCCTGTGAGTCTGGCTGTTCAAATTTCCCCTTTTTGCAAGGATACCTATCTTATTGAATTAAAATTCGCCCTAATAATCTCATTTTAAACTAATTACATCTGCAGTGACTATATTTCCAATTATGTCACATTCTGAGTTACTGGGATTTAGGACTTCCACATATGGATTTGGGGGGGACAAAATACAATTCATTACACCATCAAGGGGTGATGAGCACGCAGAAATAACTCACAATAGGAAGTTGTTGGCACCTGTGTTGGATGTTCTCCATCACCTCCTCCAGCTACCCTCTCCGACTTTCTCCACCTTGCTCTGTGCTGGGAAGCTGACGTCTGAAACCTGACCTCCCAGAAGTCTGATTTGGGTAATGTGAGACATAGGTAGGAGCTTTGGGGGTGGGAAGGGAGAAGTCAGGCTGTAGTACCCCGTGGTGCCCTTCCCATCCCCTCGCAACACTTTTCATATTCCTGTGTCTCCATGATTCTTTCCTACTTAATATTGGGCAGGTAAAAGCTTAATAATGTTTAAAACACGGGTGAATGTGTGTAGATTGTGTCAGGAGCACATTCAGTAGTACTAGCTGATGCTCATGAGAGCTTGCAGTGTGTCTTGTCTGTGCTGTTATAACAGAAAACCACAGACTGGGGGATTTACAAAGAACAGAAATTTTATTTGGTATTGGAAGCTGAGACATCCAAGAGCATGGCACCAGCATCTGGCGAGGGCCTTCATGCTGTGTCATCCCTGGTACAGGGCAGAAGGGCAAGAGAGGGAGAGCAGGAGACAGGGACAAATTTGCTTTTATAATAAAGCTTCTCTTGTGATAACTAACACACTCCTGAGATAATGACATTAATCCATTCATCCATTAATTCAATCCATTCCTAAGAAGAGGTGACCTAATAACCTCTTAAAGGTCCCACCTCTCAACACTATTCCATTGGGGACTAAGTTCCTAACCCGTGACCTTTGGAGATATAGTCAAACCATAGCATTATATATTCCAAGTGCTTAAGTATATACTACTCTGCATAGTTATACAAGGGAGGTGCTGTAAGTATTCCAATTCTGTGACTGCATAAACTGAGGTTCACTGGGATTTCTATCTTGCCCAAGGTCAAGGTCACACAGCTAACTAGCAGCAAGTTTGGGATTTGATGTAGGGCTGCCAGCCTGCACAGGCTGCCCCAAACCACAATGCCATATTTGTCGATCTGTTCCCATCTAGCAATGGTGGTTCTGTGGAGCTTTCTCGGTCCCCTTCCTCAGGAGCTCGCCATTCACACTGTGTGTTTTCACTCCTCCCTGGATACGTGGCTTTTGATTTCTACTACACCTTTCTGCATCTGTTTCCCTACCTGTGAGTTCTTTAGGGCAGGCCCATCTCCCATTTATTTCTGCAACTTCAGGGCCTAGAAGGATATTGGAGAGTGGCAGGTGCCAGAGAATATTTCTGGAAGGAATATTTTCTTGTCATCCCTGACTGTTGTGTACACCTTTGTGTACCCTAGGCCCCTGATTATATCTGACTCCCTTAGTTTTTTTCCCCCCAGAGGAAATTTGTCTGTGGCTGGTCAGTCCTTGACCACTGGCTTCTCTGCTGCCCAGGTGAGTGGTCTTGACTGTTCCCTTTCCCGCAGGGCTCTCTATCAAATCTGATCAGGGTTTCTGCTTCTTTTTATTTTTCCTTTTGGTACCAGGGATTGAACCAGGGGCTTTCAACCACTGAGCCACATCATCAGCCCATTTTATTTTATTTTTTTAAATTTTGAGACAGGGTCTAGCTAAGTTGCTAAGGCTGTGTTTGAACTTGTGATCCTCCTGCCTCAGCCTCTCACACTACTGGGATTATAGTCATGGACACCCCACTCAACTACTCAGGGTTTCTGAGGTGATCCTTTTGGTCCTCTGCAAACAGGTTCCTAGGCTTTTTTTTTTTTTTTTTTTTTTTGTGGTGCTAGGGATTTAACCCAGGGCCTTGTGCATGCAAGGCAGGCACTCTACCTACCACCTGAGCTATATCCCCAGCCCAGTTCCTAGGCTTTTGTAAAGGTTCCATTTGGTCTTCGGTGTCCTGTAAGGATTTCACTAACACTTTTAAGTTCTGTCCTAGTTAACAGTCACACTGTAAGGGATACCTTTGTTAAAACTGAGGTGCTGGGATATTCCGATAGACTTTTTCTTTGCCTCTTTGGCTAGGGTGTTGGATTTAACTGCTTCCCTATGGAGACTGCTCTGAGCGCCACCCGCCCTTCATGTTCAAGGACAGTTATGTGTCTTTTTCTAAAATAGCCTTGAGAAAATACTCATTTTAAATGTTTTTATTAGTACATTATACTTATTCATAATAGTGGGGTGGTGACATATTCATAGATGCATATGACATAATTTTGTTCCATTTCAATCCCCAGTACTGGCCCTTTCCCTCCCTATCCCCTTCCTCTATGCTACTGATTTTCCTTCCATTTATTTATTGTTTTTTAATTGCTGCATTACAGTTATATATAAAAGTGAAATTTGCTGTGATATAGTCACGCATGCATACAGCATAGTTTGGTCCATTTTGTTCCACAGTTCCACCCTCTAATCCCTCCTCCATTCCCCTTGATCCCTCTCCTCTACCCACTATTCTCCCTTCTGTTTTCATGGGATTCCCCCCTTCTTAAATTTCCTCATTCCTCTCTAGCTTCTGCCTATGAGAAAAAACATTCTAGCCTTGACTTTCTGAATTTTGTTCATTTCACTTAACAAATTCTCCAGTTTCATCCATTTACCAGCAAATGACATAATTTCATTCTTCTTCATGGCTGAGTAAAACTCCACAGTGTACATATAACGTATTTTCATTATTCATTCATTTGTTGATGGGCACCTGGGCTGTTCTTCGATTTGACTATTGTGCATGCTCTGCAAATATTGACCTATCACTACAGAATGCTAATTTTAGTTCTTTTGGATAAATACAAGGAGTAAGATACCTGGGTCATATGGTGGTTCCATTCCTAATCTTTTGAAGATTCTCCACAGTGTTTTCTAAAGGGGTTGCACTAATTTGCAATCCCACCAACAATGTACATTTCCCATCCACCTCCTTGCTAGCATTTATTATTATTTGTATTGTTGATGATTGCTATTCTGACTGGAGTGAGATGAAATTTCAGTGACGTTTTGATTTGCATTTCCCTGATTGCTAGGGACTTTGAACATTTTTTCATATATTTGTTGGCCCTTTATGTTTCTTCTTTTGAGAAATGTCTGTTTAGATCTTTTGCCCATCTACTAATTGGGTTATTTGTTTTTGGGTGTGTGTGTGTGTGTGTGTGTTTAGTTCTTTATACATTTTTGCATATTAATCCCTTGTCAGAAGAGTAGATGGCAAAATTTTCTCCCATTCTATAGGCTATCTCTTCCCGCTCTTGTTTCCTTTGCCGTGCAGAAGCTTTTTAATCTGAAGTTATTCTACTTATTGATTCTTGGTTTTATTTCTTGAGTTTTAGGAGTCTTATTAAGGAAGTCAGTGTCTGAGCCAATATGTCCTCACTCTAGGGTTTCTTCTAGCAGTTGCAGTGGTCTGACACTTGCTGCCTTTTCTGCAGCTCCGGCGGTTCCCTTGTGAGAGCCTCACACATGTCTTAGAAGTAATGATATCTGAGTGATGGATATGCCAGTCATTCTGATAGGATCATTGCACGCTCTACACATGTACTGAAATATCATTTAGTGCCTCTTAAATATGAACGAGTATGACGTGTCAATTAAAAAATTGTTTAAAAGTGTGCCGTGTTAAAAAATTCGAACAAATTGTTTTTAATTTTCATGCTATTTTTGGGTGATTTAAACAATGTTATTTGAAACCAAACGTACTTGGGTGTACTGGCCTGCACTCCTGCATTCCGTCCCTCCCAGGACAAACGGCTCTGGGTTGGCCAGCAGGACGTCGTTTCCCCTAGGTCCTTCACACCACTTCGAACCAGGTCGTGGGGGCCGCTCCGCCACCCGAGCTCTTTCCCAGGAGCGGCGGCCCAGGGCCGGAGCGCGGCGCTGCCCAGGCGCTCCTGGCGATCTCGGTGGGGCCTGGAGGGAGGGGACCTGGCAGCGGGATCGGACTTCCTCCCTCCACTCCGGAACTGTGAGCCCGAGCGGCCGGGACGCGGAAACCCCGGGAGGCGCCGCAGGAGCCGGCGGGGCGGGGGCGCCGGGGGGCGGGGCCGGGGGGCGGGGCCGCGCGTGGGCTGCGCCGGGTGCGCGGGGCGAGCTGCTCCCGCTGCGCTCCCGGGACTGCGAGTGCTGGGCACCGGCCGGTCTGCGGTCCCCGCGCGCAGCCGCCGCTGCCGCCTCCTCCCGAGCGCTTGGGGCCCGGTGCGGCCGGTGGCCGCGGCGATGTGAACCGGGGCTCTCGAGCGCGGCCGGATCGCCGCGATGTGGCTCAAGCCCGAGGAGGTGCTGCTGAAGAACGCCCTGAAGCTCTGGGTGACCCAGAAGAGCAGCTGCTACTTCATCCTACAGCGGCGCCGCGGGCACGGCGAGGGGGGCGGTCGCCTCACCGGTAAGGGGCTCGCTGGGGTGGGCCGGGCCCCGGGCCTCGCTCCCTGCCGGGCCCGCAGCTCCCAGCCCGGGGCTGAGTCGCAGGTGGCGATTTCACAGGAGACACCGGGCCAGAACGGCCCTGCCTCGGGTTTGTTTTCCTTTCTTCTGCATTTCTCGTGCAAGCTCCCGAGGAGGTTGAGCCAGAGGGACTCGCGGGCTGGTGCATTTTCCCGGGTGAGGCAGGTGTCTTTGCCACCTGGCCGGGTGAGCACCTGGAGGTCAGACTAGGTTCCAGGAATTGGAGAAGAAACGCCAACTGGAGCTTGGCTACAGGGCGCGCGGGATGGGGGACGGTGGGGGGATGCCCCCTGGGAGGAGAGGGGACTTCTGTGCTGGGTGCCAGGTGACAGCGGGGCCTCAGGGCAGGCCTGGACTTGGCCATCTGGACGTGGCTGAGGCTCCAGGTGGTGTCGCGGCCAGGGACTCACGGCCAGCCCATGGTGAGGCGCAGCTTGGGAGGTCTGGTGTGTGGGCCTGGGACTGTCTCTTCTTGCCTAGGGGAAACTGAGGCAGTGTGATTCCCAAGCTTATGATCTTAGCAAAAATAAGCATAGGTTCCACCCCTTCAGTGTCTTCTGAGGAATGATAGGAAAAACAAAACAAAACAACAAAAACCAAAACCAGACAAAGAAACCTCAGGCTTGTGAAGTTGATGAAAAACAAGGCTTTTTTTTTTTTTTCCTAAAAGTTATGATCCAAAGCTTTTGGAAATTGAGGCCAGCTTGCATTCGCTAGAATGCCTGTTTAAACAGATCAATGAAGGAAAATTCGGTTGTACTTAGGGGACCTATCTGAAATTTTCCAGTTGCAAAATCTGAATAATAGTGACCTTTTGTCACAGCCCTCCTACGGAGAAAAGCAAAGTTGGAAAAGTCAAAGGAACAGGATTGGGTCCCCAGGTTAACTGTTCATGACTCTTGGGCCAGTCTGGGGAAGGCTTTATCCAGGTCTTGTCAAGTAGGGGAAATGGACCAACATGGCAAAACCAAAAGTTCAAGGGGAGTTACCTCTGGTAATTTAAGCTCAGAGAAAGCTGGCAGCTTGTTTTGTTAGAGGAGGGAGACTTGACAGAGACCCCAGGAGTGGGTAGGAGTTGGCAGGATTCTAGGTGGAAGGGGCAGTGGAGGGTTCTGGATGGAAGTGGGGTGAGGCAGTGGGGGATCAGTGGTCCTGGTGGGTAGCAGATGCAGTAGGGCAGGAAGCCATAGGGGCCTGGGAGGGCCTCTGAGCTGCACAGTGGTGCCTAGTACCCTGGCCCTTGGGAAATGGAGCGTGGTGGAGCTTTGCAGGGCCCAGCAGAGGCGAAGAGGCTGGAGAGGGGTTTGTGCCCTGTTCACTGATGGTAGTGTATCTTAATTTATGGTGCCTTAAGTAGGGTACCTGGTTTACAGTAGTCAAGGGTGAGTATAGGGCTTGTAGATTTTCGAAGTAGGAAGCACAGGACGATTGTCCTACACATGCTGGGATTCTGTGTGCTGCTTTAAGAAAGATCTATGAGGGCTGATGAATGAAGGCCTGTCGCCACAAGGTTATCCACATCAGGCAGGCTCTAGATGTGGAGAGCAAAGCTGCTCGTACAGTACCTGGTTGTGCTTTGCTTCAGGCCCTCTTGTTTCTGACTCTGGTGTCCAGGGTCTACCTGTAATGAATTCTGTCTGATATGGACCCCTTGTCCTTGCATTGTCTAACCAGGCAGGTCTCATGTTGTAATAGCCAGGCTTTGGTCTTTCTTGGTTTGAACTTGAACTTGCTGTGAATGTACAGAACATTCTTAAAGGCAACAGTAACTACAACGAGAGAGAGAGAGAGAGAGAGAGAGAGAGAAGAAGAAGAAGAAGAAGAAGAAGAAGAAGAAGAAGACGACGACGACGAAGACGACAATTTGCTTTATTTTTTAGAGACCCAGAACCTCCTGTTGATTGTGCAAGGATGACATTTCCTATGTAGCCTGATATTGACCTTTGAGCATTTAGCCCTGAGGCAAGTGGCTTGGCTGTGCCAGATGAGCCACCCAGACCTACAGTATCACCATTGTGCTAGTCTTCCTGGGGCCACTTATGGATGCTGTAAAGTCAAGACTGATTGGCCACAGGGCAGCTTCATGTTGGTGGTTTTAGGAAAATGTGGAAATCCAATGTGACAGACTTGGCAACTTAAGAGTTTAAAACTTGGATTTAGTTTATGAAAATAGTGGGAACTGAAGCGAAAACATTGTGACTGATTAGTTTTTGGTTTTGTTTTATTTTTTTCATTGCTGGGGATTGAACATAGCATCTCCAGCAAGCAAGGCAAGCACTCCACCACTGAACTACATTCCCAGTCCTTTTTTATTTTTTGCTGTAAAGTCTCCCTAAATTGTCTGGGTTCTTTGAAGTTGTGATCCTCCTGCCTCATGCTCCTGAGTAGTTAGGATCGTAAGTGTGTGCCTCCATGCTGGGTTACTGTTCTTTGGAGGCGAGCAAATGGAGGGGGCAAAGAAGGGTTGGAAATAAAATGTGAGGGTGCAGTAATCAAAAAGTATATTTTTATTGAAGTGCTAAATTTGCTATCAGGTAGAAGTTTAAACATAAGATCTGGAGTCTACTGTGATATGAATTACCCAACTTCAGAAATATAAGTTTTTGTTTCATTGAGGATTATCACTTGCCAATCTACTTACACACACACACACACACACACACACACACACACTCACTATACACCTCTCAGTTTTATTTTTCTCCATAACTTTTTTACTTTCTAACATGTAATATACTTACATATTTTCTCCATAGTTTTTCCAAACTTAATTACCTATTTCTGAGGGCAGGTATTTTATCTATGATTATGCCTAGCATATAACATATGCTGAGTCAACATTTTTCAGGGCTTTTTTTTTTCTTGTGTGTGTGTGTGTGTGTGTGTGTGTTTGCTTCTAGGTTGAACCCAATTTTATCCCCCCCCCTTTAAAAATTTTAGACAGGGTTTTGTTAAGTTGCTTAGGGCATTGCTAAAGTTGGGGAAGCTGGCTTTGAACTTATGGTCTTACTGTCTCATCCTCTTAAATTGCTGGGATTACAGGCATGTGCCAGCACATTTTTATAGGTGCATTATAATTATATATACTAGTGGAATTTGTTGTTACATATTACTACATGCACACAGTGTACCAATATAAGTTGATCCATATCGTTCCCCAGTATTTCCCCTTTCAGTAAACACTTGTAGGATGAAGAGATGGATGAATGCATATACAAATGATAGATCCCTCCCACTTTTTTCTTAAAGTTGGATGGGTGCAGAGGCCCAGCTTTTCCAACTGAGGCTGAGCTGATGGAATGGAACAGGAATATCCCCTGTCTCCTCTCTGCTTCCTGTTTACCTGGCAGTCTGACCACTTGGGAAGTGGGAGGGGTGGGGGGTGGGAAACAGAGTCCTTCTCCTCCTCCTCCATCTCTCTCTCTCTCTGTCTTTTTCCCTTGTAGCTCCTGCTTTTGAGGGTGGGGGGAGTATTGTGGGCACTATGGCACTGACTTCTCAGGTGGCCAGGCACAGACGGGCTAACCTTGCCGTCTCTTGGAACCTCTTTCTTTTTCTTTAATTTTTAAAATTTTAATTTTTGGTGCATTGTAGTTATAACCAATAGTAGGGTTCATTTTGACATATTCATAGATGCATAGAACATAGTTTTCTGCATTTCAATCCCCAATACAGTCCTGTTCTCTACCCTTCCTCCATACTATTGGTCTTTTAATTTTTTATATTTATTTATTTATTTGTGGTGCTGGGGATTGAACTCAGGGACTTGTGTGGATTGAACTCAGGGACTTGTGCACGTGAGGCAAGAACTTTACTAACTGAGCTATATCCCCAGCCCCTTGAATTTATTCTTAATTGGTCCATTATAGTCATATATAAAACTGGAATGCCTTGTGATATATTCACACACGTACATAGTGTAATTTGGTCTATGTTATTTCCCAGTTCTTCCCCCTTTTCCTCCCCACCTCCTCATGCTTGGTCCTCTGCTTCTGCTTTACAGCTCTTCCTTGTATTCTTGGGAGATCCCCTTTTTAATTCCTTATTTTGGGGGTGGGGGTGTTGGGGAGGGCAGGAGGAAGACCTGACTGGAAAATGCAGTCTGGGGCTCTGGGCAGTACTGAGGCTGCCACCTGGCCCTCAGGTTGGAGTGTGGTGTGTTCAGTATTATGAGGTGTTTCCAGAGTTCTGCAGACAGAAGCAATTTTGCCCCACAGGTAAGGAAGTACAGTTATCCAGTGTTCACAGTCTCCAGCCCGTGGGAATATTTCTTATAAATGTTCGGTCTGCTCGGAGAGAACAAAGAGAGGGAGAAGTTAGTGTGGGGAGGCAGTGGACAGAAAGAACACCCAGGCCACAGCTGTCCCTCCCCCACAGCTCTCTGAAGCCCTTCAAGATGGGATAAGTGTAACTCTAAAGACCAAATATCATTGCTCAGATGTGCCCTTCTGAAGGATTTTATTTTTCAGTGTCCGATTACGTGTATGCCTGATGCCTGTATAACCTTGCAACTCTTTGCCCTAAGAGAATGGCCATTGTGAAGTTATAACATGAATCAACTATTGATGTTTGCAGAAAGCATACCTTCAACCCCTGTTCTCATCATTGCATTTGAACCAGTGATGGGCTAAACGATTCCCTAAACAATTAGGGTCAAGGGAGGAAGATGGTGTAGTGGAAAATTGTGGGTAATGCTGGCTTTGAGTCAAGGTGAGTCTGTTGGTTACAAATCTGGATTGAGAGGCCCGGGGCTCGTTTACTCGGTTCTTGGCGCCTTAGTTAATGACTCGGCCTTAAGATGGGGTGATGCTGACAGTTTCTCTGGAGGGTTAGAAACTGTTCCCCATTAGGCTTTGCCATTTTTTTCTTTCCACTAGGAGTGCATGAAGCTTCCAATTAAAGTAAAGGTTAGAATTAAACAATAAACATTGAGAGCATAACTTGTACTTGACATCTTGTTGGTTTGTAAAAAGAAAAACGAAGTAATATTTAACAAAAGTGAATGACATGAGGGCTTTTGGGAATAAAGATGTAAAGAAGTTTGTTGTAGTGAGGGACACAAGAAATAATCATTTATCTAATAGAAAGTGCTGTATTTCTTAAGTATAATTAAAAGATTAAATATTTAAAAGCACGTTGGGTTAAGTATTGCCCAATGGCCAACTAACGGGTATTTTGCAAGATTTGGGTACTGGGCTTCTTTGACCATATAAATAGAGAACTTCACCTGGCGTTTGTTCATGCGTTGATTATATAGCCCATGCTGTGCCTAACGTGAATTGTCTTTTGCCTTTGGAGTCAGGTCCCCAAAACTAGGGGCTTCCTGTGAGCTCCCAAGCCTGCTCAGTATGACTCACTCTGTCAGAAGGCTGGAAACTGGTGGAGCCCAGCATGCAGCTAACAAAACTAACAGGGGTTCTAACCTCCAGCAGGACTGGAGTCCTGCTCAGGTAGCTGAATTTGTTGGTGCCTTTTATTTCAACCAGTCTTTGGCTCAGCACCACAGCCGGGGGCCTTGTGCAGGAGTCCCAGGTGTTGGCTCTAAAGTTTTCCATGCTTTGGTCTTGTTTCCTCAAAGCACCATAAGGAAGAAATCGCAAATAAAGGAAGTAGTTTGAATTTAGATGCACAAAACTGAAGAATGCAATGGGTAAAATAAGTGATACATCTTTAAGGACTGATAAACCTTTAATAAACACTTTGAGGTTTCCAAGAATTGTAGTTAATGAGAGCGTAATAGAGGCCCCGTATCTGTAATTAGATAATCAAAGGAGGCATACACTGTGTCACTCCAGGACGTCATAAGCAGTACAGATTGTGTACCTCTTATGTGGGTAGCAAGGCTAGTTCTTTCAGTCTGATTGGGACTCCTTGAGAAGAGTGGAAACCCTGGGTTAACCCTTTGTGGTATCTTTTCAAGTATTTATTTCCTAGCAGCAAAGGACCAAGGGTGTTATGATTGTGACTCCACATACTGGTGGCATTGGGTGAATTAGGAATTCGTTGAAAATGATTGTAGTAAACCTGACAGTATTCCAGCAGATTTTCCCTGGTTTTGAAAACTCTTGTCGGTTGTGTTAAAAAGCAGCCATGAACATATTGTCATGCTCCTGGAGTTGCAGGAGCTCAACCTGCCTGGGTCTCAGGCTGCTTCTCCTCCACCTTCTGCTCTTAGGTATGGACCCTCCAGTGGCAGGCAGTTTTCTCTGCTGGGAATTTCACCAGCTGTCCCCTCGGCGTCGATGTCCTTGTCTCCCCGGCTGCCCAGCAACTTCTCTTTACCCTTGGATCTCAGCCTGAGCTCCACTTCCTGGAAACCTGCCCCTTCCCTTGCTCTAAAGCCTGGTCACCTGATCCTCTTGTACTGCCTTCCACTTTGTTTTATAGCACCTGCCACTCTTTGTCTGGTGGCAGCTTTTGGTAGCTTTATCTGATTAGAGATAACCAGAGCAGGAGTTCTAGGAGAGAGGTCCCAGGTCTTTGTCCTTTCTGCTCTGCCTCCAGCACCAGAATAATGGTTCTTGATAAATATTTGTTGAACACACAGGTATCTAAGTGGAATGGAGAGACGGGAGCCTGTGCAGTCGAGATGTTGGACCTCAGCCTGGAAATGGAATCATGCAGAACACAGGAAGAAGTAACACAGGCTGTTCTTCACTTTCTCAGGCCAGCGCTATAAGGACCAGCGGTAGCTTCTTGGCTGATCCAGCCCAGCTGTTAGAAATACTCGTCGTCGGTACCCTTCTTGTCAACGATTCCATCAGAGCCAGAATCATCCCCCCTGTACATCAGCAGCCAATTAACAGCTTTGCCAATTTGAGTCATTTGTATCCCTGAGCATTTGGTGGGTCATTTGTTCTGCTGGATTTTATTATTATTTTTTTCCTGCCTCCTTCTTTCTACTTAAAAAAAAAAAAAAGGTGTGTGTGGGGGGGAGTCAACAAAAGAATACACAGTCCCCTAATAAGATTTCCTTATGACAGGTATGGCATTTTGTGGCTGGTTTCTAATATGAAATCTTCCATGTGCATAAGAGTATGTGCTATGAATGTAAAGCATAAATAACAGAATGAACACGATATGCCCGCCACCTGTTACCAAAAACACAAAACAAAACAGAATTCTCCATGCCTGAGAGACCCCTTCTGTTTCTCTGATCATGTTTCCCATCCCTGCCTTATGGGAACCATGCTCCTGAATTATACTGCCTTGTTTTGTTTTTTTTTTTTTTTTGGAAATGGGGATTGAACTCAGGGGCCCTTGGCCATCCCCCACCCTATTTTGTATGTTATTAGAGACAGGGTCTCACTGAGTTGCTTACCGCCTCGGTTTGTTGAGGCTGACTTTGAACTCACGATCCTCCTGTCTCAGCCTCCTGAGCTGCTGGGATTCCAGTGTGGCCGCCTTGCTTTTCTTCATGTTTTAACATACTTGTAGGTATCCCAACTTGATACATGGGTTAGTTTTGTGTGATCTTGTAACTTTATATAAGGGGGCTCATACTTCATACTTCCTGTGCTTTCCGGTAGCTTGGTGAGCCTCCCCCCTCTGATGTGGCACCATGGCGACACATGAAGCTGTGGTTCACTCATTTCCATCACTGCGCAGTCCACTGACTGAATATTCTGTGATGTAATCATTCATCCCCCTGTCAGGGGGTGTTTGGGTTCTAGTTGTTATTGTCTTTGCTCTTACACATGATGGTGCTGTGAACATCCAGGTAGTATTCAGACTTGTAAAGGTTTCTCTAGAGAATACGTCTATGGGTGACCTCACTGGGGGTGTGTCAGTCAAGAAGGGCTGGAAACACCCCAACACAGGGACTTCCTTCCTGCTGTGCATCCCGTAAGGTCAGAACGAGTCTCCTCGTATGTTTGGCTCTCAAAGATGGGCCAGTAAAAGCTTCACTTCCAGAGCTTCCAGGGAAAGGCAACTTGGTGAATCTGGCTGCTACACTTCCCCCTGAAGCAACACACCCCTTCTGCTTAACAAAAGTTCCTCTGGCCACAGCAGGTCACATGGCCACCTGTAACCTCAGAGACCTGAGGACACACCATTCTGCCATATGCCTGGAGGGAGGAAGAACTGAAGCATTGGCCAGCAGTCCCAAGACTGGGCGGGAGGGTTCTGAATTTTCAGACCTTTCAAGATAATTCTAAATGGTTTTCCCAAGTGCTTGTGTAAATTTACATTTCTGGAAGCAGGGCATCAAAACTTCCCACAGTGTAGATCCTTGCCTGATATTACTGCCAGAGATGCTTTTTGTTTATGCCAATATACAATATTAGAATAGTATCTCAGAACCCCTGGAATAATATTTCTCTAGAAATGTAAAACTGTGTGTGTGTGTGTGTGTGTGTGTAGTAAATATGTTTTTCCTTCTGAGAAGTATCTATCTTTTGCTTGTGTTTCCTATTGAGTTGGCTCTCATTTTATTTTAAGGAGGGGTGTGTGTGTGTGTGTGTGTGTGTGTGTTCATTCTGAATTCTTCGATTAAATGTATTTTGTCATGGGTCTTTGGAAGAACCAACACTTTTAATTTTTGATTTTCATGCAGTCTGGCATATCAATGATTTTCCTTAGGAGTTTGTGTTTTTTGTTATTTGTTTGAGAAGGTGCTTTCCAGGGTGATGGTGTGTGATCAGAGCCAACAATCCTATAGCAAAAGATGGGTGGATAAGAGAAAAAAATAGTAAGTTTATTTAATTAAAGTTTTACATGATGTAGGAGCATTCAGAAATGAAACCCCAAAGACCTAGGGAAAGATATTTTGTGCGTAGGTTTCATGAAACGTGGAGAGGTGTGTGGAGATGCAGGTGGGGATGCCCCCAGCCTCTCTGCACAGTGTTCTTTCTGGGTTACGGGGCAGAGCTCCTCTGGAATGAATTCCTAAGGGGGAAGGGAGAGAGTGATCTTTTGAAAGTTTATAGCTTGCTTTGAGGGAGAGGGGCTTAATGTCTGTGATTTGCCTTGGGAAGAGGAATCCTGGTTTGCATGACTCTCTTTGGAGAAAAAAACGGGCAGGAGACAGGAGAATGGGAGAAGGTCAGGAAGACCTTGTTTGCTGAGTTCTCTCAGGTCTTCTTTATTTCAAAGTGCTCAGCATGCCAAAGTGTCCTGTTTGGGGTCATTGTACTCTGAGCCCCTCCATGGTGCAGGGAGATCCTGAGATGACAGTAGAAGTCCCACTCTGGTCCTTCCTCTAAGTCCAGATTGGAGGAGGGCAAATGACGGCAGGAAAACTTCTGGAAGACAAGGTATACAGCCATGCAGTATTTTTGCGTGCATCAAAAGAAGATCTGCACCTGGGGAGACCACGCTACACAGAAGGCTCAATAGCCAGAGAGCCTGTGGAGTTGTGAACTCCAGGAAAACGAAAAGTTGCACAGGACAGAAAAACTTTTGCAGTTTTGCTAGAAACCTCAGCTTGCTAATTTTTTTTAATTTAATTTTTTTTTTTTTTTTGCCCTTTGTTTTTGGACCTGGGGATTGAACCTAGGGCTTTAGCAAATGCGAGGCAAATGCTTTGCCATTGGGCTGCATCCCAGCCTGAGCTCTCTAATGTTCATGTGGTTGTAATGATGTAAGGATTGACAGGCAATGTAGCAAAAACTTACTGCACCATTGGGGCATGAGGGGAGGGTGGCAGTGGTGGTCAACCAAAGGGAGCCACCTCCACTTCTGAAAGCTGACCGTTAAAGCCTACATGAAAAATTAAAGGAGGGCTGGGGCTGTGGCTCAGGGGCAGGGCACTTATCTAGCATGCATGAGGTGCTGAGTTTGATCCTCAGCACCACATAAAAGTAAATAAATAAAATGAAGGTATTGGTCTACTACAACTAAAAAAAAAATTAAAAAAAGAATAAAAAGAACTGTGTGTCAGCTTTGTCCTCTCTGTGAGCTATATTTAGCCTTGGGAATGTCTAGCATGTGTGGGGTGTGTCCTTTCACACAGACTTAAAACTATCTTAGAAGTTCATCTGAACTACTCAGGTGCTTTTATTTGAAATTCAATGGTATCTTGGATTTTTTTTCTCAAGAGGAAATTGGTTTGGAATTATAAGTTCATGATCTTTGTCTCTTCCCATCTCAGATGTGATTGTGTCACTGTAACCCACTCCCCCCCCCACCCAGATCTAAGTTTCTTAACCTATAAAACAACAGCAACAAATCCTATAAAAAGAACCCAGACTGTTTTGGTTTTGTGGAAGATTTCATGCTTCAAACTGTTTTATTTTCCAACGATGTCAGGGAAATTGATTCAATTATTTATAATTAAGAAAAATTCCCAAAGAGCATTTTATTTCACAGTGCTAAGGCCTGTACTCTGACCACATTCATGGTCTGGAGAGAGAGAGATGGGACAATGGCACCAATGGTGATATTAAATTATGAATACTGAATCTATTGATTCTTAGAAACTACCAGGTTGGTGAACATTGCCAGGAGTGTGGTGCTCTCCAGCTGCATAGTGAGTGCAGGGGACACGAGACAATAACAGTAACTAATTTAGACTGAGCACCAGGAAGTGTGCCTCTGAGGACCTGTGAGCTCAGCTGAAGCTTGTAGAATGATGTTACCTGGGTGAAAGTTGAGGAAAGAACCTTTGAGTAGAGGAAATGACCTGTGCAAAGGCCCTGAGGCCACTGAGATTCTGTTTTGGACAGGTTGATTTTGAGATGCCTGGGAGTTGCCTAGTCAGTCCTGTAGCAGAGGAAACTGCAGTAGGGACCAAGGAGGGGCCAGTGGACAAAGGTAAACAGCAGAACATATTTTCCTTGAAGCCAAGAGAAAGTATATACAGGAAGGAGGGAGGGGTCCACTCTGTATTACCGTATGGAAAAGGCTGGTCAGACCCTGGAGGCCTCAGTGAAAGCAGTTGGGGTGCAGGGAGATGTCATGTAGGAACAGGCTGAAGACCAATGGGTGGGGAGGAAGTAGGGATGGCACGTGAGGATGGCCCTTGGGACATGTGCTGGACTTGGTGGAGAGCTGCTGGGCCTTGAGACGGGCCAGGGCTGGGACTGGAGAGTCAAGGGGGTGTTAAGGGGTCCAGGTGAGGGGACTCTGGGAGTCATTTCCCAAGGAATTTTGTTTTAGAAAGAGGTTAAGTAGTCTGAACTGAAAAGAAAGACTTGCCCCAAGGAATCTGTCAGTGACTTCCGATGACATGATAAGAAATACATATTTGGTTTCTGCCCCTAGTTCCTGGCACTCTAGAATTTATGATTTCCGGAGTGACAGGGGTATTAGGAACATCTTTTGTTCTGATATTTGGCCTTTGAATCCAGTCCTGACACAGAGCACCCTTAGAATTTCCTGGTGATAGGAGTGTCTTTTCTTGCAATGAGGCGACCCTCCATGGGCTCCTGGGTGGTGGCCAACACCCGAAAGATGAGCCACAGTTGGAAGCCTGGAGCTTTCTGCCCCACCCCCATCCTCTGAGGAGGAGAAAGGGGCCTTAAGTTGAGAATAAATGATCATGCCTACATGATGAAGCCCCCATAGTAATCCCTAAATTATGGATTCTAGAAACTTCCAGGTTGGTGAACATTGCCAGGAGGGTGGTGTTGTTCAGCTGCATAGGGACAGAAGCTTGTGAGCTCAGGACCTTTCTAGTCCCCACCCTATGTGCTTTATTTGATTCTTCACCTATGTTCTTTATAATGAACTGGTGAGCAGTAGTGCATCCCTGTAATATCAGCTACTTGGGAGGCTGAGGCAGGAGGATCCTAAGTGTGAGGCTGGCCTCAGCAACTTAGCAAGATCCTGTCTCAAAATACAAAATAAAAAGGGCTGGGGATGTAGTCCAGTGGTAGAGGACTCCTGGGTTCAATCCCCAGCACCTCAAACAAACATAATAACAAAAATACCCCACATATAGATAAAAGCAAAACAAACTGGTAAACATAAGTGTCTGCCTGAGTTCTGTGAGTTATTTCTATAACTATTGGACATGAGGAGGGTGTCATGGGAATCCCTAACTTACAGATAGTTGGTTAGAAGTACAGATGGCAACCTGGGTCTTGTGATTGCAGTGGAGCAGTCTTGTGGGCCTGTGCCCTTTCCCCCAGGGTCTGCACCATTTCCAGGTAGCCAGTGTTCTGATTGACTTTTAGGACACCCAGTATGTGTGTGCAGCTTTGGAGAATCATTTGGTGTGGGAGGAAGCAACACACATTGGGTGTTGGAAATGTGGTGAGTCGCAGAGCAAAACTGTTTTCTCATCATCAAAAACTTTAATTTAGTGGAGCTCAAGGATGTTGGCTTAGAACTGCCCAATGATTGTTTGAGAAGAAAATGGCACTTTAAAGATTGAGTAAGGTCAGCTGGGAAGTGTAGCTTAGTGAGAGATTACGTGCGGCTCTGGGTTCAATGTCAGCACCATAAAAGGAACAAAAAAAAATGAAAATCTGGGTTATTTTACTTGGCTGGCATTTAGTGTCACCTGTCACCTGTGTGAGCAGGCCCCTTGTCCCGTAGCGTTTGGGTAGATGCTAGTAGGAATCTTCATGGAGTGTTTTGCTTGGACTTTGTTTCATACACATACATAGTTTTGTGTTATGAATAATAATCAAGATTCAAAAAATATAATTTACTTCTAGAGGGAAAATAGGTTAAATATCATTTCTGTGGATTACGTAGGTTGGTCAGGAGGTGTGGCTCTGAACTATTGAATCCATTTACCAGGGTTTTCACTTTTTATTAGGGGCACTGGGACTTGAACCCCGGGCCTCTTGCATGCTTGGCATGTGCCCTACCACTGAACTCTGCCCCCACCCCTAACGTGGCTCTAATGAAGTCTGCAGCCCATTGGTTGGGCTATAGGGAAGTTATAATGAAGGAAAAGCCCGGTGTGGTGGCACACGTCTACAATCCCAGCAGCTCTGGAGGCTGAGGCAGAAGGATTGCAAGTTCAAAGCCAGCCTCTGCAATTTAGCAAGGCCCTAAGCAACTTAGCTGGACCCTGTATCAAAATTAAAAAATAAAAAGGGCTGGGGATGTGGTTCAGTGGTGAAGGACCCCTGGGTTCAATCTCTCTTACAAAAGAAAACAACAACAAAAGGCTGTGCATTCTTAAAATGGGATTTTCCTGGTGAGAAACAGTTTGGAAGGATCTTCTGGACTTTGTCCTCTATGGTATTTGCATAGTAGAAATGTTTTTAAAAGGCATAAATAGCCTTAGCTCAACCACAGAGAGATTTAGTTTTTTCCGCTGCCCTGAGAGTAAAGAAAGCTAAGGTGGGTTTGGGGTTCCTGTTACATTGCTGGCTTGATGCTATAATTAAAAGTAAATGGAGACTCAAAAGCATTAAGCCAGTCAAGCTGTGTTCTAGGCCCCATGGCTGTTTTCCATAAATGCGTCAGATCAGGTCGTTGGTTGGTCTTCTCAGAACTCTCTCTGGCTGCAGGCACTGCCTGGTTTGCTAACTTTTTTGTTTTGTGTTTAGTCAAGTAAACTCTAGTAAATTAAATTCTTCTAGGAATTTTAACAGTTTTGATGTAGATTAGTTGGTCTAGGAATTTTCCTTTTAATGGTTTTGGAGCAGTTGGTAGGCCATGAAGCAGAGAGCCAACGACCCTCTCCTTTCTCTCGGGGAACCAGCCATAGTTGCCCACAGAGCATGCTGTGTTTGGGGTCTGCTTGCTGCACCTGGGGATGCTGGGTAAGATCCTGGCCAGGTTCTTGCTCCACAGATTTGTGTTTTGAATGGAGTTTGAGCATGTTTTTTGGTATGAACTGGGTTTGGAAGTTGTGACAATCAGCACTGGGTCCTGTAAGGAAGTCTTGGGTGTCTGAGTAGGTCAGACAAACTGATCTATAGGAACAGGACTGGGTCCTGTGCAGAGGTCTCAGGGTCTGATTGGTTAGATGCGCCATACCCCACTGGCCCTTCCTCCCCCTAGATTCCTGATCTGGGTTCATAGGCAGATAAACCTACTGGAAGATAGGGAATTGTGGGTTCAACTATCCTGGAGTTTAGTATCATTCCTTTTGGAAGTCCATCAGGGTTAGTTTATGCTACAAGAGGGCCCATAACCTTGGGGTGGTACCAAGGTTCAGTTTGTGCTATGAGAGGGCATATGACCTTTTGGGGGTTTGTGGTGGCTGCCTGGGTTAGACAGAAACTGGGCTAGGTCCAAGGTTTCGAACATCTCCATTTGGAGCCCCAGCCAACTTTATGTATATGAATTCCCAGAACCTGGACTTTTTTTTTTTTTTTTTAAGTCAAATGGGTGATCCTTACCAGAAATAACTGCAAATTACAGTGGCCACAATGATAGGTTTAGCTTGGATAAAATCATTTATTTATTGGATACATAAAAGAGGAAGGATTAAAAACCCCAACTGAATTTTATTTTTGGTACCAGGGCTTGAACCCAGGGGCACTTAACCACTGAGCCACATCCCCAGCCCTTTTTTATATTTTATGTAGAAATGGTCCTGCTGAGTTCCTGAGGGCCTTGCTAAGTTGCTAAGGCTGGCTTTGAACTCGCAATCCTCCTGCCTCAGCCTCCCTAGCTGCTGGGATTACAGGCATGCACCATGATTTCTGGTGAGGTGTTTCTTAATTAGCACACAGAAGCTTTAAAAACAACTACAGGAGTAGGGGAAAGAGCTGTTTGTAGAAGCTAAGCCCATAGATCAGTGGGGTCTGCTTCCCCCTCCAGTAAGGAAAGGTCAAGGTGCCCTGGTCTAGCATGGAAAGTGCTTCTTCTGTGCCAATTTGCTAATGGGCCCCACCCTGGACTTATTAATTTCGCTGAAAGAACCAGCTGATCTGGGAAGCTTCCTGTTTGTGTTAGAGACCAATCTTAAGAAAATTTGTATACCTAGAGGAGATCTGCATTTGTGCACCTGGAGGAGGGAAGATTAAATCACTGGAAGCTTTTGTAATGAAGGCAAGGACAGGTATCTGTACAAGTGTCACCTCTGGCCATTTTTGTCTCTGCTCTTGGCCTTGGTTGTGTTCAAACCTGAGATCTGACTATAAGAAGCAATGAGGCAAGTCAGCCGAGGAAGGAGCACACATTCATTGATTCATCCCTCTTGCCAAAGTGAGTGCAATGGTCAAGGGTTGAAAATATCCTCAGAATGGTATTTGAGAAGGAAGTTGGAGGATGTTTTGTAACAAGGTCTGTCTGGGCGTGGTGGAATCTCCTGTGATGAGTTAAATCTTTAGATGACTGGCGACAACGGAGTCCTTTGGAGGCTCTGGTTCTCTATAAATGGATGGGCACTCACCCTGGTATTCTGCAGACTTTTTTCTCCAAGTGCCTTGGGCTTTAGTCGGTATGACTATACTAAAGCCTTGTATTTGGAGTGGTATTTTCTGAATGCTCAACAGCTAGCTATCTTTGTAGCCAGGAGTGGTGGTGCACATCTGTAATCCCAGGTACTCGGGAGGCTGAGACAGAAGGATTGCAAGTTCAAAGCCAGCCTATGCAATGTAGCAAGACCCTGTCTCAAAACAACAATGTTTAGGGACATAGCTCAGTGGTAGAGGTTTAATACCCAGTACTACCCCCCTTGCCACCCAAATGCTAACTTTTTAAAATGAGTAACTTGAGCATATTTACAAACACAAGAACAAACATATTAGGTAAATGTAAGTGGATGAAAGTTGATAGATAAACCTGTCATGTTTTCAGGAATTTTTTGAGGTCTTGGAGTTTTTTATGTTGAATTGAGAGATGTGACATGTCTGAGTCATTTTTAAGCTAAAATACCAAAACTTATTACAGAATCAATGTGACTGACTATTGGGAGATTTCCCAATTATCTTTAATGCCTGGGGTAGGCTACTGGAGGTTGTTCTAAAGAGAGAACAGCTGTTCACTGCTTTCAGTGGGAAAGTGCGGAATGTGTTCTGACTAATTGGAAAACATGGAGTGGTGCCATGATATGTTGGAAGCTGATACTGTGTGGCATTTACCAGATGTTTGACCATCTCTGTGTACCACGGTCTACTAAGGCGCAAGGGAAAGCGTTACAAGGCAGATGTAATCCTGTCCCTCCTGGGAGTCATAGGGGAAGCAGATGCATGTGTATAGTACAAGAAAACACAGAAGATTGGTAATTGTGTTAAGTGCTGTGAAAAAAAAAGGCTGTCTACTACTCCCTGCAAATGGATGGATGGTGGAGCTGGACTCCTCGTCAGCCATTTTTATTGCCACTCTGTGTGGGTCTCAGAGTTTTAATATTATAGCATCATCCTGTCAAGTGCAAGAAGTAGGAAGGAGGCACAGAAGAGCTTTATTATGATGGGAACCTTGCTCTGCCATCTTGGGGAAAGTTCTTCATGTCTAGCTGTTGCCCACTTCTGAGGAAGCTTTCTCTGAAAGTCTCCAAGATATGCACAGTTCCAGGACTCCAGGGAGTTCCTAGAAGTGGTAAAATGGGTACCTAAGGTTTGAGACCCTGAAACCTCACTGCATTTCTGGTGGTGAGAAACACCTGGGTTAGTTCTGTCATAGTTTACCCAGGAAAATGGGTTTCTCTGTACCTGGAGTTCTCTCGAAAATGCATCATATATAGACAGTTGTGAATAACCGTTTGTCTACTGTTATCAGCCTTCCTACTTGGAAAGCTTCTATATCACTGGAGAACACAGAGGATTTCAAGAACACATTCATGTCCCAACAAAGGTAGCGATTGAGTGAAATTCCTCTGTAAATATTCAAGTGGTCTTTCAGGTAGCAGAATTGTAGCATTGGAAGTTGGTCTTCCGAGGACTGGGAAACCAACCAACAGCCATAAATCATTTTAGCAATTTTAGATCTGTCACCGTACCAGTATCTTCCCATAATATCTGCCATCTTGCCCACTCCAGTATCAGTGCAGATGAATAGCGATGGCACGATCTCACAACCTTTAGGAACAGGCTTGCTCATACAGCAACTCTTTTCAATACACCTTGTTTTTCTAAACTGCAAAAACAAAACAAAACAAAAACAATATGTACCCTTCGAAGAATCTGCTTATGGTCAAACATTAATCTGAGAGCAGCACTGTGTCTTACTACTAGGTGGCAATAAAAATGGCCAACAAGGAGTTTGATTCTGACATTCATCTATTTGCAGGGAGTGGACACTCTTAAAAGTACGTAATTCTTCTGTATTTTCTTACTTACATTATATACATGCATCTGTATATTTCTTCTGTGAGAAACCTAGACACTTGTTTTCCCTTCTTTAATCTGGTTACTGGATGCTAGATTACTTATCAGCTGTTTTAGGTAACTTTTCTATTGCTGTGACCAATATACCTGACAAGAACTAATTAGGGGAGGAAATGTTTATTAGGGGCTCAGTTTCAGAGGTCTCAGTCCAAAGATGACTTGACTCTCTTGATCTGGGCCCAAGGTGCAGCAGAACATGATGTCGGAAGGGCACACAGAGGAAAGGTAGTTACCTTGCAGACAGAATGCAGAGAGAAAGGCGGGAAGGGGCACCGGGAAGGGGCACCGGGGATGGTGCGCCCTTCCAGGGCATGCCCCCCTTTGGCCCGCCTCCTCCAGCCATGCCTCACCTGATTAGGGTACAGCTCTCACAATCCAGTCATTTCACCTCTGAATGTTCCTACATTAACACAGGAGCTTTTTGGGGATACCTATATATATCCAAACCATAGCATTGGCTTGATCTGGCCCAAGGTGCAGCAGAACATTATGTTGGAAGGGCATGGCTACGAATAGGTCTAGGTCTCTCCAAGAGGAAACAGATACATGTATATAAGTAAGAAAATACAGAAGATTAGTAACTAAGTACTTTTAAGAGTGTCCACTCCCTGCAAATAGAAGAATAGTAGAATCAAACTCCTTGTCAGTCATTTTTATTGCCACCTAGTAGCAGACACAGTGCTGGTCTCAGATTAATATTTGACCATGAGCAGATTCTGTGAAGGGTACATCTTGGTATTTTGGCAGAACAGGGCAGAGTCTGTAGTTGCTAATACTTTTTGTTGCATATGGATAAAATGGTATTGTAGCAACTCCGTTATGAGAAAACAAATGGGCTTTTTGGTTAAAGTGGATAGATGCTTCATCTGGGTAGTTCTTTGATCTATTTTGGCTGGTTTGATTCATGGAGACCTTGTCTAAGGAGCATTCTGCAAACTCCTGGTATTATTCCCAAAGCCATAGTAGTCTCTCTGGTATATCTTCTCTTCTGTCTCTCTGTAATGCCATCAGCTGAATGTTAAATGGTCTCTGACTGGAAAAAGAACTCAAATGCATGATCACAAGGATACTGTAACCTACAGATCTTGCACTGAGACTGGAAACCGAGGATGATAGTGACTGAGATGGGTGCCGATGATATTTTATTAAATAAAACTTGTGTGAGATGGTGGATTTAGACTGGGTACCTGCATTGGGCCCCAATGGACAAAACCAATATGGAGTTTAATGAAGCAGTTGAGCTCTGATTGCAGAGGTCCTGTAGCCAGTTAACTAAGCTGTCGTCAACTGACTGCTGTAACCAATCAGATGGGTTTCGTGCCTCACCTCTGTATTCCTGTAAATGCCGTCGGATCATGTTATTAATTGGAATTCTCAGAACCTGCTGTGGTTCTGGAAGCCCTCTGATTGGCGAATTGTTTTTTTGTCTTGCTTTACTCATGCCAACTGTGTTAAATTTACTTATTTTGTGGTACTGGGAACTGAACCCAGGGTCTAGGCAAGCATTCTACCACTGAGCCATCCCCCATCCACCAGCCCCAACTCTACTAAATATAATGGTCTGAGGAATTTTTTTTAAACAAATCATGTAATAGTAATCTTATTTACTTTGAATTAAAATTTGTTGAAACTCTAACTACAGGCAAAGCCAAAGATCTGATTGTGTTGATACCTGAAATCTTACTAAGGCTCAATGCTAGACTCCCTATGGGTGAGTATCTAATTATACCAGAGAACTCTGTACAAATTGTGTTTGAAAGAATAAATCTGAGACTTGAGTGGCTGATGGACTCAAAAAAGATAATAATCCCCAAGGTGTGTGATAATACACAATCTGATATACTCTATGTAATATTGATAAAATTGTATAAATTAGTTTTCCCATTACAACTTCAGAGAGGGCTTTTTTTTTTTTTTTTGTGGTGGTGGTGGTGATTGAACCCAAGGCCTGGTGCATGCCAGGCAAACACTACTGAGCTAAACCCCAGCCCTGAGAAGTACACTTTAAGTACAAGGCATCTTATTATAAATTTGTAGAAAAGTCAATTTGAATATAAAGCTTAAAAAATTGACAAACCAAAATAAGAATTTGGTTGATCAAAACTGTCAAAAGGGAAGGAATGGGAATGTCAGTCTTCAAAGACATCAAGATCTTAAAAGACAAAGGCTGTGGGGACTGTTCCTATTAAAGGAGATTAGAGGCCTGGTGACTGCAGGTAGTCCTCAACCCTAACAGGGATACTGTACTGGAAGGGACATGCTAGAAAGGACATCCCTGGGCCTATTGGCAACATTGGCATGTGAATGGCAGATAAAGTATCAATTGTACTAATTTCACTGTGGTTGATCACTGCTGCTATTGTGTAAGAATATTCCTGCTTATAGGAATAGCTTTCTTCTCTGTTCAGAAAGATTGCACGTATGTGAAAGGGAAATATAGCAAATGGGGTACACTTAACAATGGCTGGATTTGAATGTTGGTAAAAGGTATACGAGTGTTCTTGTCCTGCTTTAGTTTTTATAGTTTTAAGTTTGAATTTTTTCCAAAAATTTAAATAAAAGTGTGAACCTAGAAGCCCTCACTCACTTTGAGGTATTTATTAGCCTGTTAACAAAATATAAAATATTTAGTGGTATTGAAGAAATGTTAAGATTGATGGGGTGGCGCATATCTGTAATCCCAGAGGGTTGGGAGGCTGAGGCAGGGGGATTGCAAGTTGAAAGCCAGCCTTAGCAATTTAGTGAGACCTATCTGAAAAAAAAAAAGTTGGGGGGGGGGGCTGGGATGTGGCTCTGTGGTTAAAAGGCCTTGGGTTCAATCCCCAGTACCAAAAAAAAAATCAAAATTTACTTAGGAAATTTCTATAAGAAAAATGTTTATCGTTTATCGTGAGTTAGTAACTAGCTGGTTTCTGTTTTCTCATTGAAACGAGATTTTTTTTTTTTTTTTTTGGTACCAGGGACTGAAATCAGGGGCACTCGACCACTGAGCCACATCCCCAGCCCTATTTTTTGTTTAGAGACAGGGTCTCACTGAGTTGCTTATTAGCACCTCACTTTTGCTGAGGCTGGCTTTGAACTCTATAGATCTTTCTGCCTCAGCCTCCTAAACCTGAGATTACAGGCATGTGCCACCACACCTGGCCAAAACAAGCCTGATTTTAAAAGAGCTACATAGGAGTCCTGCACAGGCCGTGTATTTAGTCTGTTTCAGTACCTTGTCCATTGTCCTCTGGATGATAAACAGCTTCAATGTTTTAATTTTTTTTTTTAAACCAGGGATTTAACTCGGGTGCTCAACCACTGGGCCATATCCCCAGCCCTTTTTATTTTTTGAGACAGAGTCTTGCTAAGTTGAGCCTCTAAGAGGCTCACTAAGTTGCCGAGGCTGGCTTGAACTTGCCATCCTCCTGCCTCACCTCCCAAGCTGCTGAGATTATAGTTGAATACGGTTCTTAACATCATGTGCATCTATATGTGAAAGAGTAGGCCTTAACTGTGGTCGGCAAACAGTTCAAGTTTTAAGAGAATGAACATCTTGGGAAGGATCATTCAGGAGGTTATTTATCATGTGCCTCTGTGCCTAGTACTTTTCCTGGATATAAAAGTAAAAAGTTCTGTCCTCTTGGAACTTGATGCTGATGTAAGGAATTAATCTAGGGCAGGGATTAAGTTTGCACTGCAAATCCCCTTAAATATGCCAACTGGGCATCATTTTAATGATACAAGTTTGAAACATTTTTTGTACTTTTATTATAGTTTTTGGTTGGCTTTGCCCTTGAAAATGGAAATATCTAGTCAAGGGCATTAGTGCTCTGAGCTCCGTCTTTGAAGTTCTTGCTTGCTTTTGGTGTAATAGCTGCAAACTTTGTGTCCAGCCACGAGAGTTGGAATAAGCAGCTTCTCCTCCTGGAGATCCCCTTACCAGAGACTGAGTCCATGGGCATCTATGTGCAGCTTGGCTTGGGTGCAGACACCTGTCCTGTGGGCTCGGCCCGCTAAGCCCTGTGGAGAACTGGCACAGCCAGCTCTGGCTGATCTTCCAGGCCTCTCCTGATCTTGCTCCCTTTTGTGCAGCAGCCATGCAGCCTTCTGGAGGCCAGGGGACTGGAATGAAGTGAATTTATTTCCCTACTTAAAAATAACCCCAGCAGCTGTGGGGTCGAAGCTCCTGATCACAAGGATGGCACCCAACCCTCTGCGGGGGCTCCTGGAGGCTGTGCCCCCAGGGTCATGGCAGGGTACTCCTTGGAGCTGGGAGTCAACCTTTTTTTCATACAGATGAGAAAACAAAGGCCCAGGAGGAACTTTGTGGCCTGTCAGAGGCACAGACTGTCTCACTGGCTTGTCGCTTAGGTGAGCCCTTTGTAGCAAGATAAAGGAGCCCTGAGACATGGCCCCCAGCCAGTGTGAACCTTCTGGAACATCTCATTGCTCTTGTTCTGGGCTGGCCTCTGATGAAACTCATATGTGTGTGTGAGATAGTTTGTGTAACAGATATAAAAATATTTTGCAATATTTTTATATTTAATTTACCATCTTAACTATAGTGTACATGTCCAGAATACATCAAGTACTATCATAATATTGGGCAGCCATCATTACCAACTATCTTCAGAATTTTATCTTCCCACATTGAAACTCTGTATCCATTAAATAGGGCACTCCCCTCTCCTCAGCCCTGCCAGCTGCTGTTTCATTTTCTGACCTTATGAATTTGGGTCCTACACTTTCTTCCTCTGAGTGGAATCATGCAGTATTTACAGTATTTGTCTTTTTTGTGTCTCTGGCTTATTTCACTTGGTGTAATATCCTCCAGATTCTTAAGGCCGAATACTATTCTGCTGCATATACATACCACATTTTGTTTATCCATTCAACCTTTGAGGGACCCTTGAGTTACTTCTACCTTTTGGCTGTTACACATAATGCTGCTGTGAACAGAGGTGTACAAGTAGCTGTTGAGGACCCTGCTTTCCTTTCTCTTGAGTGTATACCCATGGTCATGGGTGCACTGTATTACATTTGGAGAATCCCTGATTTGGCCTTTGATTCTTGGTCCTTCCTGACTTCTGTGGACTTCATTGTACATCGAGGGCTGTTCTCAGTTTACGGGAGCTGTAGTCCCCATCCTTGGGTCCCTATCCTCCTGAGGACCCTCAGACTGTCTCTGGAGTCTCTTCTCTTCCCATTTAGGTGGAATGGAGAATCGAAAGGGAACTGAATGAAGCTTGTTTAGGAGCCTTGTAATTCATTGAAGGAAAAGGAAATAGAATTCAACTTGGCATTTGCAGGTTTACTGCTGAGTCTGGTTTTGGTTCTCATGTGGCTTTGTTTTTCATACCCTGAGATCTGGGTGGAATGCATAAAGTTGGTGTGGCCTCGGAGGACCTTTCTAACATGTTCTTAACTACATCTGCATTAATGGAGGTGGTGTTGGGGAAAAGAATATCAGAAAGTAGGAGAGAAAACTATTACCTGGATGACCTTGGGTCTTGGTTTCCTCTTCTATTAAATTGAACTAATAATATGTAACTAGTAATAAGGACTTCATGAGTGATTGGGAAAATGAGCCTTGAACAATCTGGAGCAGTGTTTAACAGTCACTGTGCTGATTATTAGTTTGCTCTTCCCTGTTCCTTATGAAATACTTGGAAACTGTGTGTGTTCCTCAAGCATTTAAAAAAATTTATCATACAAACCCTGTGTCAAGGTCTGACTTTGGTTCTTGACTTCTGAAGGGTGACCTGCCACAGTGGGAGGAGCGTGGGGCAGAACACAGGAGCTGGGTTTGGGTTCCACATTCACAGTTAAGTACTGTGATTTGTGACACCCCTCTACTCCTACTCAACTTCCTTCAGGCTCCCATCCCTCCCTCTCAAGTGAGGCTGGACCCTCTCTCTCTGGCTCCGCCCAGCTCTAAGAGGTTAGCTATCCCCAAGGGCATGCTTGTGTGCACTGTGCCCAGTGCAGGGAGTAAAACAGTTTGTGGGAGAAGAAGTACTCTGCTAATGCGGTTCCTTCTGAATGCAGTTCTTTTTCTCCAAACTCTATTCTCATCTCTCCAGGTGGTACATACATCTCCTCAGCGGTGTGTGAAGTGAGCTGAGAGATTGAAAAGCCCAGAAATGGGTTGCCTGGCATCCCAAGATCCTCCTCCTTAGGGCTGAATGGGGACTAGAAATTTTTGTTGCCAGCTTGGTGCCAAGTCTTTGTCTCACCCAGAATCCCAATACTGGTGGGAAGTCAACCCCCAACATCCCCGTGTCTCTGGGACGACTCACATCCAGCCAGGGAATATTGGAAGGGGCTGTGTGTGTCACTTTTGCTTGCTCAGAATTAGGATGAAGCCATCTTCAAAGAATTGGGTTGGGACACTCTTGCTTTGCCTACCCCAAGACTTGGCCACTGTACAGTTGATCTTGTCTTTAGATCTGTCTGTATTTCCTCCAAGGAAGAATAATCAGCTTGCCTTTTTGTTCTGGTTTTTTTTTTTTTTCATATTCTTTTAGTTGTCAATGGACTTTATTTAGTTATATGTGGTGCTGAGAATTGAACCCAGTGCCTCATACATGCTAGACAGGTGCTCTACCACTGAGCCCCAACCCCAGCCTATTAAAAAAAAAAAGTTGCTTATGAGCTCTGTAGTAATGCTGCACTTTCCATAGTATTTTCACCTCCATGTTTTTCAGGATATTTTGGGGTCACTTGCAACCTGAGGTCTAGTGTGGCCATTCACTATGCCAGGCTATGGGTAGCATAGCCCTGGTATCTTGTTTTTCTCTAATGCCAATCAATCACCAGGGTCACTCCAGAAGTATTTAGGGATGCCCATATGTGCCCAGCAGAGGCTTATGGCAAAGAATTCTTACCTTCAAGACATTCTAACCTAACACGGTGTCAAAGGGAAGAGGATGGAGTTTCCTCTATTGCCCTTGGCTAGTGCCATTATTTAAATGTCTAGTGAATTAAAAAAAAAAAAAAAAGGCTGTAAACTCTGAAAAGCTGTGAATGAGGTTTGGGGCTGTCTCTGAATTAAATGTATATGTGTTGGTTACTCTGCCTGATTCTAGCATTGGGGAAGGTCATAGTTTTAAACAGTGCATTTAGATAGTCCCAAAGCTCCAAGGTCTCCATCTTACTTCTGTACCGTAAAAGCTTGCCCACCTTGTCTTTGCAAGCTACTTCACACTCTGGTTAGGTAACACATCCTGTCTTTCTATGCCTAACATGTTATTTCTGATCTTGTGGGCTTGTGGTTTTGGAGTTCCTTTTTGCAGAGGACCATTGGAAGGAAGGACACGAGGCTGACCCAGGACTCTTTGGAAATAGGAATTTTAAAAATAAGTGATATTCTCACAGACTAGACTATACTGTGGTTTGTGGAATTAAAACTTCTGGAAAGAGATTTTTGTGTGTGTGCATGGGAATGTCTGTGTATTTTCTCAATTCTGCACTCAAGCAGTGTTTGAGAAATCTGTCAGAATGGTATTCAGATTGGTGCACAGGTCACAGAAAATGATCTCTCTAGTTTTTCTGTAATGGTGGATCTCCTGCACTCTTAGAAGGGAGTGGCTGTGAGTAGCAGGGTAGGAATGTGAGGCTGTGTTGTCAGAATCTGAACTCTGGCCCTGGACTCCATAGGTGCTGTTTTGCCAGAGAGCACTTGTTGGCCAGGAGCGACGCTGGCCAGAGGAGTGGCCGGAAGGCTGCTTGATTGTTTGGATGAGTGCTTTTGTCATGGGAGACCGCTTGTTTTTTTTTTTTTTTTTTTCTTCCTTTTTTTTTAAAACAAGCATAAAAATATCATTTTCTCAGAGGAAATTGTTTTGTGCACGAATGTCATGGGCCTTGGCGATCACAGAGTGTTTATCTGAATGTAGCTGGGTAACTGAAGAGCTTAGTCGGAGGCTCTTAAGGTGGTGAGGACTCTCTTGGAGTGTCTGACTTCCTGTCCCAAAGCTGTAGGAAGCCCTCTCTTGTCTCCAGAAGCTGTGAAAGAGGCTGCCGGGCCACTTGGCCACTTGATGACTCTGGTTGTAGTATTTTTCCCTCAGCTTTCTAAATAATGAACAAGTGCTTCTGGAAGCTGGTAGATGGCTGAGTACCAGAACAGGGATTATGCCCTCAAAATTGGAGGGGAAAAAAGTTAGAATGGGTCAAGTTTCCAAATGAAGGGTTGGTTCATGGTGGGGCTACAGTGTCGATGACCTTTGCCCTAGGGATATAACCCTCATTTATCTTTTACCAGCTGTGGATTTACTTAAAACCCCTGACAAATCTTTTTACTTCAACCTGATGATGATCCTATAGTGAATTAACATACAGTTTTACTGAAGTTTGAAGAGTTATTTGGGGGGGGGGGGCTTGGCGAATAGAAATATGGGTCGTCTTCTTGGTTAGCCTGCTATAACTTTTACAGTATTCTCTGGAAGTTATTTTTAGGAGATCTGAAAGTATTTCTCATAGAGCCTTGAGATTACAAATGAACTTGTCTTAGGCACCTAGCACTGTATTGCTGTATTTAGGTAATGATGAAATACTCTCAAATGTGTGTAATGCCACTGTAGATTGTAACTCCTCCTAAGCCTCCCCCTCCTTTGTCCTGCGGATTCGGGTGCATGCATTGGAAGTCGCTGGAGTTGGAGCCAGTGTCCATGGGAGGAAGTGTTCTCTGGCTTGTGTTCTCTGGAGAGCTGTGGCTTTGGTTCTTACTCGTGGGCACCTTGCTGAATCTCAACAGCCAGCTGTCTCTTAAAGTAATGAATCTTCCCTTTCATAAGGTAGATCTGCAGCCCTGAAGGTGCACCTAGGGAGTGGTGCTCAGAATTCATCACAGGAGAAAAATTCTCCAAGACAGTTCTCACGTATTGTCCTGGGGGTGGCTGAGAATCAGGTGCATAACTTTCCCAGCCTTGTGCACTGGCGTGGCACATGCTTGAGAAGCCACCCTAGAGAAGTGGCAATATCTTTGTGGTCACGGCCTGCTTGGAATTTGGCTAGATCATCACCAAGCCCATTAGCAGCAGTGACGCCCCCACCCTACGGTGTGGCAGTCCCATGGCTGTTGCTGGTTGCTCTTTGCATCTTCTTTTGTCTGGTTGACTCTACTGTGTTGTTTTCCTGAAGCCTTGACCTTGACATGAACGTGGTACTGTCTTGCTGGCAGTTTACACACCTCGTGCTTTGGCCAAAGTGTCCCACCACCTACAGACACGTATGCGCTCCTGCTGTAGCCAAAGAGGACCACACTTCAGCCAACGCTGGTCCCCCTGTGATGGGCTCGTGGCACGCTTCCGTGAACTGTGCACTGATGAAGAACACAAGTGGGTTGATTGTCCACGTTTGGGAGGACTGTTTTGTTTAAAATTTACTTTAATGCCTTTAATTAAAACCTTGACTATTGCAGGAGTTTATTTTCGTTGCTTATATAATATTTATAGAACCTGTCTATCATAAGGGCTGGCTCTCCTTGGCAGTGAAACCAGATCATCAATAGTATTTTTTTAATATGTTCTAATTAGTTATACATGACAGTAGAGTGCATTTGGACACGTCATACATAAATGGAGTATAACTTCTCATTTTTCTGTTTGTACATGATGTAGAATCACACCGGTCATGTAATCATATATGTACGTAGGGTAATAATGTCCGATTCATTCTAGTATTTTGAGGACTGTTTTCAGTCATGATTTAGTTCTTTATATTAGAAAACAAATATAATGATGCTTTATCACATGATTTTATAAATGCTGGTTATAGAAAACTGGAAAAATGTGAAAGAAAAATCCATTGTGAAAGAAAAATTCATTGTAGAAATTTCTCTAGATATGACTTACATGATTTCCCGTCCAGTGAGTTGGTGTGTTGCTGCTCGGGTGGTCCTGCTGGGATGAGTTGGTCCCTTTCATCCTTGGCTACCAGTCCAGGCACTGTGTGAGGGGCTGCTTTGGGGAGGGCTGCCCTGCCAGCCCTTCCTCTGCTCTTGCTGTGTGACCTGCACCAGCAGCAGAACCTCCCAGAGCCTTGGGGGTAAAACCCTGCCCACTTCAGGAACTTTGAAGAGAGCCAGGCACAAGTGGATGTGGTGATGGGAGGAGCTTGTGGCAGTGCCTGGCCTGTTACAGGTGACCTGAGTGTGCTGGTGATGGCGTGACCTGAAACCGCCTGTGTTCCAGTTGGCACAGCTGGTGACAGTGTTCTACAGGATAGAATAAGATGGATGCTTTTTTATTCTTTGGAATTCCTTTTCTGACCTTTCCTGCACGAAAAAGCTGATGAGAAAAGCTTTAATATATTCCATTAGGAGAGATGGAAGTTTGTCCTCTTGGAATCTGTTTGGTGAGGTTACTCAATGATATTTCTGAGTTGCTGAATTTTAAAAGGGCTAAGTAGAATAAAAAAATAGAAATAAGAAAAATTTAAGAATTCTTTAGTAATCCTTGAACATTTAGCTATAATAGGGATTCTCTCCTAAGTTTTAAGGTGTAATGGTCCCTTTCATATGTTCTCTAGGCATGTGAATGTACATGTGCCCACGTCCTCTGAGTGCCACCTTTCTAAAGGCTGTATGTCCGTAGCCTGAGCCCTGGCTGGTGGCCGTGAGCAAGCCCTTTCTGAGGTTGGACACAGACCAGCTGCCATGGGATCCGTGGGTTTTTAGGGCTTCTGGGACTCTCTTGCTCATGTTTCTGCTGCAGTCTGTCAATCCTAAGATTGGCACTCCTGCATAGGGCTTCTATCTTTCTGCATTAGTTATTTGACTAATGAGAGAGTCAGATAATTTTTCTCCTAAATGTAGACTGGTTTATTCTTACCTGTACTTTATATTCTCCTAGGCAGACTTCAGCAGACAGCTTGATCCAATCCAAAGGCCTCTGCTTAGTTGTACAAAATAGCAGGATAGATCCAGGGATTCTTTTTTTTTTTTTTAAACTTTCTTCTCATTTATTTATTTGTTTGTGGTGCTGAGGATGGAACCCAGGCGAGCACTCTACCAACTGAGCTATATCCCTAGCCATAGACCCAGTGATTCTAAGCTTTGGCCACACAGGCCAGAATCTGGAGAGCTGCCAGTAACTGTCTCAGGCCACACCCCAGACCACTGGACTCTCTGACATTACAGTTTCCAAAGCTCCCTAGGGGCTTTGTTGCTCATCCAAGGTTGAGAACCAGGTGGAACAACTCAAAACTTATCCTCAGATCGGTGGGAAAGTTGCAGGTCAGCACTGGCGGCCCGAGCACGTGGGAGATGGTTTGTCCTTCTACATGGGACAGAAGGATTATGTCCCTTATGTCAGTGTACTATGGGAGGGAAGAGGAACTTCTCCCTGGTCTGAGGAACTGCTTTCGATGATAGAGTAGCCCTAATTGCTATTCCAGCCTGGTGCTGGCACTGGCAAGTGGGCGATCCTGCTGATGCAGGAGGCCGGGTTCCACATGCATCTCTACCTCCAGCTGACTTGGCTTTTTGCCAGTTCTGTAGAGATGAGGCATCTTCCTGTTCATCTTATTTTTTTCTGGTTCTTCCATGGCCAGAGAGAATTATTGTCTTCATTTTGCAGATGAATCCGAATTTCAGCTGGAACGAGTGCTGTGTCTAAGGAGAAATGGTCTGGTTGGTGTCCTTCCAAGGACCCATTCTGTGTGCAGCAGTCTCCCGGACAGAGGAAAATGCAGAGGGTGGCAGGTGCCTTCTGCTCCTCTATAGCTCTTGAGGTGTGGGAAACTAGAGAAACACCAGCAGGGTCTTGTGCCTTAGGGGTGAGGGAGCAGAAGGCCCTACAACAGTCGTCCTGAGTCTTGGATATGCAGCAAGTCCTGGCAGAGCCTGTGATACTGCTGGTGCCCAGGCAGCACCCCAGACCTGTGACATCAGACTGCAGGGTGGAGCCCCGGCCCCTGCATGGAAGCCAGTGGGTGAGAACCCCTGCCCAGGGAGAGCCCAGGACTCACTAATGCACCCTGATCCAGGAAGAAAGGGCTCCAGGCATTGGGACAGAGGGCACACCTCCCTTCTGTGCCTGTCAGAGAGGGAACAGAGGAGGTAGCAATGGGACACTGGGGTAGAAAAGGAGGTACAGGCTCCTGAATTGGCAGGGAGGCAGGTACCAAGCGATCCTCAAGGAGACCTCTGCACCTCATGTGGTTTATATCTCACTGTCCTTGTTCCCCAGCTGGAGAGGGCTTCACGTGGGGTGTTTGGGGAGCTGGAGGACTCAGTTGGAAGTTGCTGGGGAAACTTGAGGAGCTGGTGTCTTTCCACTCTGCAAAGGAGCCCAGACCCCACCAACACAATGGGACCTGAGGCTAGGGTAGGGGCCCTTGAAGTGAGCCCAGTCCTCACCAGTTCCTGACTCTGTGACAGATGATGAATGTGATAAGAGTGGGATTAGCTATTTCAGGAACTTCAGCAAATCAGCATTGTGTTCCTGGGGACCAAGAGGAAGTTATCAGGAGCCGGCTTTCCAGTTTCCCTGTGAAAAGCTGAGCCCCCACCCCCACAAAAATTCTAAGGAGTTCACCTTTTCTAAAGGTTAAGGGTTTTTTTTTTTTTTTTGGTCATCTAAATAATTAACATAATTTTTGTGTGAGAGTCTCCTCCCTGAATTTGCCCTGTGCTCTACCTAGATTGACAAGGCAGGTAAATAAATAGCAAGGTTAATGCCCAGTAAATAGAAATTGGTTACAAAATTCACTTTGGGTCCAGAAAGATCTGCTGGGCAAGATGGTCACATCTTGTGTATTTAAAGCTCCTAGACAGGATCTCGTCCCTGAACTGGGCAGTTTATTAGTTTCTGAGGGCTGCTGTAAACAGGACCACAAACTGAGTTGTGTGAAACAACAGTTCTGGGGTCCAAGTCCAAAAGTGGCATGCCAACAGGGTTGTGCTTCTTCTGAAACCTGGGGGTTGGGGGACAATTATTGCTTGTCTCTTCCTGGCCTCTGGAAGATTGTTAATGACAATCTTTGGGGTTGTTTGCCGAGGTTTAGTGCCAGTCTTACCACATGTGTTTTTCCTGTGTGTCTGTCTTACACAGCTGTCTTTTCTTGAGGAACCAATCAAACTGGATTAAGCCCCCCACCCAATACAGTGCAAGGGGGAACACGCCAGGGAGTGAGCTTTTATTGGGGAACAAAAAATTCAAAGGAAAATTCCATCCAATGAAGATCGAGGGGGGCAGCATTCCAAGGTCAGGGTCAGTGATTGGTCTTCAGGTCAGCGGTCAGGCACATCTCCACACAGGCAAGCCTTCACACCTGGGACACGGTGGGGAAAGCTCTGACACAGCTGTGTCTGAGCGCCTCTCTCATCCAGCCAGGGAGGTAACTCAAATCACGTGCGAGAATGGCTTCCCACACTTTTTATTTTTTAAATTTTATTTTAAAAAATATTTATTTTTTAATTATAGGTGGATACAAAATCTTTATTTTTGTGTGGTGCTGAGGATCGAACCCAGCGCTTCACACATGCTAGGCGAGCGCTCCACCTCTGGGCCACAACCCAGTCCAAGAGAAGCCTTTAGATCTTGGTTCCTCAACACCGTGCTGAATACCCTGCTGAATGTCCTGCGTCTCTTATTTTCACCAACCTTACCTGACAAGGACCTGTGCTGATTCTTCTGGTGGCAGGCCTCTCCAGCGCATGAGCACTCTGGACATAAGGATCAGGTCATGAGACGGCACAGCTGTGGTTGTGATTGCCTGGCCACTGTGCTTATGTCTGTGGATTGAGTGTCAGTTCATTGCCAACAAATCCTATGTGCTGTCTTATCTTGGGCTTCCGAATCTGGAAGCCTGTAACAACTTTTCCTAAATGGGTAGATATGAATAATCAGATTCCAAGATCAGAATTCCCAGGAGGACAGCCCTTGTAGTAATGAGACGTCCATGAGTCTGAGGGGATAAACGGCCCCTGCTAAGCTGCCGCCACTCATCTTATTAAATTTTAATTTCATTTGATTTTTTTTCCTCCCTAGTTACTGGCTCCAGGTTTCCTTTATGCTACATGTTTTCTGTCCACAGAAGTTGGTGGAAATGTATCTTGAGGGTCAGAAGGACAGATTTCCTAAAGACAAGTTGGGTGATCACTATGGCATGGAGTGTGATGGCCTTAGGGACAGGGCAAGATGTCTCTCCTTGTTACTTGACCTTGTCTTAGATCTCATCAGGATCCGAATGTGGAATGTGGCTGAGCCCTGATCTGTGGCTTTCTTGGGACCTGGAAAAGGTGACAGGTTCTGTGACCCATCAACTGCCGGTGTTTTGTAGACTGATAATGTTGCATTCGGGGAAGGCAGAAGTCGGGTGGGCAGTGTGGTCACATGGCGCCCTCATTTCCTTGGAGCAGAGCCCTCTTCTGGGGAGTTAGTGTGTTCTCCCTACCTCCAGCTTTTCTGTTTTCCTTTTTCTGCTTTTTTTTTTTTTTTTTTTTGAGATTCATGGTTAAATTCCCAGCTGCATGATTGGCAGAAAAGTTTCACTGTCCCAGGATACACTTTGTACCTGTGGAGAATATGCTGCTTTATTCTTACTTAGTCTTTAAGATAAATTTGTTACTGAAGTGTGTGACTTCTGTCTGGCCCAAGATTAGATTCATGGGAGGCTGCGGTGGGACCATGGTACTGCTGCTGTGTCACAGTCACTGGAAGAGAGCGACAGATGGCAGGCAGGCTTTGAGTAATCGGATTTCAAGATCAGATCCCCAGTGAACAAAACTCCAGCTACTTGGCATATGGAAAAACAGCTTCCTTTAAGCGAACTGAAAGAATTCAATTCTTTGAATTTATGGGGTTCACTGAGCATGTATTGAAGGCACATCAGGAACCAGGTGTGCCAGACTTTGGGTCAGATAAAGGATCCCAGCCTTCCCCTTGCATCTGCCCCTGCTGCATGCGCTGAAGAAAGCTGTGATGGCTTGTGAACATCCCAAGAAGGAACAGATTAGATATAAATTTGATGCCTGAGAACACTGTTATTGAAGACAAATGCTGATGTGAAATCGGAAGAAAGCAGAGGTTTTGTTGTGAAGGGTATTATAAACCCTGGCACTAAATGCTGATGAACTCAGCTTTGTCTTTACTTACACCTGTTGACCTTCTAAATGGGTGGGATCTGCTGAGTTTGCTCGTTCTCTCTGGGGAAAGCCTAAGTAGTAACGTGCCTGGCACATAATGGATATTTAATAGATTTTTTTTTAATTGCACATGAGTTACTATTGTGAAATGCATCTAGGCTTGGTAAGCCTAATGAAATAGGCAGTCTTCTTCCTTTTCAAGATCTGTTTGCAGTTTTCTAGGCTCCCAGCATGGGGGTGGGGTGTCTCCTCCCAAGTAAAGAGGCATGATCTACCAGGGGAGCACTGTCTTTCGTTTTGAACTTGAACCTAAGGAAATGTCTTTGTTTGCTGACCCTTTTGGTTCTCATATTGATTTACTTTTTGCAAAGTTATTTTGCAAAATAACTGTTGCCTTATTTTTCTGATTATCAAGTGCCTCTGAGCTCCATTTCCTGCTTTTAATTATGTACAAGACCATTAAAGAAAGTGTGGCTTGCGAGGTGGAGGTGGCAGTAGTGTGGCTTTCACAGCATAAGGCGCTGTTGGACAGCAGGCTGCGTTTGTGATAAAATTTGGCTGGCAGACCCATTTGTGCACCATGTGCTGTGAGCAAGTCTTGTTGAACAAGTTTAGCAGCCTTTTTGCAACTGTCTTTGAGCATGAAATGAGAATTCTTTGTATTTCAAGTTCAATCTTGTGCATTTCCCATGCCCCTCCCCCCATCCTCAGTATTTCTGGTGTGGGATTGAATAGTCTAAATTGGTGGCCAGTTAGAAATTGAGGCTAGGAGAACACACACTGCTTGTTGATAAGCAAGCTCATATCACATCTTATCAGTTTTCTTTTTTTGTGATTTTTATATATTTTCTAAAGATTCCACAGTAAAATGGATCAACTTTCTAATAAAAATCTCAAGGGTGCTGGGTGTGGTGGCACATGTCTGTGTCCCAGCGGCTTGGGAGGCTGAAGCAGGAGAATTGTGACTTCAAAGCCAGCCTCAGCAACTTGGAGAGGCCCTAAGCAGCTCAGCAAGACCCTGGCTCTAAATAAAGTGTACACACACACACACACACACACACACACAAACACACACACGCAAGGGGGAGGGGCTGGGAATATGGCTCAGTGGTTAAGTGCCCCTGGGTTTAATCCCTGGTACCAATATCATCATCCATCATCATCATAACAGGGGGATAAATTGACATTGAACCTTATTCCCTTGGGAAGGATTTGGAAAAGGTTTTCTGTTTAATTGGTCTCTATGTGATTTGAGGGGGTATAGGTAAGACCTGTTGGGTGTATTAAAATAAAGACATTAAAAGTGGTGAATGATCCACACTTGAACAGAAGTCTCCCCGAACGTCAGACACCTGGCTATGCAGATACTTGTCCAAAGCACATACAGTCCCAACAGATGGAGAGATCAGAAGTGTGTATCCCCCCACCTGCCCGCGCACACCCCCCTACCCCCGCCTGGCACCGTGGCCCTCTTGAAGTAGCACAAACTGACAAGTAGCACAGCAGCCTCCACTGTTCTATGTGGTGGCACTGTGGGGTCATAACCCCAGTTTTTGTTTCTGTCTAAGCTTCATGGATTGGGGATGATCGTCTTTGTGGGTTAGGGCCTTCTGATCCCTAAGGGAGGAGAGGCAGTGAGGTATCTGGACAAACCTGACTGAATGGGAAGGTTGGGTAGGCACAGGGTGAGGGTGGAACCCTCAGGACCTTGAGCTGCTGATACTGGAGCAGGTGGGACTTTTTTCATGGCCTTGGGAGGAGCCAAGAATGGCACAACAGGGTCCTGGGAAGAGCTGCAGGCGACCTTGGATTGTCCTGCCCTTGGTGGTGAGGTGGAGCAGGTAAGCGCCTCTGTCTCTCCTGGGTGCCTCTTGAAGCTGACACTTCATTTCAAGATCCTGTCAGATCTTAAAGCCCAGCTCTTAAGTCTTTTTCTTTCTTCCACAGTGTCCACAGTCTTCTATTTTTATAGGCTTGAGTAATGGCTTCATGACAAGGAATGTAACCCTCTCTGCATGATCGTCATGCCAGAGGACCAGGCAAATGGAGGCCAAGCCAATGGCGATGCCAGCCAGCGTTCCCAGGATTGCTTTCCTCACGTTCACAGCCGCAGGTGGCAGTATGACACGGGGATCCCCGTGTTCCTGAAACTGGCTCTCTTGGCCGTGTTTGTATGCTTTGCAGTCATGTGTTTTGAGCATTAACGTCATCCTGCTTAGAGGGTCAGTACAACAGGACCCCTGCATTTACTCTGAGGCAAAGCAGATAGCTTGGTCCCCTTCCAGGGGTTATTTGCAAAGCACCTAAAGGAGTTTTTCAGGCTTGAGCAGCGTGAATTCAGAGCACATTTATGTTTAGATGTATTTGATTCCTCACTTAGGGAATGGAGTTAGGAAAATTTTATATTGGCTTTTGGAGCCCAACTGCAGATACCCCTGGCCATTAGAGTTTTAGTTGATTTTTTAAAAAAATCATAGTATAGTACCATAAAATCAACCACCGTAACATGTTTAAATATACACGAGAGGTATTAAGGATGTGCCATCCATCTCCAGAATTCTTTTCATCCTGCAAAACTATCTCTGGTAACTTTCATTTTGAATGAAGATCCCCCCAAATTTGTCTCCTCTAATTGCAGGGGAAGCAGGATGGTCAGTAGGGCAGCATAACTCCCTGTGGCCGAGCAGCTGGTAGCCACCCTGCCATCCTCTTGATTTCCTGAGAAAGCAGAGGGCGATTACACGGATGTCTTTGTCCCCACATATCTGTGCCATGGTATGTGTTTGACTGCTTATCCTGCTTTTGAGGACCAGGGTCAGAGTCTCTCCCTTGGAATGACCTTGAGGCCCTCCTCACTGGATGCACACACTCTCACAGCCTCGGGCATTTGTGACGGCTTTAGCAGGTTCATTTTGACTCCCATGAGGGACATGAGATCGTACTGTCCACTTGCTATAAGAGATGAGCTCATCAGGGACCATTGCCAGAGAAGCCCAAAGCCCACCTGTCTGTTGCATTCCCTAAAAATAGCACTGTTAGCTCTTGGCTCAGTGGAGAAGTGTGGGAACCAGGAGGGATTCACACCGAAGGGGACATGAATGCTTTGGAAAAAAGAAAAATCAAAGTTTAGTCATATGGATCATGCATTTGACTTGGAATAGGAAGGGCCTCATGTTGAGAAGGGAAATATTCCAGTTTCTTTCAAATAGTAGATAGGACTTCATGGGATCTTTTCGATTATTTGTGACTTCACAAAAGATCCCAATAAAGAAATTCTTCCCCCTTCTCTGTCGTGGGTACATGAGCACACACACACTCTGGAGATGGAACCCCGGGCCTTGCACACACTCTACCTCTCTGGTTCTAGATTTACTTTTCCCCCGTAATCTGCAGACAGACAACAGGCAAACCCAGCAGCTGAATTCAGAGATAAAAGTCTACCCCATACTGGTTTCCCCATGGTGGTGACCGGTGCCCCACGCGTGTGCTGATGCAGTTGATGGTGATGGCTGACCATGAGAAGCCCTTGACTCGAGTCGGGAAGTCTTCCATCATGGAGCTGCACAGGCAGACTGGGTCTGAGCCCAAAATTGTTCAGGAAGACCTGCTTTCTTCAGTGCAAGTGCAAAACAAGAAAGAAGACTTTAGGTTTTCTGACTTTGATTAGAATGCTTTTTGTGGGCAGAATGAGCATTGCCATTGTTTTAGAAAGGGTTTTATTCCTCTGGGGTGCTATTTCTGGTAACAGCAAAGAGCTTTGCCCCTGCTGCATGTGGTGAGTAGAAGGCCCAACATTGAGGTATGAAACACCACAAAGCCTTGGGAAGGCTTCTGCGAGATCGCAGTTGGTCCCATGTTGGTGGCTGTCATTTCTTCTTCAGCCTAGTACCATCCATGTATATCACATCCAGTAATGATGAAGGAACTGCAGTACTCTAGTTTGGGAACACATTATTAGTAAGCCCCTTATTTGGGCCCTAATTTTAAAACTTGTCACTCGACATTTATCTCAGCCAGGGTTGTTATTCTAAGAGCCTAAAAATAGGAGTGTTGTGCTCACTGGGACGCCAGGAGGATTTTCCTGCAGTGCCAGACAAGCCATATGGAGCTGCTGCTGAGGGGAAAACCAGAGGGCACCTTGCGAGCTGCCCTGCAGCCGTAGGAGGGGACTTGTCCCTGGAGACATAGTGAAGAGTTTGCCAGTTTGAGCTTCTTAAGGGAAAAGCCAGTCTGAATATAGATGGAAGTGCACGTTTGTGGATGATGGATGGTTTCTAAAAATAGTCATCCCTTGTCTTGCAACAGTCCTCACCCAGTGGAGGAGATTGTGGGCTCGGCATCCGGAGCTGGGAGGTTTAGTGTCACTGCTGGGTTCTCAGAACCTCAGCTGCTTCATCCCATCCACAAAAAGGGGGTTGTGAGGATCACAAGTGTAGGACGGCAGTGTTTCAGAGTTATTCTTGTACATCAGCCTGCTGATGTTTCTAAAAGGCACCGGTGTGCATTATCCTCAGCTTCCTTATGAAGGGACCTCTCAGGTTGGATACCATGGTCAGGAGCTGCGTGTTCATACTTTGCCATACAGTAGATTAATTCACGTGCATACATTTTTATTTATCTTTGACCCATTTGAAGTTTGCAGACATCTTGCTCCATTTTCTACAACTTGGAAATCTTGCTTTGCTGTGCAGACCATTTTCAGTTGCTCTCATCCAGAAGTTGAGAATTTTTCCTTCCAAGTTATCCTTTCTTGGTGCTCTTGGCTTGGCCTCCAGATGGCTGCAGAGAACTCCCTCTGCCCTGCCTGCCTGTTTTGCATCTTCTCTGTGGTTTGGTCCCTTGGTCACAGGGTGGGTCCACTTTGTGTGTTCCTGCCCCCTCCTTGGGTACCTACAGCTACAATTTGTGTTCTTGTCTGTGTGTCACTTTAAGAAATCAACTTTTTCTTTTTCTTTTTCTTTCTTTTTTTAAAGAATAGTGTTAGAAGGCTAGGGATGTGGCTCAAGGGGTAGCGCGCTCGCCTGGCATGTGTGCGGCCCGGGTTCGATCCTCAGCACCACATACAAACAAAGATGTTGTGTCCGCCGAAAACTGAAATATATATATTAAAAATTAAAAAAAAGAATAGTGTTAGATTTACAGAAAAATTGTGATGACAAGTACAGAAAGTTCTTGCACAGCCCACACCCAGATTTTCTCCTATCGAGGCACTAGTTTTGTGTGTCTGTTACAATTAATGAACAACTGACATTGGTGCACTATTGTAGCAGCAGAGTCATGGGTGCACCCCGGGACTTAGTTAGGTCATGTGGTAAAGGAGAATTAAGGCTGCAGGTGGAATTAAGGATACTTTAGAACAGGGAGTTATCCTGGCTTATGCAGGTGACCTGGTGTGATCACAAGGCTCCCTACATCTGCAAGAGGGACCAGAAGAGAGGCCCAGAGATGCTAATGTGGGAGGAGCTTGGCCTGACACTGTTGGCCTCAAAGATGGAGCAGAGGACCTTGAGCCAAGTGAAGTGGGTGGCCTTGGAGGCTGGAAAAGACAAGTGTATTCTTGCCTGGAGCCTCCAAAAGTGGATTCTTGCCTGGAGCACCTGTCAACACATTGATCTTAGCTCATTGTGACCCATATCAGGCTTCTGAGCCACAGAACTGGAAGATATTAAATCTGTTTTTAGTCTTTCACTGTTCCAGGATCCCATTCAGGATGACACATGACATTAGGTATCATCTTGATTTTTCCCACTTTCCCTGTTTTGCATGACCTGGACCATTTTGAGGATTATTCTTATGTATTTAGTAGAATGTCCCTCAGTTGGATTCATCTGAAGTTCTTCTTGTGATGGGTGGGGATGTGGTTTTGGAAGGAAGAAGCAAAAGTGCTCATCATTTTATATCGAGGGTGGTGTCAGCACAGCTTGTACTGTGGGTCCTGACCTGGGTCACCTGGCTGATGCATTCGTTGGGTTTCTCCACTGTAAAGTCGCTCGCCCCACTGTCTGTACCATTAGCTGTGTGTGGGGGTAGGGTGGGGAGGTGGGGGCACTCCTGCTTTCTGCCAGTACAGAATGCTCCAGGCTCATTTGTGTATTTCCTGCCCTGTCCCCAGAATGGACCATCTCCCCAAGGGTCCCTGGTTCTTTTTATTGGACAGTGGGAGTATAACCCAGATCCGGAAGCTGGGTGTGCTGCTTGCTTCTGGGCTTCACAGCTGACAGAGGGAGGACATATACACACATATACCTAAACATCTGGAAATATTTCCCTGTATAACTCTACTAGGGTTCTCCAGAGACAGTACCAATAGAATGGACACACACACACACACACACACACACACACAGTCATGCATTGCTTAATGATGGGGTTGTATTATGAGAAAGGTGTGATTAGGCTCTTTTGGTGTGTGATGATTTTGTACCTTTATTTATTTAGTGTTTTTTTTTAATGTAGTGCTAGGGGTTGCACCTAGTGCTTCATGCCTGCTAGGCGAGCGCTCTACCACCGAGCCACAACCCCAGCCTATGTGGGATTATTTTAGAGTATTCACAACTAGATAGTTTCACCTACTACATATCTAGGCTGTGTTTTCCAGCTCAGTTATTGTTTGTTGGGACCACCCTGCTATATATGGCCTGTCAATGACTAAACTGTCATGTGGCACGTGACTCTGGGGTGGGAGGGTGAGAAGAGAGAACTTATTAGGGGAGTCGGCTTTCACAATTATGAAAGCTGAGAAGCCCCAAATAGGCCATCTACAAGCCGGAAAACCGAAAAAGCTGACGAGTCTGAGAACCTGTGAGGTGGCTGGTTCATCCTGGAGTCCAAAGGCCAGAGAATCAGTAGCTCTGATGTGGAAGGGCAGGAGGAGAAGGGTATCCCAACTCCAGAAGAGAATGCATTCACTTTGCCTTTTTGTTCTGTGCAGTCCTTCAGCCTGATTGGATGGTGCCCACCCGGGTTGATAATAGGTCTCTCTTCCTCAGTCCACTGACTCAAATGCTAGTCTCTTCTGGAAACATCCTCACTTGTGCCCAGAAATCTTGCTTTACCATCTCTCTGGGCATCCCTTCGTCAAGCTGACACCCCAAACTAATCACCATGGTAACCATTTTGTATCTATAGTTAACTAAACATGACTTCATACTATGACTCTGCCTCCCACATGTTACCGTATGGATCGCTGTTTTCCCTTCAGCAGTGAGACACCTGGCACACGCTCTGCTGTCATTTTTCTTAGTTGCTCATTCCTAGTGCACATATGTAGTAGCCTCAGAGAGGTTGACCTGTACTCCATGGAGTACTGGACTTAGACTCCTTTTATTTCCAAAGAAATGTACCTATAGTAAGAAAAACAAAGTTTACTTACATGAATATGCTTTCTCCCCGCCTGCTTCAGTGAGGTGGTTTGTGTTGGATGGTTAGATTGCTGCATTAAATCTGGGGATTTCATGACCCTAAATAACTTTTTCCCCCTGTAATTTGTAAACATTGAAGATCACTCCTTGTGCCCTAAAGCTCTGTGGCTTTTGACAAATGCATAGTGCCAAAATAGCTGCAAGTATAATATTCACAACTACAATATCATACAGAAATAGTTTCACTGCCCTAAAATTCCCGTGTTGGATGATTCAGTTCCCTTCCCCTGGCAACCACCAATATTCCTTTTATTTTTTTATTTTTTAGTTGTAGTTGACACCTTATTTATCTATTTATTGTGCTGAGGAGCGAACCCAGGGCCTCACACGTGCTAGGCGAGTGCTCTACCACTGAGCCACAACCCTAGCCTCACTGATATTTCTTTTTAATTTGCTCTTTTTTTTTTACATTTCAAAGTTGTGGTTTATTTCTTGGCATTACTTGGATTGGTTTGGCAATTCTTGTTTTTTTTTAATTTTTTATTGTTGGTTGTTCAAAAACATTACATAGTTCTTGATATATCATATTTCACACTTTGATTCAAGTGGGTTATGAGCTCCCATTTTTACCCCATATACAGATTGCAGAATCACATCAGTTACACATCCATTGATTTACATATTGCCATACTAGTGTCTGTTGTGTTCTGCTGCCTTTCCTATCCTCTACTATCCCCCCTCCCCTCCCCTCCCCTCCCCTCTTCTCTCTCTGCCCCCTCTACTAACATTCATTTGTCCCCCTTGTATTATTTTTCCCTTTCCCCTCACTTCCTCTTGTATGTACTTTTGTATAACTCTGAGGGTCTCCTTCCATTTCCATGCAATTTCCCTTCTCTCTCCCTTTCCCTCCCACCTCTTATCCCTGTTTAATGTTAATCTTCTTCTCATGCTCTTCGACCCTACTCTGTTCTTAGTTACTCTCCTTATATCAAAGAAGACATTTGGCATTTGTTTTTTAGGGATTGGCTAGCTTCACTTAGCATAATCTGCTCTAATGCCATCCATTTACCAGCAAATACCATAATTTCATTCTTCTTTAAAACTCAGTGATATTCCATTGTGTATAAATGCCACATTTTTTTTATCCATTCATCTATTGAAGGGCATCTAGGTTGGTTCCACAGTCTTGCTATTGTGAATTGTGCTGCTATGAACATCGATGTAGCAGTGTCCCTGTAGCATGCTCTTTTTAGGTCTTTAGGGAATAGACCAAGAAGGGGAATAGCTGGGTCAAATGGTGGCTCCATTCCCAGCTTTCCAAGAAATCTCCATACTGCTTTCCAAATTGGCTGCACCAATTTGCAGTCCCACCAGCAATGTACAAGTGTACCCTTTTCCCCACATCCTCGCCAGCACTTGTTGTTGTTTGACTTCATAATGGCTGCCAATCTTACTGGAGTGAGATGGTATCTTAGGGTGGTTTTGATTTGCATTTCTCTGACAGCTAGAGATGGTGAGCATTTTTTCATGTACTTGTTGATTGACTGTATGTCCTCCTCTGAGAAGTGTCTGTTCAGGTCCTTGGCCCATTTGTTGATTGGGTTGTTTGTTCTCTTATTGTCTAATTTTTTGAGTTCTTTGTATACTCTGGATATTAGGGCTCTATCTGAAGTGTGAGGAGTAAAGATTTGTTCCCAGGATGTAGGCTCCCTATTTACCTCTCTTATTGTTTCTTTTGCTGAGAAAAAACTTTTTAGTTTGAGTAAGTCCCATTTGTTGATTCTAGTTATTAACTTTTGTGCTATGGGTGTCCTATTGAGGAATTTGGAGCCCGACCCCACAGTATGTAGATCGTAGCCAACTTTTTCTTCTATCAGACGGCGTGTCTCTGATTTGATATCAAGCTCCTTGATCCATTTTGAATTAACTTTTGTGCATGGCGAGAGAAAGGGATTCAGTTTCATTTTGTTGCATATGGATTTCCAGTTTTCCCAGCACCATTTGTTGAAGATGCTATCCTTATTTTGACATACATACACGGAGTATAACTTATTCCAATTGGGATCCTATTCTGTGGTTGAACATGCTGTGGAGTTACGCTAGTCATGTAATCATGTATGAATGTGGGACATTGATGTCCAGTTCCTTCTACTGTCTTTCCTGGTCTCATCCCCCTCCCTTCCCTTCCTTCCCCTTTGTCTAATCTAACTGCTATTCTCCATCCCCACCCAGCCCATTGTGTGTCAGCATCCACATATAAGAGAACATTCAGCCTTTGGTTTTTGGGGGATCGACTTATTTCACTTAGCATGATAGTCTCTAGTTCCATCCATTTACCAGCAAATACCATAATTTCATTCTTCTTTAAAACTCAGTGATATTCCATTGTGTATATGTACCACATTTTCTTAATCCATTCATCTGTTGCAGGGCACTTAGGTTGGTTCCATAGCTTAGCTATATATGCTATATATAGCCTGTCAATGGTTTCTGAGGACTCTCCATACTGCTTTCCATAGTGGTTGCACCAATTTGCAGTCCCACCAGCAATACAAGAATGAACCTTTTTCCCCACATCCTTGCCAACATTTAGTGTTACTTGTATTCTTGACGATTGCCATTCTGACTGGAGTGAGATGGAATTTCAGTGTAGATTTGATTTGCCTTTCTCTAATTGCTAGAGATGTTGAACATTTTGTCACGTGTTTGTTGGCCATTTTTCTTCTGCTGTGAAGTGCCTCTTGAGTTTTTTGCCCATTTATAACCACTGATATTTCTATCCTTGCCATAGTTTCCCTTTTTCATTATCTGAGACTCATTGGAACCACATGGTTTGTAGCTTTTTCAGGAGGATTTCTTTCACTTAACAGTATGTACTTTCTTCCTGTCTTTCATGGTGGATTGATTCTTTACCACTGAGTACTAATCCACTGAATGATGTACCCCTGTGGGCTATCTACTCAAGTGTTGAAGGATGTCTTGGGTGGTTCCTGTTTGGTATAATTTTGGATAAAGCTGCCATAAACATTTAGGTGCAGGTTTTCCTGTGGATGTAGGTTTTCATATCGGTTGGGCAAACACCTGGGAGTGGGATTGCAGAATGGTGTGATGAAACTATTTAGTTTTGTAAGAAATGCCAAACTGGCCACTGAAGTGGCTGTACTGCTCTGCATTTCCAACCACATTGAATGAGTCCCTGTTGTTGCATACCTTCACTAGTAATTGGTGGTGTTGGGATTTTGGATTGTAGACATCCTATTAGATATATAATGGTATCTTTTTTTTTTTTAACTTGTAACTCCCTAGTGACAAACTGTGCAACTTTTCATATGATTCTTTACCATTCACATATCTTCTATGGCGAGGTGTCTGTTTTTGCCTGGTTTTAATTAGATCATTTGTTTTCTTTTTTTAAAATTTATTTTTTAGGTGTAGATGGACACAACACAATGCCTTTATTTTTACGTGGTGTTGAGGATCGAACCTGGGTCCAGCCCGTGCTAGGCGAGCGTTCTACCGCTGAGCCACAATCCCAGCCCTAGATCATTTGTTTTCTTATTGTTGAATGTTTTTCTTTCTTTCTTTCTTTCTTTCTTTCTTCCTTCCTTCCTTCCTTCCTTCCTTTCTTTCTTTCTTTCTTTCTTTCTTTCTTTCTTTCTTTCTTTCTTTCTTTCTTTCTTTCTTTCTTTCTTCCTTTCTTTCTTTCTTTCTTTCTTTCTTTCTTTCTTTCTTTCTTTCTTTCTTTCTTTCTTTCTTTCTTTCTTTCTTTCTTTTGTTCTTTCTTTCTCTTCCTCTCTCTTTTTCTCTCTTTCTTTCTCTCCTTCCTTCCTTCCTTCCTTCCTTCCTAGGGATTGAATCCATGGGTACTTAACAACTGAGCTACATTCCCAGCCCTTTATTATATTTTATTAGTGACAGGTTCTTGCTGAGTTGCTTAGGACTTCACTAAGTTGCTGAGGATGGTTTTGCACTTATGAGCTTCCCGAGTCGCTGGGATTTGGGGGTATGCACCACTGTGCCTGGCTTCTTATTGTTGAGTTTTAAGAATTCTTTGTCCTTTGTCAGGTGGTGTAATGTAAGTGGTTTCTCAGTGGCTAGTCTTTTGCTGAAGTGTTCTCAGAGCAAGTTTTTCACTTTAATAAAATTCTAAGATTTTTTTTCATGAATCATGCTTTCAAGGTTGTTTCCAAATCCATGATCAAGGTCATCTAGGCTTTCTATGTTGTTTTCTAGAAGCTTCATAGTTTTCTATATTTAGATCTCTGATCCTCTTTGATCATTATTTGGCCCTTATGAAAGGGGTAGGGTCAGGGTCTGGGTGCCATCTTTGGCTTCTGCATGTTGATATTTAGTTGTTCAGCACTGTTTCTTGCTAGGTTATCCTTCTCCATCAATATGCCTTCACTCCCGTGTTAAAGACTGGTTGATTGTGTAAGTCCGTCTCTGGACTTTTGTTCCACAGATCTGTGCTTCTACTCTACTTGGCAGCACACTGTCTTGATGTCTGTACCTTTGTAGTAAATCTTGGAATCATGTTGTGTGGATCCTCCAATTTTGTTCTTCTTTGGTATTGTGTTATTGTGTTGCCTCTACTAGGTCTTTACCTTTTTTTTTCTTTTTAAATAAACTTTATAATTAGTTGTCAATATTTCCAAAATAGCATCATGGGATTTTAATTGGGATCACAATGAATCCGTAGATCAAGTTGGAAGGACGTGACCTCTTAATAGTATTGACTCTTCCAACCCATGAACATGGACTATCTCTAGTTAGCTCTTCCTTGATTTCTCATCCGAGTCATATAGACTTGTGCATACACATCCTATGCACATACTTGGACTGTGCCTACCGAAAATACTTCTTATTTTTGTCGGTGGTGTTTACTTGTTTTGTTTTTTCAGATTCCCGCTGTACTTTGCTGATGTGTAGGAAAGCTGTTGCTGTGCTATCCTCACACCTCCAGCTCTGTGATGTTTATTAGTTCCTCAAGTTTTTCTTGATTCTTTTTAGTTTTTACAAAGACAGGCATGTCATCTTGGAACAAAGGTTTATTTCTCTTCCCTAACTCTACACCTTCTGTTTCCTCTTTTTGTCTGAGCATATTAGCTGGGTCTTTCAGTATGAGGTTGGCTAGGAGTGATAGGAGAAGTTGTCTTTCCCTTATCCCTGGTTAGCAGGCAAGTGTTGAGCTTCTCAGTAAGTATGATGTTCATTGTAGGGTTTTTGGGAGAAGAAGGTAGATGGTATTTATCAAGTTAAAGAAGTTCTTGATTCTTAATTTGCTATTTTTTTTCTTTAATCATGAATGGGTGTTGTCAGAAGCTTTGTGTATCAGTTGGAATGATCATGTGATTTTTTTTTTCTACTTCACCTGTCGTGATGTAGTATATCACTTGATTTTTGAATGCTGGACCATTCTTACATACCTGGAGCAGGTCCCACTTGGTCATGACATAGAATTTATTTTATATGTTGTTTGATTCTGTTTGCTGGTAGAGTTTTTTTGTGGTGCTGGCAGTTGAACTCGGGATCTGGGCCATACTAGGCAAGCATTCTACGGCTGAGCTACATCCCAGCCCCACCCCTTTACTTTTAAATGTGTGACTATTACATGGATTTCTTGTGGGCAACACACATTTGGGCCTTGGTTTTATTTTCTTTTTGAAATCCACTCTGAAAGTCACTGGGCTTTTTTGTTTGGTGTATTTAGACCATTCACATGTGAAGTGATTGTTGGCTGGTTAGGTTAATCTCTACCATGTTTATAACTGTTTTATATTTACTGCTTTGTTCTTTTTCTTTTTAACCTCTTTTCCTGACTTTATTATTGAACATTTTGTGATTCCATTTATTTACCTCTTAGCTTGTCAACTACAGTTTGAAAAAAATTTTTAGGAATTGTTTATGGTTTGGAACATAATTTACAAATTAGTCTCTGTCTACCTTCAAATATCCTGCAGATAACCTTTTTTTTTTGGGGGGGGGGGCGGTCATCGGAGATTGAATCCAGAGGCGCTTAACCACTGAACCACATCCCCAGTCCATTTTTATTTTTTAATTTTGAGACAGAGTCTCACTGAGTTACTTAGAGCCTCACCAAGTTGCTGAGGCTGGCCTCAAACTTGGCCTCCTAAGCCACTGGGTTACAGGCATGTACCACCATGCCTGGCTGAAATGCAGATATCTTATAAGAGTATTCCGAAATCCTCTCATCTTTTATGACATTGCTGCATTCATTTCACTTATTTATATACTGTTATCACTCACTAAATTTTTACTATTAACCCTTTAAACATTTCTTTTAGATCAGTTAGGAATATGAAAAATAAGATTTTATTTTACCTTTACTTATTTCCTCTTGGACACACTTCTTTTTTTTTATGAAGCTCTCAGTTACTGATCTGTATCATTTTCTTTCTCTCTGAAGAATTTGATAGTTAGGTCTCTTGGAAATGAATTTCCTGTTACCATTCAAGGAAGTCTTTCTTTTTCAACTTTGAAGGACAGTTTCACTGGGCATAGTGGTTCCTGCTGGTAATCCTACTAATTTGGGACACTGAGACAGGAGCATTACAAGTTTGAGGCCAGCCTCTGCAATTTGTTGAATCCCTGTCTCAAACAATAAAAAGAACTGTGGGTGTGGCTCAGTGGTAGAGCACCCCTGTTTCAATACCCAGTATCCAGAAAAGAAAAAAAAATGAAAATCCTCACTGGATATAGATTTACTGGTTGGTGGTTCTTTTCCTTCAACACTTTTTCAATTCACTTAAGTGCATGCTTGGAGAAGTCTGCTGTAATTTTATTGTTTCTCCTAGGCTGTCTGCTTCATACCCCAGCTTCTTTCAAGATTTTCTTTTTGATTTCTTAAATTTACATACGATACACCTCAGTGTAGAATTTTATTTACTTTTTCACATTTATCTGCTTGGTATTCTCTGTTCTTCTTGGATCTGTGTTCTAGAGTGTGTCATTAATTTTGTCAAATTCTTGGCCATTACTTCTTCAAATGATTGCTTTCCTCTTCTCCTGGTTTTCTAGTTTTGAGCACTTATATCTTTTGGAATTACCCACAGATATCACATATCCTGTACTTCTCTGTATCGTATCTCTTGGCTTTTCAGTGGAAGTTTCTGTTGATCTATCTTCAGGTTCACTGATTCTCTCCTTGACTGTCCAGGCTACTGATGAGCCCATCAAGGGCAATCTTCATTTTTGTTTATTTCTATTTATTTTCTTTTTTCATATTTATTAGTTTCCATATCTCTGCTGACATTACCTGTTCTTCCATACTGTTTACCTTTTCTTTAGAGCCTATTAATCACAATTATTTTAAAAATTCTCTCAGAGTACCATGATCGGTCACATTTGCATCTTATTCTGATATATGCTTTATCTTTTTTTTTTTTTTTTTGGTACCAGGGACTGAACCCAGGGACACTTAACCACTGAGCCACATCCCAGCCTTTTTTATACTTTATTTAGAGGCAGGGTCTCACTGAGTTGCTTGGGGTCTCACTAAGTTGCTGAGGCAGGCTTTGAACTCATAATCCTCCTGCCTCAGACTCCTGAGCTGCTGGGATTACAGGCATGCGCCACCATGCCCAGCTGCTTTATCTTTTAATAAAGTGTTTTTTTCTAGCCTATTGGCATGTTTTGTATAATTTTTTTGCTTAAAATTCAGATATATTGAGTAATAAGAACTGAGAAAGTAGTCTTCGGTGTGGGTTTGCTGCTCTGGCTGGTCCTGGGCTGTTCACAGTTTGCTGCTGTAGTTGTGCGTACAGAGGTTTCACAGTCCCCAAGTGTCCCTGGTTGGGTCTCCCCTTTAGTCTTGGGGATGAGGAGCTTCTCGGATGGTCCGAGTCTCGCTGCTCTTTGAGCTGTCGTCCACTGTCATTTATACTGGAGCTTTTGCTGTGGGGTAGGGGAGGGATTCTAGAATCTTGTCAGTAAATCTCAGGCATCAGTGGACCTGCGTCCCTTCCTAGCCACTTCCTCCCAGCCCCTTGGGAACATGAGTCAGAGGAGAACAGGAGCCAGAGAGGGACCTTTCCCCAGCTGCAGAGGCCCTGAGGATACCGCATGGTGTTGCTCTTCCCTTCTCCAGAGAGCTGCAGGGGTCTCCTGGGATCCTACAGTGGGAACTGGTGGGTTCTGGTGGGAACCCCTGTGCTGGTTTGAGGGTGCCCTAAGACCACAGCACCACGAGTTTCTCTCATTCTCGTCCACACTCAGCCCCCCAAAGTTTGAACCAGTCAGTACTGAGTGTCCTACCGTTCATGGCTTCAGCTTTAGGGAATCAGGTCCCAGCTGTGCTCTCGGAATTCCCCTATGTCTCTAGATTTGGGGCTGGTTTGACCTGTGACCTCAGTTGTCTGATGAGTTTGAGAAAAGTCTCCAGTTTCCAGTCTGCTTGGCCTCTTCTCGTATTTATGGGAGGGATGGTTTCCAAGCTCTGTGCATGTTGGAGCTGAAGCTGGAAGTCCCCCTGTGGCTTTTCCATTGGTGCCCTGCCCACCTGCCCACCAGTCTAAAGGGCTGGGTTACCACAGACCTACCTCCCCACCTTTTCAAAAGCACCAGAGAGAAATCACCACTGTGCAGTTGAAAGTCCCCATCCCTCTGTGTGTCTGTGGAGTTGCTGCACAAACTCCCTGCTCCCCTCTTTTGGAGTCACCTAGAGTCCCCCAGGCTGCTGCTTGCAAATTCTGCTTGGATTCTAGCGCAGATGTCTTAAAAGTGCCACGTGATGGGCTCCTTTCTGATCTCCGTCAGCATCTCCATCACTATGCCTCTACCTTTGCTAGACAAACGTGTCATTTCATCAGTCTCTTGAAAACAGAGCTTTAAGCCCCCTTGCCCCAGCCCGGTGATCTTGGCACTGAGCACCCCAAGCTGGCCATGGGTTCTGCATCATGTGTCAGCTCCTTTGTTCAGCAGACAGCCTGCCTGCCCCCTTGGTCATCTGACACTCCATATCAGGAAGGGGACAATCAGGAAGGGGACAGGGGCCTGGCCAAAGGAATAACTGCTATAAAATCCACATGGCCTTCCTTCCTTCTGCTGGGGAAGTCATTAGAAGGGCAGGTGAAGGGGGGAGTAGGTGCTGGGCATCTGGGCGCTGGGAGCACAGGGCGAGGAGGGCTCTCCTGGGTGGATGTTGGCAGCTGCAGAAGGGTCGATCAGGGAAGTAAATATATTGAGGGTCGTGGAGATGGGGCTTCTCTGTTGAAGAGAGTTGCAAACAGGGAAAGAAACTGTGAACACGGGTAGTGGATGGCGGCTGGAGGCATTGGTATGAACTCAGCTTTTCTATATGTAGAGTATATGCACACACACACACACACACACACACACAGATAGATGCCATTGTTTCAAAGATGTGTTTGCCTGTGTGTAAATATATGAGTACATATGTACATGTGTACACCTAACAGTCTCCATTGAGAGGTCCTGGGCATGACCTTTTAGCAATGAGTTTCCAGATATAGGCTTTTTATTTTTATTTTGTACCAGGGATTGAACCCTGGGCTGCTTTACCACTGAGCCACATCCCCAGCCCTTTTAATTTTTTTATTTTGAGATAAGTTGCTGAGGCTGGTTTTGAACTTGTGATCCTCTTGCCTCTCCTCCTGAGTCACTGGGATTGCAGGCATATATTGGCTTTTGTATAAAAGTCCTCATAAAAGGAAATAGAATTCCTTGGAAAAATGTCTGATTTCAGGGCTGGAGCAGGGAAAGTTCAAGATGATGTTGGAATATTTTCTTGTGCCAGAAAATATGAAAACCCCTGAGGATGTGTCCAAAGGACACAGAGAGCAGCGTGAAGGGCTTCCTACCTGCCAAGCCTTGGACAATCAGAGCCTCCAAGTAATAACAGTACTGCATTATAACCCACTGAATAAAAGAAGAAAAATGGGGCCATACCAATAAAAGTCAATAAATTGAAACTTTGAGGAATGGGAAATTTACATGATTTTATAGTTTTTCTGTAGGAGATTTGTTGATTCCAAAGGGGAAAATAAATAACTTCATGGTGCAGAGGCCTAGCAATCGCTAACTTAATCAAGAAATCATGTGAGCCTCCTCAGGAATGGAGCAAGTTGAAATTGTTTCCACCTGAGAGGAAGTGACGAAAACCAGCATCACTTCTATGATCCCAGCCAAAGACTTGAACCTGAGTCTAATCACGATGAAGCATCAGCCAAGCCAAAACCGTGGGACTTGCTGCCGAAAAACTGGCCGGTAGTCTTCGAAACCGTCAAGGTCATGAAAGTCAAAGATGTCTCCTGAGAGATGTGATAGCTAAATGCAGTGTGTGATTCTGAACGGGTCCACTGTGGCAGAATCCCAGGCCAGGCAGTTCTCAAGTTTGGATAGCTGGACTTGGGTTCTTTGATTCTACAATGGTGCGAAAGTGACCTGTGTTCAGTAGAAACCAAACACGCAGTTTTGAACTTGGATCTTTTCCTAGGGATGTGGCCTGGTCCTCTCTGATGTGAGGCAGTTGCAGGTCCCAGCCAGCCTGCAATCGAGAGGGTAGGCAAGTGACAGTGTGTGTGCCCTGCTGCCAAGCTGGGAAGAACAAGTGGGTATATCCCATGCGTTTCCAAGTTGCAGTGCGTTTGCCTTATGACAGGTATATCAGGACGTAACCCCACCATGATTCCTGGCGTTCATGTGTGGACACTTGGAAATACATGAAGGATCTGAGGCTCAGAGGGTAGGAGTTTCCCAGGTTCATTTTCTGAATTGGTCGGCTACACTGTTGTGTAGGAGGATGTCCATGTTTGTATGAAACGTACACCACACACTCTGGGGATGGTGGGGGTGTAAGTCAGTGACTTATTCCTTAATGATTCAACTTTTCTGAACATTGGAGGTTGTTCAACAAAAATAAACACACTCCGCAGGCAACTTAAAGCCCTTCTCAGGGCCTGCTAGTTAGGGAGCGTGATTAAGGTAAGGGGAAGGGCTGAACCTCCTCTAGGGAGGAGCAAATGCGCTTGTCGCCTGCCATTCATTCAGGATGCCATTCATCACAGCAGAGTGCCAGTCCTTCACCTGCCACCTGTGCCTTATGGTCTGTGAGGGACTTGGATGTGTTTTTGCATTTCTCACGGTACCTTTCTGGAGTGGGTAGGAATTAGTCTTTCACATGAGATGTAGATCCTGATGGTGATAATAACGGGCCACTCTTACTTGGTACTTCTTATGGGCCAGCAATTGTCTAAGTACTTCTAATGATAACTTAGTTTTCATATTTACCTTTAGAGGTATATTGGGATTCCTTTTTCTTAAAACGAGAGGAAACCAGTGCCCAGAGAAGTCAGGTGACTTGCCTAAGGCCACACAGCTTGAAAGTGATGGAGCTGGGGTTCAAATCAGGCAGTCTGACTTGAATACCAGATTCAGCGGGAAATTTTCCCGGTGAATGGGTGCAAGGAAGCAGGAGCACTAGGCCCCTTGGAGTTCACACCCTTGTGGGGTATGTGAGAACCTTGGGTGAGTGACCATGCTGCCTCGAACACGTCCAGGCCCCAAGCTCACAGGTATATTGTCTTCTCTTTTCCCTTGAAGGTCGCCTGGTGGGTGCTCTGGACGCAGTGCTGGATTCCAACGCACGGGTTGCTCCGTTTCGAATTCTGCTTCAAGTTCCCGGGTCACAGGTGTATTCTCCCATAGCATGTGGTGAGTTACTGAATGGATCAGACGTTTACTGGGCCATAGCCACTGGTGAGTCTCGTTCCGTTGGAATGTTCCAAACCCTAAGGTCCGAGCATGCTGAGCATCTGCATGTGGGTGAGCCTGAAGGTAACCCCCGGGAGCCTCACCTGGCTTTCAGGAGCTCCCTGTGCTCTCCTCCTCCACGTGTCTGTCTCTTTAACCATCAAAAGCACATAAATCTGTGAGCGCAGCCATGCCAGGCTTCAGAGTGGTGGGTTCAGGGCACTCACACAGTGTTGGGTATGAAATGCACATTTCCTTTGTAGTCTTGTTTCTAACTTAACAGATGAGTTCCCGGTGTGCATGTGTGGTAGAGACCTGGGGGCAAAGTCCGAGGGTTGCATCTGACTTGGGCAATCTCCGCCCCATGTTCCATGTTTACACCAAGAGACTGAATAGTCACTGGGCTGCTGAGGAAGTTTAGAAGTCCCCTCCTCCTCCTCCTGCCGGTCCTGTTCCTCCTGGGTGCTAGCTCTGTAATGGCTAACGTTCCTGGAATTGTTACAGCCCAGGAAGCCCCTTCTGTTATAAATAAACCCCAAATCAGGTCTTCCTACACATGTACTAAGTGATCAGCCTTCTAGAGATTAAAAAAATAGGGAAAATAATTATCTGTAACCCTTTATGCAGTAGTAATCTTCTGTTTACACCATGTATAGAGTCAGGAAAGGTTTTAGTTTTTTGGATTTTTTTTTAACACTTTATTAGCTACCATAAACTTCCAACATCACCTCCTGTCTACTGGCAAAATTTCCCTTTTTATAAATACAGAATGTTCAAGCAGAAATTTCTCATTCACCTCCACCATCCTGTCGTAACCACTGTTCACATCTCAGTGTTTCTTTTCTAAGCTTATTTTTTTCACTGGGTTCCATTATAATTGAACATAATGGGATTCATCATGACGTATTCATATGGTCACATAATATAATTTGGTCAATTACATTTCCCAATACCTCCCTGTTTTAAATTAAGACAGATCATTCTGTTTTTATATAAAGTGATGAAAAAAATCATGTATGCTCAATTTAAAGAAACCAACATTGAAAAATATGGAGAAGAAAATATCCAGCCAGGCATGGTGATGCAAGCCTATAATCCCAGCAGTTTGCAAGGCTCTGGCAGGAGGATGGCAATTTCGAAGCCAGCCTCAACAAAAGCGAGGCACTGAGCAACTCAGTGCAACCCTGTCTCTAAATAAAATACAAAATAGGGCTGGGATGGTAGCTCAGTGGCTCAATCCTTGGTACTCCCCCATAAAAGAAAATATCCATTGCCACAATCCTAACCATCCAAAGTAATCTCAACAGTAGGTACCAAGATAGGTAGAAGTGCTGTTAGGTAATGTAACTTGTCTGCCAGTTCTATTTTATAACAAAAGTATGAGGTGTAGTTGATTCCATAAAAAGAAAGAAATAGAAATAAGACAAAAAAAGATTAAACTTCAAATAAATGTTTAATGCAAGAAAGATTATTTTCTTAAAAGTTTCCAGTAAGGTTAAGGGAAGAGATTTTTGAAAGCATTGTAAGGTTAGAATCATGGTATTTGAGAAACAGTGCTTCAATCTATGTTCATTGACAACCCATCCTACAGGACCAGGGTGCTGCATTCTTTTTTGGGGTACCAGGGATTGAACTGAGGGGCCCTGGGCCACTGAGCCACATCCCCAGCCCTATTTTGGATTTAGAGACAGGGTCTCACTGAGTTGCTTAGTACTTCGCTGTTGCTGAGGCTGGCTTTGAACTCACGATCCTCCTGCCTCAGCCTCCCAAGCCTCTGGGATTACAGGCATGCTCCACCATGCCCAGCCACGGTACAGCATTCTTACTCCCTCTGCTTCCCCAACCTCTCATCTTAAAAAGTTATTAACTTTACATTGTAATTCTCATTCTGTCTGGTAACTGTGATTTCTCTTATTGTCTGTCTCAGCTCTGCATTTACATTGACTTAATGCTTCTACTTGGGTATGGCTCTCCCAATCCAGAATCTTTTATTTTGGTTCATCTCTTAACTAACTGCATTCCTTGATTTTTTTCCCCTCCTAATGGGCTCATAAGTGTCCTGTTCTCTGAATGTTTTCACGTGCGTTAATATCTGCTCCTTGCTTTTGGACTTGAGTGATAGCTTGGCTGGGTATGATAGTCATGGGCTACATGCTAGAGCTGGCTGGCTGTTGCTCCAGGGTCTTCTGGTATGTGAGGCAACAACATGAGAATTATCAGTCTGGTCTGATGGCCTCCCCTGAGTCCCTCCTTCTCGTGGTGATATGCTTTCAATGCATACAACTCTGCCTTTGTCATTGATCTTTAGTAACTTTATTAGAATCTGTTACTGCCACATGCCTGTGTTAACATTTTCTGTCACTGTGCTCTTGCATCCTGCAGATGGACTTCTTTAATCATTTTCTTATGGGGAATGTCTTTGTCATTCTGCATGGGTATTATATTTTGCATTCTGTTTGTTGGATTCTCCACTTTAGAGACATTTTATGTTGGATAATTTTGTTGGCATTTCATTTTTTTGTTTTTCTTTATCTGTGCTTTTCATCTGTACTGTGCATTCCATGCATGACTTTATTGAGTTGTCAATACAGTTTTCAGCAGTGTTTTCTGTAACCTCAATATTAACTTAGTTACTAGTTTTATCAGGTTGTTTGATCCTCAGTTCATTGCTCTATGCCTTTAATCTCCTTTTTCATTTTTTATTTCCTCATTTCATCTGTGGGTTCCTGTTTGCTGAATTAATGTTCTTAGTTTATTGCTTTGGAGCACAAAGCATTTGTGAGAAGTTCTTTTTCTTGGAGTGTTCACTTCATTCCGGGTTGTATCTCCATCTCCAAAACCTTTGTCCTCCTCTGTTTCTTGTCTCTTCCTGTTGATTGTGTGTGTGGTTGATATGCTGTTTCTCCTCCTCTTGGGCATTGTTATGACAGACATTACAGAGGCAGTAGTGTGGTGGGGCTTTTTTAACTTGGGGGCAGAGCAAAGAGGACTGGTCTGCTGCTGGTCTAGGCATGGGGTGTGCCAAAGAGGTGGGATCCTCTCCTTGTGTTTCTCCCAGGTCTGCTCTAACCTAAGATGAAGAGTGGAGAGTGGATCTTGCTCTGGATTTGGAGCTTTTGATACAAGTATTTGAATTTTTGTCTCCTTGCTAGGCTGGCTCTGGGGGAGTTGGCAGAGTAGGGAGCTAGCTCCATCTTTGCTCTATTCCTAAACCCACCCTTCAAAACTATAGCCGTGCAGTGTCATTCTGAATGGCTGCCTAGCATTCAACCCTGTGGCTGTAGCTCAATTTACTCGTCTGGTCCTTTATTAGATACTTAATTGGTTCTGATTTTTCAGTACTTTAAAAACAATCAAACATCTGTTCACTTCAAGTTCCAGGACATTTGCCGTCCCTGGAGACCATTCATTTGAAATGTCTTGTGCCTGCTGAGCACCAGACACCTGTGTGGTGCTGGGGATTTGGCTGTCTCCTCCATCCAGCTTTACAGGGCCATGAAAGGACAAGTCCAGGTGGGAAGCAGGCTGGGACAACCAGGGGACAGGACCCTTGAAGGCAGAGCACATAATGGGGAGTGTTCGCCTATAAGCGTTGTGTACATATTGCCAAAGGGGACATATGTAGACTGGCAGGTTGCCTTCCGGAATGTTTTCTCCAGCTCCCTGGTTGCCCACACCCCAGCAGGACAGCAGTTCTGGGCAGTTTAGTTCCTGGACCCTCTTTCTTTTGAACCAGGGTCTGCTTCTTGCAGAGCAGTTTACCCTGGGCTGGATTTTTGTCTTGAGTCTGACACAGGCCAGGTTTACCAGTGCCTCGCCTTCTGCCCTCACTTTGCCCACAGAAGGCCCTAGGTAATGAATTGTTCTTTTCAGGGAGCTCTTCTTGGGCTCAGGATGAGAGTTGGGTATATTTTGGTCTGGAGCGTCTGCAGGCATTACTTGGGCATCTTGCGGGTTATTGACTTGCCATGGTTAATATTTCATTGTGTGTGACCATTGAGAAAGGATCCCTGCCCAGGAATTGGGTCAGCTAAAGTACAAACAAAAACTGTAGGAGGGGCCTGGGTGGAACCAGTAGCACAGGGTAGGAACAGGAAGAGCAGCCTGGGGAGTGATCCCTGTCTTCACCAGGCTCCTGTGTGGTAGGACAGGGAAGCACAGGGAGACCCTTACGAGTAAAGTTTTTTCTTTTTTCTTTCCTTTTTTTTTTTTTTAACAGAGGTGGAAGATAGAGTTAGACTATTTCATGGGTGAACTGTGTCATTTGGTAAAAGGTCTGTGGATAACAGGTTAGAAGGAGGGACAAGTTGTTATTACTCTTTTAATTTAGCAGGAACCAAAGAATCCCAAGGCCTTTGAAGATGCCTAGCTTTAGGGACAAAAGATATGTTGTGAGGAGTGGCAGAGTGGCTCAGGGCTCGTAGATAGGGGAGCATGCCCAGTCCCTCAGGTTAGAGCTTAGACATCCATTCCTGACACCCTCCTGGTGCTCAAGTCACTATTGTTTACTTATTTCTTTCCTGTCTCCCTCATGGAAATAGAAGTTCTGAGCATCTCACTGGCTGCTGATCCTCCCGTGCCCAGAACAGCATCAGGCATGTAGTCAGTGCCCAGTGAAGCACGGGTGGGTGGATGGCAGGGAAGAATGGAAAGAAGGTGACCGAGGCCCCATGGTGAAGACTTGTAAGGGGAGGGAAGGTGACATTTCCAGATGGCCTGACTTAGGGTGGTCAGACTGAAGGATTTTTTGACTTCCCAGTGGTGTAAAATCATAGCTATACATTCTGCTTTTCACTTTGATACAGTATTCAGTAAATTACACGAGCTGTTGAACACTTTTTGAGAAATGGGCTTTGTATAAGATGGTTTTGCCCAAATGCAGGGTAGTGGACGTGTTCTGAATGTGTGGAAGGGAGCTTAGGCTAAGCTGTGGTGTTTAGTGGCCTAGGTAGTAAATGCACTTTATTTACAGTAATCTCAACTTATGATGAGTTTATTGGGATGCAGCTCCATTGTAAGTTGAGGAGCATCTGTAATTACAGATAAGACTTCTTGGGCCCTTTCTGATAAGCCAGGGCAGGGATATTCCAGGGGAGGGCACAGGCCTACTCATGATTATTGAGCACTCAGGGAGCTTGCTTTAAGCAAAACTTTTTCTTATATATAACAAAATGTACTCTCCTAACCGTTTCTAGGTGCGCACGTTAGTTGCATTAAGTACTTTCACAATGACACACAGGCATCTCCAGAACACTTCTCAAGTTCCTAAACTGAATCTCTGCACCCATTAAACAACTACTCTCTGTTCCCCTCTCCCCTGGAAGCTGCCATTCCACTTCCTGTCTCTGAATTTGACGAGGAACTTCATCTGGCGGGCCCACACCACATGATCTTATAACTGGCTTGGTTCACCTGGCACAGGGTCTTCAGGGCTCATCCATGGTGTTGTATGTATCAGGATGTCCTTCCTTGTCAGGGCTGGATGACATTGCATTCTATGTCTGCTTTCTTTTTAGAATCATAGATGATGGTTGGCCCCTGAGTAGCAATAAGGACACGGTATGTGGACCAGGAGGGCTGAACACCAGGAGCTGATCTCCACTCAGGTTGGGGGTGGCGGGGGGAGTAGGTGGAGAGGAGCAGGAGTGAGGAGAGGACTCTGAGCCCCACTGAATTTGACCCTAAGCTGTGACAGGTTCTCTGGGGCCCTGGAAGAACGAGGGGCTTTGCTGCTGGTTCTCTGTGCCTGGTGGTCTTGGTTAGTCGTGGTCCTGTTCTGTTTTTTTTTCCTGAGAGAGAAAGAGAATGAATTTTTTTTTTCTTTTTGTAGATGGACACAACACAATGCCTTTATTTTTACGTGGTGCTGAGAATGGAACCCGGGTCCCTCCCATGCTAGGGGAGCGCTCTACCGCTGAGCCACAATCCCAGGCCCCTCCCCTTTCTGTTTTGAGAAGTCCAGAGCATGCCAGGCTGCACCTTAGCTCTTCTCGTAAGTTCCCATGTGAGATGCAGCGCTGGCGGTTCCTTTGGGTTCCTTCTGGTAGCTGGTTCTCGGTGCTGTTGCTGTGTTGTTGAAACACACACTTTATTCTTCACATTGTTGCCTTTGCCTGGTTTCCAGGAAGCAGGAGAAAACACTGGCAAGAACTGTAGGACTTTGAGTTATCTGCCTAGAATCATTCCAAGAATTGGTTTGCTTATTTGATTTCTTTTACTGTAGATTTAAGGCTTAGGTGGACTGTCATTTCTGGTTCCCCAAAGAGGACTTAGAGGCACAGCCAGGGAGGGTGTCCTCCCTGGTAAACATGGCTGCAGGAGCAGAGGCTCTGAGAAGCTCACCAGACCTTTTATAACACTCATGTCTTTACTGACCCGAGTTTGGACTTTGGACCTTCAAAGTGTGTGTTTGTTTTAGCCGCCTAAGTGCAGAATTTTCCCATTGCTAGCAAGATCTGTCCCCTGGACTTGGGTGAAACGCGAAAGAGCAGGAAGAAAGGAAAAAAGGAAGAAGCTGTATTGTAGTGGGAGGGTCAGGAGATGGACTTCCTTGGGCTGGAGTGCAGGGTGTTCAAGCAGAGGATGGGAGATGCACCCCTGGTGCTCAGGGGCATGTCTGCATCTTGGGAGGTGCGGTGTGTGTACTCAGCCTGGGTATCTGTGGGTTCAGCATCTGCAGATTCAACTGTGGATCAAAAATGTTCAGAAAAAATTGCTTCTGTACTGAACACGAACATGCTTGTTCTCATTATTCCCTGAATGATACAGTATAACAGCTATTTACATATCATTTACATCGTGTTAGGTATTATGAATAATGTAGAGATAACTTAAAGTGCACAGGAGGATGTGCGCGGGTTATAGGTCAGTGCTGTATGCCATTTTATATAAAGGGTTTGAACATCCTTGGATTCTGGTGTCTCTGAAGGGTTTTGAAACCAATCCTTTACAGATACTGAGAGGCAACTATAGTTTGAAGAAAGCTTACCTAATAGTTCAAGTTTGGGAAGTGAAAAAATAATATCCTTTTGAAATTTTAAAGATCACAGAAGGAAGCTGAGATAATTTTGTTAATCAAAACGTTGTGTATGTTCTTAAAAATGGAGAATCCTAGGAATTATGCTGTCCAGTTTACAAAAAAAAAAAAATCTCCTCTCTCAGGCTTTCTGCATTTCTGCCCCTCTTGAGCATGGAAGGAGGTGTAATTGTCAGTCTTTGGAGAGGGAGGAGCCGGGTGTAGGAGCTTGGCCATTTGTAGGCCACATCACACACCAGGGTGCTGCTTGGGCAGCTCAGCCGCAGGCTCTAAGTGTGCTTTCAGAGTGTTCTGACACAGTCTCTTATCCATGCCCTTGACGATGGCTCGTGTTTTGGTTTCTTGTATTCTGCATCACTGTTTGCTTTGTCTTTGGAGAGAGAGTTTTATTGAGGAGGAAATGTTCCAGGGTGGATCAGATTAGCATCTTCCTGAATTCCGTGCCAGGGTGGCAAAGGATCGACATGCCAACTAGATTTTTTTTCCAAGCCCACAACATACTGGGTGCTTCAAGGAACATCTGTACAGCCCAGCAAAAGGACAGTTAGAACTTTCTGGGTCCACACTCAGGTCAGGCTGCGCAGTTTATCACATTATTTTCATTTGCTCAGTGTCCTCTTAGGGCAACACTGGCCAGAGAGTCCCTTGAGGGGTTCACTTTCCAAAATGACTGTGGGGTACCCGCTTGCATATCATGGAGTTGCTATCACCAGGCTCTTAATGTGTTTAAAGAAAGTCATGTTGCCTATGCACAAATAATGACATTCACTGAAGGTCTCTTCCTTCCATGAGGGATGTCATTTATAGTTATCTAAAAAGCAGGTGGTGGGGGCTGGGGCTGTAGCTCAGTGGTAGAGTGCCCGCCTTGCACTTGTGAAGCACTGGGTTTGATCCTCAGCACCAAATAAAAATAAATAAAGATATTTTTTAAAAAAGCAGGTGGATGCTGAGTCTAACCTTTAGTACATTTCGAGGTCAGAAGTGATATTAAAAAAATATCTTTGGATTCTGGCACATGCCCGGAGTCCCAGCAACCTGAGAGGCTGAAGTGAGGATCTCTTGAGCCCAGGATTCCAGACCAGATTGGACAACATAGTGAAACCCATCTTTAGAAGAATAAAACTCCAACAATAACAACATCAAAGCTTTAAACCTGGAGTGAAACTTTTCTCCCGTATCTTAGAGGTTGCCTGGCTTCCTGAGATGTCTAGGTTAAGCTCTTTCGTTGTAGATGGTTCTTAGTGATCAACCCTGGACAGCAGAAGAGCAGACATACTAAGGCTCCTTCTCCTTAGCTGTTTTGCTAGTCTAGTGTGGGGTGTGTCCTCCTCCTCCAGTCCTGCTCGCATTCTGTGACGTCCCAGAAGGCTCTCTCCAGAGCAGCTATTTCTCTAGCTTCTGTGACAGAGGCTGGAACCTAATGTGTCCAAATTGTCTGAAGCCAGGAGTGATCCTGCTTTAAAAATTTCAGTTTGAGAATCTCTTATCCAAAATGCTTGGACCCAGAAGTGCTTCAGATATTGGACTTCTTTGGATTTTGGAATATTTGTATACACATGATGAATTATTTTGGATATGGGACCCAGGTCTGACCATGAAATTAATTTATTTCATATCCACCTTCTATACCTAGCCTGAAGATAATTTTATACAATACTTTTAATAATTTTGTGCACAATATAGTTTCACAACATGTGTTCATATGTGTTCATCCCCATAGGTTTCCATCTGGAACTCTTCCACCTGTGGCATCGTGTTGGTACTTGAAGTTTCAGATTTTGCAGGATTTGGGGCTCTCTGCCTGTAATAATAAGGAAGTTCAGGGAGTGAAATTCTCTGTCCTGTTTTCTCTCCTAGCTTTTACCTATGAATTTACATTCTATGCTCATCAGCTTTTCAGGGCTGTAACCAGAACATTTGACAAGAACAACTTGGAAGAGGAAGAATATATTTTGGCACATGGTTCTAGAGCTTTAGTCCATGATTGGCCAAATCCATGGTTCGGGGCCCAAGGTGAGGCAGAACATCATGGTGGAAGGGCATGGTGGAGTGACATAGTGAAACCCATCTTTAGAAGAATAAAAAACAAACAAACGTCAAAACTTTAAACCTGGAGTGAAACCTTTCTCCAGTATCTTACAGGTCGCTTACCTTCTGTGTTCAACAAAGGAGACTGCAAGGTTAATCCCTTGCAGTTGTAGGTGGTTCTTGGTGATGGTGCTGCTCAGGACACGGGCCAAGAAGCAGAAAGGGGCTGCAGAGAAGATCAACCCTTCCAGGGCATGTCTCCAGTGACCCACCTCCTCCATCACATGCCACCTGCCCACAGTACCACCCAGTCCATTCAAGCTAGGATGGACTGATTAGGTCACAGCCCCCACAGTCTCAACATTTCACTTGGGAACTTCTCTGCATTAACACAGGAACCATGGTGGGGACACCTCATATTCAAGCCATAACCTATTTTTTTATGGGTGGGAGATACTTATCAAAAATTATGCATTTTTCTTTATTTTGCTGAGAAGGGGTTTGTCATTTTTTCATTGTAAAGATGTTTGATTGCAGCCCACTGTGGTGGGGCTGGTGTAGATGCCCTACAGACTCATCTCACAGGAGCATCTGGATCAAGGTACGCCCATCCTGCCTCCTCTTCCTCTAAGCCTCCCCCCATCCCCAAAGTATTTTAAAACAAACCTGAAAAGTGATAATACTTCAGTCCTCCACTCCAAGTGAGCATCTTTGAAAGCCTGGCCGTCCTTCAGCACTGCTGTGCCATGTACCACGATCCTCAGTGTCACTTGAGCCTATTCCCAGGCTTCCTGCTGGCTTTGGGGAACCTTTGTAAGTCTGGACGGCTCTCATCTGACTTCACGAGTGACATTCAGCATTAGGCGATGGTGTTTCAGTCCCTTTTAGTCAAGATGGACTCTGTTCTTTTCACCTCTCTCTGTCCTTCCCTTCTCCTGTCACCGCTTGAAGAAATTGGGCCTGTGTGTAAAAGGGATGCCATGTTCGGGGCATCTGTCCATTTCTTAAGGTGCCATCAGCTCAGCGCTCTGACCATCGTGTTTCCTGAAAACTGGAAGTTAGTGAAGGTTTGATTAACCTTGGGTTTTATTTATTTATTTATTTTTAGGCTGACTGCTGAGTAGGAGGTGCTGTGATTGTTTTCCTCTCAGGGTTGTGGAAGGTCGGTTGTGGAAAGTCTTGCTCTTGTTCTGAGGGTCTGGTGGGGAGTTCGCAGGGCAGCTTGCGTTGTGTTCATCCCCATAGGTTCCCATCTGGTGCTTTTAGGCGTTGTGATCGTCACCTGAATTCACTTTTTCTCTATGGACTTTGCAAATGGTTATCTTCTGACCTAATCCGTCCTATACAACTGTCGGCTTGAGTCCATCTTTAAAGAACTTTGCCTCCCTGGCAGGGGCTATTTGGTCACTGAGATAATGATTTTATAAAAGGGGCAGGAGATGCTTGCCTTTGCCCTTTAGTTGCCCGCTGGCATGAGGAGTTGGCGCCTTGGTCATCTGCAATGATGACGGGGAATTATTTTTTGTTTTATTTTAGCTTTTTTTTTTTTTTTCACTTTTCTTTCCTTCTCTGCCTTTTAAATATTTTAAACTCAAGCTTCTTGCTTCTCACGTTTCATTATGAATTTTTTCCAACACAGAAAATGGGAAGAATTGTACAGTCAACATCAAAAGCCAGGGGTTTTAAAAAATATCTTCACTGGTTCAGGTGATACCTGTCCTTTTTGAAATGCGGAGTGTAGCCTCTGCCGATTAGAGTGACTTTTTGTCTCAGCTGTGTTATTCTTTGTGCTGTAATTAGAGTGTGGTTTTGTCCCAGCCAAAACTCATGCTGAGCCTTAATTCCTAACAGTATGGAGGTGGTGGGGCCTGTAGAGGTGTTTGGGGCCATGAGGGATCCACCTTCCTGAAGGCCCATCAGTGTTTTTCTCTAGAGACTGGGTTAGTTTTCCTGGGACTGGAGGTGGTTCCTCAGGACAAGGTTAGTAACCACGAGTGTGTTGTTCTAAAGTGATTTGGGTTCCTTGGCTTGCTCTCTCACATCCTTTTGTGCGTGTTCTCCCATGTGATGTTTTCTACTGTGTCATGACACAGCACCAGGCCCTGTCCAGATAGGGCCACTTGATCTTGGACTTGTAGCATTATGAAACTAGGAGCTAAAGAAAACCTCTTTTTTTTTTTTTTTTGTAAATAAATTTCCCAGTCTGAAGTATTTTGTTATAGCAACACAAAATAGACTAAGAGTGCTTTCTGGTCCAACAAGATGGTAAACACTCTCTTGGATAGTTCTGGCTTCTTCTCTAGAACTTGTCTTTCTTCCCAACAGCCTTGGTTCCTTTTTTGGGGGAAATAGTATTTAGGGATTTCAGTCTGGGTTGGAGGAATACTTATTGTTACTGGGTTGTCATTGCTTCTAAAGTTTTTCAAATCAGAGTAAACCTCAGGAGTGTGTGTGTTGGAGAAAAAATGAATCATGGATTCAGCCATAAAACTACATGATTATAACTTTTCTTCAACTACTTGTGAGTTGATTGTTTTTTCCCTACTATTTTTTGAAGCCGTTGCTTCATACATTTTGGCCTGTGTTTCTGATGAGGAATCTGCTGTCTTTTCTTTTTTCCTATAGAGCTGTGTTGTTCTGATGTTCTGATTATTAGGGGTTTATACCACTTTGATGGAGATGTCCACGTTCATTGTGACGTTCAGTGTGATTTTCTTTTTCCGTGTTTTTTCTGTCTGGGGCTTATTGAGAGCTTGGAATTGTGTGTTTCTTGTTTTCATCTTACTTAATTCTCAGCCAGTATACTTCAAATACATACTTTTTTCTGTTCTCTGTCCCTGCCCATTTTTCCGGGAACTCCAGTTACATGTATTATAGTCTGCTGTTTGTTCCACAGTGCATCTGATCTTTTTTTAAAAAAAATTCTTTTTAGACATCGATGGACCTTTATTTTATTTATTTATTTGTATGTGGTGCTGAGAATCGAACTCAGTGCCTCACACGTGCAAGGCAGGTGCTCTACCACTGAGCCACACCCACCGCATCTGATCTTTTTGAGTTACTATTAATCCTTTTCTATTTTTCCTTTTAGAGTTTCTATTGCTCTGTCTTCAAGTTCCTTCATCTTTATCTGCCATTTCTAGTCTATTTTTAATCCCATCAAGTATAGTTCTCATTTCAGATACTGCAGTTTTTATCCTTTGGGGTTTGATATTGGTGTGTCTGTCTGTCTGTCCCTCTCCATATCTGTAATGCAATCTCTAGCCCTCCTCAGGCGCATGCCCTCCTCTGCCTCTCAGATTCATGGAGTACAGCTACAGTAGCTATCCATGTTCTTTTCTTCTGTTCCTATGGTCTGTGGCTTTCTGACTCTGTTTCTGATTTTGTCTGTCTTTGTTTTCTTTTGTTCTGGTACTGGAGATTGGACCCAGGGGCACTCTACCACTGAGCCACATCCTCACTCCTCTTTATTTTTTGAGACAGGGTTTCACGAAGTTGCCCAGGCTGGCCTTGAACTTGCCATCCTCCTGCCTCAGCTTCCCAGGTACCTGAGGATTATAGCTGTGTGCCCCTACTGATTTATTATTACTTTTCAATCTGGTTATAGGTCACTTTTTTTTTTCCATCTTCCATTCACACTTCTGTTTCTATGAAGCGCATCAGATGGTACTAATATGGAAACAGTTTAATGATTTAAATTATAAATTAAAAATGAATTTACTTTCAATTGAGTTTGATTCCAGATATTGCAAATATTTGTATTTATTACAAGTACTTTTGGAAGTAAAAAAAACATGAAAATATTTAAAACTACATAGTGAGAAAAATACATGGGCAAAAATCCTGTAAATCATGGTGCTCCTGTAAAAATATTACTGGAAACTTCAGAGAATAGATCTTGCTGTGTCCACTTGAAGAATGTGGAATTTCTGAAAATAAAGGCGTTTGGTTCACACATCTCGTCCCTCATTGTAATTGTCACTTGGATCCTTTGCTCCTGTGTTACTCTGCAGAGGATGAGTGACATTTAGGGGCAACACTGCCGTGGCAGTCAACACCTTTTCTAGTCCTTCACAGTCTCTGTGGCATTTAGGTAGTAGGTGGTTGGTATTGGCCAGCAGAGACATGTTGCCATTTCACAAGAACAGATCTGCTCTGTGCGCTAAGAAACGTGGCACCGTGTTGTGATGAATGAGGGCTTAGGTGGCTGGAGAAGGCACCTAATTCAGTTGGGTGTTTATTATGTGGAAAGAGACAATTGCTTTTTGAAACTGAAACCCAGGTCAAGATATTTGTGGCTGTGTTCGTGCTGTAGGTGTAGACAATGAGATGCTTGTCCTATTTCCTGAAAATGCCCCCGAGGGAAACCTAAGACAATGAGCACTGCGTGTATTTCAGTGTGACTTGGCCTCGGGGCTCCTGTCCCTGGCAGTGCCACCGGAGGGCAAGGCCTTGGTCCACATGAATGGGTGTGATTTGGCTCTCTCCCTCACCTTTTTACTTCTTGCCGAGAAAATGGTAATGGTAATGCCTGCTATTTTCTATATATGTGGATATGCATGTTTACATGTATATATGTATGCATGTGTATATATGTAATTCTATGTAATTTTGGGTGGTACTGGGGATACCTTATGATAATTTTTTTTTTCTGGTACTAGGACTCGAACCCAGTGATGCACTACCACTGAGCTGCATCCCCAGACTTTTAAAAAAATATATATATTTTTTTAAACAGGGCCTTACTATGTTACCCAGGCCGGCCTTAAATTTGTAATCCTCCTGCCTTAGCCTCCTGAGTATGTGGGATTACAGGTATTCACCAATGAACTTGGCATATAGACACAGACACACAGACACACACACACAGACACACACACACAAACACATACTCAGACACATATATATTTTTTTTAACTGGGGATTGAACCCAGAGGCGCTTAATCAGTGAGCCACATCCCCAACCCCTTTCTTTATATTTTGAGACAAGATCTCCCTGAGTTGCTTAGGGCTTCATTAAGTTGCTGAGGCTGACTTTGAACTCATGATCCTATTGCTTCAGCCTCCTGAACTGCTAGGATTTCAGGCATGCATCACCATGCCTGGCTAACCTTATGATATTTTAATGAAGATTAATGATCCCTAACAAAATGCCTAACACATTCTAGGTATTCAGAAAAAAGAAATCTATAAATCTTAGTTTTCCATGACTTTGATTTTCTCTGGAAATAAAAGAGTTTTATTTCTGCCAAATTAGAGGCCTTGATAGAACAGGGCATAGTTTAGTGAATTGTACCTGTCACAATCCACGATACTGCTGTGGATTTTGGTTTCAGAGGCCTGTATCAGTCGGCTGGAACTGCTGTAGCAAAACACCACAGACTTGGCGGGGGTACAACCGATATTTATTTTTCTCACGGTTCTAGAGACCGGGAATCCAGATCAAGGTACCAACAGGGTTGGTTCCTGATGAGGCCTCTGTCCTCAGCTGGCAGGTGTTCCTTACGTGGCCTTTCCGGACTGCACGCACTGGTGTCTCCTTGTGAGGACACTTGCAGGACCTTACCCTTGTGTCCTCACTGGGCCTTCATTGCCTCTGACGAGTCCTTTCTTCAGTCACACTGCGGGTGAGGCCTTGGGCATGAGGAGTTTGGGGAGACACATTCAGGCCCTAACAGTTCTCCTCTGCCTGGTTAGAGGGCTGCTGCAGAATGGGTGGAAATAGTGCTGCTGTGTTGATTTGTAGGCTTTTTATCATCCTGTCTCTACAATACACGGCAAATGCGTACTTTCTTATTTTCTCTTCATCTTTTCCCAGCCCTCATATGTCTGTAATGTTATGACTTTCAAACTGTTCTGGCCATAACCTGGAGAGAATTACATTTGCTAATCTGTATATATTCACTAATAAGTTACTAACAAATAATTCACAATTCAGTAGCCACCCTTACAAGGTGACATGCATACTAGTTCCAATTCAATGTCATTTTTTTTTTTTTACACTATTGCCAGTGGGACGACTTCATGTAATTTGGAAAGCACTGCTGTAGTATAGGTTCTCAGCCATGGTGTGTGACACGCTGAATGACTCTTTTTTAGTTCTTTGAGGTCATGAACGTGCAGTCCACTTGCCTTGATGGATGGTATTTGGGAAGCCCATCCTAAGACTTCCCCGCAGAGGAAATGCTAGTTTGGAAAGTTTCCCTGCCATTTGGCAACCTCTTCAGGAAGTAGACAGTAGAATGGAAAAGTTTCATCACATTGACGTCTTGGCTGAGAGAGGAGCATGCCAAGGTGTGGATTCAGGAGCAGGGTAGGTTGTGATCAAATCTCACTGTAGCCCAGTGATGACGGAGTTTATGTATCTATTTTCTTTTTCATGGTGTGGGCTTGGTTTTGTTTTAGAATCATCTTTCCTTATCACAAGCTTCTCCTTAGTAGATAGAAGAGTTACTTTAAAAGTCTGGTTTTTTGATGTCTTTGTTTGAGGTCTTAATTCCATGGTGACATATTGCATTAGATCTTGGTTATAACTTTATTCACGTTATTAAGTGTTATCAGCTGAAGCCACACCCAGCTAGCTGTTAATAGTTGACTACATTGGCCCCTGTGAGCTGATGTAGCAGGTAATGAAAACGTATCATGTCACCCGGAAAGATGTAGTCAGGAACGTGGCATTGCAGGGGACAGTGAGCTCCCTCCAAGTGCAAACAGAGTGGCTCTTTTAGTGTCCAGCCACGGCACATACTGGACCTAAGAACTATGTAAAGGCTACTGAAAGGTGGCTTCTTATGGGAGGACCCCAGGACACTGCAAGGTTGTCAAGCATGAGATCATACTCTGGCTTGCCCTTCATTTGATACATGACCTTGGACACGTATCTGAGCTCCCCCTTTCCTCCTCCAGTCTTCGTTACGGATCAATGAGATCATGCCCGGAATAGACCAGAGCCACAAGGTGAGAGCGCTCCCCTCCCGGCTCTTCTCCATTTCTCCAACTTATAAAATTGTGATAAATGAGGAGTACACGAAAACACAAGAAAAAGATGGAAGGCCAGTAAAGATATTTCCTCTTCAGTTTATTCTTCCCTCGGTTGTTTAGGATGCCGACTGGCTGTTTTTTCAGTGTGACAGGAAGTAAAAGGTAAAGACATAGAAAGAGAAGGCTGTACGGTGGCAGGGGGGATGGGGCCCTGGCCACCCCCGGGTACCTGTGAGCTTCAGTGGAATCCCACTCTGTAGGTGACGGGCTGTCCTCATGATTTCAAGACACCATTGCTGACTCACCAGGTTTAGGGGTTCTTGTGACCTACCCCAACACAGCTCTCACCTAGGGCGGAGGGAGACTGTAGCTGGAGGCGGATACACCAGATGTCCCTCTGAGCCAGGATGAGTCACAGTGCCTGAGAGCCAGGGTCAGGTACGAAAAGGTTTGGAAGCCTCGGAAGAGTCACACTGTGGAGGCTGGAATTGCTTGGTGTGCTTTCGTTTTAAAGTGAGCTTTCCCAGTCCTAACACATGGGGAGCCTGAGGGGCCAGAGTTTTCAGAGGGAGAGAGGTAGATAACCAGAGGATCGTGGCCACTCACCCCAGAGCTGGCTCCTTCTAAGCCCCCAGTGGGCTGCTCCTTAGGCTTATGGATCCTTAAAGAGCAAAATGGGAGGTGGGAGGTTGCTGGTCGTGTCCTCCTGGTGCCTGACCTGGGAGTAGAGACGTTGGGCGGGACAGCCATGGGACAGCCTCCCAGTGCTGAGGAAGACTGGCTTGGGTGATGACCCCAGGATGTTGCCTTTGGCCATTCTGTGCCTAAACATGGGGAGGTCACAAGGGAACCAAGTGCTGTTATATTGGGCTTTTCTCTTTCCTTATGAGGTCTTCTGCTGGGTGCTTCTTTTAATTCCCTCCCGAGGTGCCCTCAGAACAGCAGTCCTAATGCAGACGTGCTTCCTTCTCACAGACCCAAATCTGCAAGTTCAGAGTGAGTCCTCTGGCCCTTTCTTCTGGGAGGTGCAGGTTGAATATCCCTTATCCCAAATCCTGGGTCCCAGAAAAGTTTTGGATTCTCTAGGATTTTGGGATATTTGCATATACATAATACCATGCCACCTAGTCTAAACTTTGTTTGTTTCTCGAGATGGTCTGAAGGTACTTGTATATAATATTTTCAATCCTGTACATAAAGTAGTTGGTTTTGTGTACTTTGGACCAGAAATCAGGGATGGGGTTTTCCACTCGTGACATCATGTTGGTGCTCAAGGTTTCAGACTTGGGAGCACTTCAGATTTTGGATTTCCAGATTGGGTTGCTCAACCTGTATTACAGGATGTTCTCATGAATTTATAGTCTGGGGAGAGGAAGTTTGCAGGTAAGATTCAGTGGGAAAGTAAGTTCAGTTTTCAAAAACTGTACAACTGGCGTTTGTGTAAGTTGTGACTCCAGTGGCCCTTGTGCCTCTTACACTGACTCAGTTATTCTGAACTCTTGTCCAGTAGCCTTTAATTTCTCTGAAGTCAGAATACATCCAGCTGACCTAGACAACCTGGTACAGACCTGCCTTTTCTTGTCCAGGATTGTGCTTCCTTTACTGAGCACGTCACTGAGCATCTGCTGTGTGCCGGACCCTTTACTGGGGTGCTCTCCTATGCTGGAGTACCCAAGATGCAGTGGAGAGGACTAGCAACCTCCTCGAAAAGAAACAGATGGCTGAAATGACCGTGCGTTTGGTGTTAATAGCATTGTTTAATGCTCTGATAACATGGTGACAATTTTTAGTTGCCTGTGAAAGAAATTAACATATTTGATTTTTTGCTTGTGTTTGTTAACATGTACCTCATCTTATAAGTTTTTAGGGATATTGCTGTAAATGGTCTAAAGTGTCCGTTTATAAACCTATGAATTTCCTGGGTGTTGCTTGTTGGTTGAACAATGTCTGTTGCAAGTGGCAACATCCTTGTGCGGCCCTTCCCAGGAGGTCCTTTCTATTTGAACTTGGGCTTTGGTACTTCTCCAAGGGCCTCCCTTCTCATGGGGGACACTATGTGAGACTGTTCAGAATCAGTCTGCCACTTGGGGTGTGTTCGGTGCTGGAACAGCTGCACAATTACAAATGCTTCTGAAATTTGAGGGTAGGTGCTCTGTACATTATCGAGAGACACAGGGTGGTCACAGGAATCCCAAGGCTCACCTGCTTGGTGAGCTGGTCTGTCACATGGCTGTGGGACTGGAGTTTGTAAGCCCCAGTGCAGTGGCAGGAGAGACCATGGCACCAGGAAGGGTGCCAGCTTTTCTGTGACAACCGGTGGCTCGGGGTGTGAGAACCCTATCGTGGGATGTTTGTGAAACATAAACACAGGATACTTAATGTTGGGAAAATGATTGCTTTTGTTTTTTAACCTCTGTCTCTCTGTTCTGACCCAGGTGCAACGTTAGAAGAGATAAACCAGCACTGGGACTGGCTGGAGCAGAATCTCCTCCATACTTTGTCTGTCTTTGATAATAAAGATGACATTGCCAGCTTTGTCAAAGGGAAGGTAAAGGTAGGTTCCTTGATCCTAACCTTTCTTTCCATCTTGCCGGTAACTCTATGATGTTTTGAACTCTGCAGTGTACCCACAGTTTTCACCAGTCTAATTACACTTTTTGGCTTAATGCAGAAAGCCAAATTAGTTTAATTTGTCACCTGTCTTTGCAGTCCAGAAAAATACACCTGAAATTAAAAAACAAACTTCATTCTTGGGTCTAGTTCCTGTTATCCTTTACAGATGTAAAGGTCCTTTTTGTTCTTGGCGGGGGGTACAACCGATATTTATTTTTCTCACGGTTCTAGAGACCGGGAATCCAGATCAAGNTTGGGGGGGGGGGGGGGACCCATAAAGTTAAGATTTCTGTTTTTACAGAGCAACACGTTATTTTCTTCTCGAATTAGTTATTCCTGACTTTTTTGCAGCTGTACCATTCGTCACCATGTTGGACCTAGTGCTTCCTCCTGCTAATGGTGAATGTTTGTTCTTCTGATGTTAATTAAATGGAATTAAAGCCAATTAAGCTTCAAGAAGGCATGAGAGGAATATTGGGGAGGTATTTGAATATAACTTCTGCCAGTTATATTCTTATAGAACCGGTCTTGCTACAGGAACATGATGGGTAATTGGTGCTTTAATATCCTATTGGGCAGGGAGACGGTTCCTCATTCTCAAGTTCACTCTCATTACACATCTGAACACATAAGCCCACAGTACAGTCTTCTTCCCTTGGGATGAAAGAGCCCAAACATTCTGCCTTTCCTCCCTTTTCCTGTCCCTCCTTCCTCCCCTTCAGTCCCTTTCCTCTGTTCAGCTGATCCCCAAATGTGGAATGAAACCAGCAAAATTGTGCTGTATACATAAATGAGTATGCCACAGTGAGTCCCACCTTTTATGTATATTTATAAAGCATCCATTTAAAAAAACAATAAATAGGAGGAAGACCTGTAAAGTAGGAAGCACTGGGGACTGAATGGAGCACATTATATTCCATGCATTTACGATTATGTCAGAATTAACCCCACTACTATGTATAACTGGAATGCACTAATAAAAAACATTTTAAAATCCCAGACAATGGATTTTGTTTTCCTCAAAACAAAACTTAAGAGTTACAGCTTTCAGTAAAGGGTATCAAAGCGAATTTTTTATTTTAGAGGAAAAAAAGAGAAGCACTCTTTTCTTATTGGGGACTGGGATGTTTTCAGGACCAGAGAAGAGCAGAGGTGACCCAGGCAGCTAGGACTTTGCATCCAGGACATGACCCCTGGCCTGTGGGTCAGAGTGGGCCTGGGCCTGGGTCTCCCCTCATCCTGGTCTGATGGACTGTGGCTCAGTGTCCTGTGTCAGATGGCACTGAGCATTAGTGACACTTAACCTACCTCTCTTGGTCTAACGTGGACTGTCGTGGTTTTTTGATTTAGGTATTTCCCTTAATTGGGAGGAAGGAAATTCATTTCTGATACACTGGTTTTTGAAATACTTCTGTAAAAGAAGAAAAATGTTCCTCTAACCTCCTAGGTTCTATGGCTGAGGCCCTGGAAATGACACTGACAAAAGAGAAATAAGAGAAAATAATAATAATAAGAGAAAAACAGTTAATTTTGTGCATGTAGAGTATATACACATGGCAGAAACTCAGCAAGAGTAACTCAGAAAGAGGATTGGAATCTGACCTTGCACAGCATCTTAAGGAAAAACAACAAATTGGCAGAAGAGTGATGGGACAGGAAAGGGGGTTCAGGCTTCTGGGGTGGCACAGTGTGGGGAAGGTAAGCATACCGGGAAAAACTAATGGAAGGTCAGGGCTGTCTTTGAGAAGTTGTATGAGTCCCTTGTGGTGCTGAAATCTAGAGTCAGAGTTGTCTCCCGGAGGCAGAGGTGGAGACACCTGTGGAGATAGAGATTCCCTCCTGGTTTGGGGCACTGGGGGAAGGCAGAGAGGCTTTTTGGTACCTAGTCTTTTTGGCTTATAACTTATCTTCAGCTCAAAATAATCCTTATGCTAAAGTGGCATATTTTGGGGTGACAATATTGATCCATGACACCTCAAATCTAATATTCCTTAAAAGAAAGAAAGGAAAGAAAGAAAACCGGAGGTGGTGGTTCTGGGGGGAGTCTGAGAGTACGGCTTAGCATTTGTTCCCCCCTCTCCTTTGGCCAAATGCAAAGGATCTGAGGTTTGGGGCTTTCCTGCCCATATCCTCGACACTTGGCTGCTCCAAAAACTTGAAAAAATCCTTTCTGCTTCAAGCTGTGCCTGTGACCAGACACTGCAGCCCATGAAGGCTGGGAGGTCACATGGCCACCATCCTGGCTGTGCCTGGAGCCTCTGGATCCTGTTCTCAGCCAGGCCTGTTGCTCTAAAGCCTAATAAGTCACGAAGAAAACAATCTCACCAGCCCTCAGGTTTATTTTAAAAGTCATTTAAAAGTAGGTTATTTTAATATCATGCCCAAGTTTAATTTCTAAAATAGCTTATATAGTGAGGATTTGGAGCACCCCCAGCCCCCGAAAAGCAGCCTCATCTTAAGGAACATAGACTCTCATAGACAGTCCTATAAAACAAAAATGAAAATGTTAATTAAAAAAAAAAGGCAGGTAACCACAGATTGTCACCCATTATAAACGGGCCACAACTTATATTCTAGACCCTTCTACCACCACCGCAGATCACGAAGGCCCTTCTTGTTAATGGTTATTGGCAAAACAATTGTCGTGTCAGAGTCCTTGTGCCCTCTGCTGTCTCCTGCACACCCAGGGCTCGAGAAGTACTTCTGGCCTCTGGAAGCTGGGCCAGGGTCCCCGCTTCTGCAGTGCCGTGCATTAGGCTTTGCAGAATCCTCCAGTCAGTGTTTTGCCAACCTTCTTGAACCTAATGAAGACCTTTGTCAGTGTTTTAAAAAGCCTAATTCTTATCTCCCATTTGGGTTATTCTTCAGGGTCGATGTGAGTTCATACACCAGAACTCATCTCTGGGTCCTTGTTAGGCAGCTTTCCCTCATGTAACAAATGCCTGAGAAAACCGGCTTAGGAAAGGTTCATTTAGGCTCACAGTTTTGGAGGTTCCAGTCCAGGATCGGTTGGCCCATTTGCTTTCGGCCCTGTGGCAGGACAGCATACCATGGCAGGGGCTTATGGCACAGCAAAACTGTCCACCTCATGGTGAGCCAGGGAGCAGAGAGAGGAAGGGGCTGGGGTCCTGCTGTCCCCTTCAAGGGCAAGACCCCAGTGACCCAGGGACCTCCCACTAGACCCCACCTTATAAGGCTTCACCAATACACCACCCTGGTGAATGAGCCTTTAACACCTGGGCCTTTGGGAGACTTTGAAGATCCAGACTGTAGCATCAGTGTAGGGAGGATTTGGAAAATAATTTCAGAATTGAAATTCTCAAACTCTTAGAAGTCAACTAATTCAGCCTAAGCTTCATGGACAAGTGAGAGTCTTGTCCTTGGGTTTTGTAACCTCATGATGGTTAATTGATCCCTGCTGCTTTTTTCTGGCGGAGGTTCTTTCTGGGTAGTGGACAGGGGTGGGTGTCCTGGAACTGGCACAGATTCCTCAAGTGCCTGAGTGCATCCGCCCTTCCTCTTCCTGTCCTTTCCCCTCTCTCCTTCCCTTTACCCAGCTCCCTGGATAAAGGCCCCCATCTTTCTGTGTCTCAGGCTCTGATTGCTGAGGAGACCAGCAGCAGGCTCGCTGAGCAGGAGGAGGAGCCTGAGAAGTTCAGAGAAGCACTGGTGAAGTTCGAGGCCAGGTTCAACTTCCCCGAGGCAGAGAAGCTGGTCACCTACTATTCTTGCTGCTGCTGGAAGGGCCGGGTGCCCCGCCAAGGCTGGCTGTACCTCAGCATCAACCACCTCTGCTTCTACTCCTTCTTCCTGGGCAAGGAACGTAAGTGAGGCCGGTCCCGGCATCTGCAGCAATTTGGTCCTTCAAGATAAACTTGGCCCTGGGGATGCTTGGCATGGCTCCTCAGAGAAGCCATTAAAGGTTACATTCACAACAAAAAATTTAAGTGGATGGTTGAGATGACAGCAGGTGATACTGGATTAATTTCCAAATGACTTGTGCAGATAATTGAGTTTAATTATACATGCTGCAACTGGGGAGCTTGATTTTTGAGACAATTCATTTTTCAGCTGCCTTTGGAAGCATATCTTTGTAGCTTACTTTAAATAGCTACAGAAGGGCTTTTACTAACATCGATCACGTGGAAAATACAGTATCATATCTGATGGCTGAGTATTTCTAAAAGAATAGAAAGTATTCTTGTGTCTTTTTTTTTAATAGTTGTAGATGGACACAATACCATTATTTTATTTATTTATCTTTACATGGTGCTGAGGATTGAACACATGCTAGGCAAGCACTCTGCCACTGACCTGCAGCCCTAGCCCTATTCCTCCTTCTTACTGCAGAAGGACATCTTTTAAAATTTGCAGCCTTGAACATTATAACTGCTGGAAATATAGTCACAGAATTGTTTACCTGGGTCACCTGAGAACCAGAAAGAATTGATGGACATGTCACCTGTTTAGCTAGCAATGTCTTAGGTGACAGCATTCCCACAGGGAAAAGCTAGGCCACACATGTCAGTTGTGCGTTCAAAGCTTAAAAAGCCATTGCCATGGAAACTGCTTTCAGGGCCAGGTGTTTCCCACGCCTGTGCTGGGGGGACAGATGCTGCACACACACGTGGCACCAGAGGGAGGCCTCCTCTGAATGTCTGCTGAGGCCAGCTTCCTGCGCGTGCTGTTTTCTCTTTCTGTCCCACCAGCCTTGGTTCGGATGCTTGGGACCCCACCCCATGTGCACAGTCCTTTCCTGACCTTGCTTGCAATGGGCTCTGGCCTAATCTTGGCCATCCTTACTTTGTTCTTTCTGAAATGCTTTTCAAAATGAGCTCCCTGCTTCTCCCTGTCTTCAGACTCAGCCCGTTTGGAAACTCCTGTTTGTCCTTCAAAACCCAATTCAGCTTGGCCCCTCCATGATGCCTTCCTTGGGCCCCACATAAATGATACCATATCTGTGTTTCTCTGCTGGGTTCCATCAAGTTGGTGGTTGCTTGTTTGTAGGTTGGTTGCTCCTGCTTGTGCTTCTTAAATTTCGGGCTCTTCTCCAAGCCGTCACGTAATGAGCTGACGTTGACAGTGCAGAGTCCGTGAGTGCAGGTGTGAGACCAGAAAGAGCTGGGAAAGCGTATTCTCAGGCCCGATATAGAAATGAGGCCGTTTAAAATTCTAAAAGCACTGAAAATGGTGCTGCTAAATAAATGGAGAGAAATGTTAGAAATATGACATTCCTTCCCACTTTGACTTGAAAAGGAAATGAATTATTTTTGGACACTAATGATTGTCACTAAACCTAATCATGTTAGGATGATGATATTTGGAAAAAATTAATGAATTCTAATATTTAATCATGTTTTCCAACTTAGTTCTCTCTCTTTGATGAGTCAGCTATCAGATGCAAGACTTTATCTTCTCCCCCTTTCCTCTGCATTAGCCCACTACCCATTACTTTATCAAAAATAGTTCTGGGAATAGAATATTTAAGAATGTATTATCTGGGGTCTGGGTTCTAGCTCAGTGGTGAAGCACTTGCCTCATATGTATGAGGCCCTGGGTTTGATCCTCAGCACCATATAAAAAAATAAATGAATAGATAATAAAGGTATTGTGTCCATCTACAACTAAAAATATTTAAAATTGTATTACTGTACAATATTACTTTATTATTATTTGTAGAACTGAGGATTGAACCCAGGGCTCTCAACTTTTGAGCCCCCTTTTTTAAAAAAAGTTTTTTTTTTGTTTTTGTTTTTTTTGAGAGAGGGTCTTGCTAATTTGTCTCAAACTTGGGATCCTCTGCCTCCCGAGTCCCTGGGATTATAGGTGTGTGCCACGGCACCTGGCTAATTTTCTGGCAGTGCTGGGAATCAAACCCAAGGGCTTCACACATGCTAGGCAAGCGCTCTAGTACTGAGCCACATTTCAGCACCTACTTTCTTTTTCTTAAAAGATAGTCTTTCTTTGTTGCCCAAACTCTTTGGCTGGCCTGAAATTCCCGGGCTCAAGCCTCCCACCTGCCTCGGGATCCTGGGTAGCTGGCAGGTACACACTCTATGCCTGACTGTGCTGTATTACTTTAGAATTTTATAAAAACTGCTTGTACTGTCTTCACAGCACAACAGAAGTCATCTGACACAGACTACATGTCAACCTGTTTCCGTAAAGGAGATCATGAATAATCCTTTTTCACACTCCTTTTTCCTATACCTTGATCTGTGAATGCTGCTTTGAAACTAGAGTTTGTGCTGAGAAACTTTTGCATGACTGTTTAAATATTTTTGAAGATGCATGCTGTTGGTATCCCAAAATGATGTTCCTTGAAAGTACACAGTAGCCGGCAACCTGGGAGAGTTCATTTTATTTTTAAGAAAACCATTGGCACGTGAGCTGGGTTTCCACCAGCAGCTGTCAGGCAGTTCTGTGCTCCTCTCCCCTGTGCTGGCTTCGAAGACGTTTGCAATTTAGCTTCAATGAAAAAATAAGACTTTGGCTTGTTACTTGCTGATGCATTCCAGTTTGGCTCAAATTTTATGGTGCAATCTGAATTTGCATCTTTTCTCTTTCAGTTAAACTTGTCATCCCTTGGGTTGATATCCAGAAATTGGAAAGGACATCCAATGTCTTTCTGACGGACACCATCCGAATCACCACGCAGAATAAGGAGCGCGACTTCTCCATGTTTCTGAACCTGAATGAGGTCTTTAAGATCATGGAGCAGCTGGCAGATGTGACGCTCCGGAGACTGCTGGATAATGAAGCCTTTGACCTGGACCCCGATCTGCAGGAGCCAAGCCAGATCACCAAGAGGTACAGCTTCAGTCCCATGGTGTCCTTCAACTGTGTGGCCTTTTCATGTGCTTTGGTTGGCCTAGATTTTGAGGTCTTTACCCTGTGTCCCCAGGGCATTGGTTCCAAGCCTCTGTGGATGCTCAAGTTTCTTTGATAAAATGGCAAAGGCATAGTATTTGCATTGGAATCTTTTTTTTTTTTTTTTTTGTGGTGCTGGGGATTGAACCCAGGGTTGGCAAGGGCCGAACCACTGAGCTACACCACAGCCCTCATCTTTTCATATTAAATCACTTGAAATTATTTTGATACTTTTGTCATCAATAGAATAAGCCAGTATTCTTTACAATTTGACCCAGGTCAACACCAGTCCTGGAGATTCTTAGGGTAGTTGCTTACCATGTCACTTTAAGGAATTCAGCTTTATCTTCAGAAGTTCAAAACATGGTGTTTGAGCTGGACATTGATTTCAGGTTTGTGGATCATAACTGGGTAACTAACTGCAGTACTGATATCAAGGTGAACTGTTATGAAAGGTCCTTAGAGAAATGAGCAACCATAGAGTGCTGTTCTGGCTAAAGTTTTTTGATATAGTTACAGAATCACTACTGATCTGAGACTGCTAGTCATTATAATGGGAACATCATCATTTTCAGGTTGCAGTTCAGTGGCATTAGGTACTTCCGCACTGGCACATGACCTTTCTCACTGCCCATTCCAGAGCTCTTCTTACTTGGTAAAACTAAAACTCTACCTACTAGACACTAACTGCCTGCTCACCCTTCCCCAGCCCCTGACGACACTCATTCCTACTGTCTGTGAAATCGACTGGATCTCTTGCACAAGTAGACAGCATTCAACTTTTTCCTTGGGCTTATTTCACTTAATATAATGTCTTCAAGGTTCATCTCTGTCATAGCATGTGTCCGAATTTCTTTCCTTTCCAGGGCTGAAAAATAATCCGTTGTATGTGTTCACCATATGGTGTTGATCCCCTCATCTGCGCGTGCACACTTAGGTTGGTTTCGCTTCTTGACTGCTGGGAATGATGCTGCAGAGAGCGTGGGCATGGCACTAATTTCTCTGACGCCTGCTTTCAATTCTCTGGAGTATTTTTTTTACACAGAAGTGGAATTGCCAGATCAAGTATTTCTATTTTTAATTTTTAAAGACACGTTAGTCATTTACTTTACAAAATGTTTATCTGTTTTAACATTCCTGCCCCCCCCCCGCTTTTTTTTTTTAATTGACGTTTCTTGAAACTATTCCAGGAGATGAGGAAAACACTGGCTATATTGCTTCTGCTTGTGAGGCGGTTCAGTCCTACAGCATCTGAGAGTCTTTGCAGGGCCATCAGCAGAATCTCGTGATTTTTCTGAGCTGCATTACGTGGGCTAGATGACATGATGACAGATCGAGCATCCTTAATCTGAAAATTTGAAATGTTCTGGAATCTAATTTTGGAGCATTTTTTATTTCGATTTTTGAATTGGGGATACTCAACTGGTAAAGTCACCTAAATCTTGTAAAATCTGAAAAACTCTGAAATTTGAAACTCTCCTGGTCCCAAGCATTTTGAATAAGCTCGACTCAACCTGCAGTGAGTTCATTCAAAGCTGTAAGGTCTAGTGTTTAGTGTTAATACAAAGAATCACTTTAAAAACAGAAGATCTCTTATTCCCTAAACACATGCACTTTCTTTGGAACGTGGCGGGGGAGGGGTGCGTCTTCCTAATTAGTGGTCCATGAACAGCAGCCATGCTTAGCGTTTAGTGTATTCAGAAAGACCTCAGATCCCTTCCAGCTCTGCATGTTTATTTCAAACTGATCATGTGTTGCCCCAAGTGAGCAAAAAGAAAAAAAAAATGAAATGTTCTTGGTGGATTTCTTTTTGTTTTTTCAAAATTGGTAAGATTCAAATGAATTCCACATGGTTTGGGGTCACCTCTGATGATGTGATGGTTCTTTTGGAAGATGGAGTGTTTCTTGGTGTCATTTCCTTATGAAAGAGACTCTTGGGGCTCTGACATTTAGTTTTGATTCCTAATCCCAAGGGCTCATGTCCCTCTTGGCTCCAGGACCCCTAATATGGTCTACACCTGAGACAACCCAGTATGGTGGCAGCCATGCTGTCCTGTGTGTTTTCCTGTGTCCCTGAGATAGTTGGTATCCAAGTCCTTTGACTCCAGCTGACAAAGCTCTGGTAAAAATGAAAAGGCACACACATTAGCAGCCTGAGAAAGCGAGTTTGGGGTGTACGCATAATGAGGCTCACACCCACCGCTAGTTAAAGCCTGATCCTTTCCTGTGCTAGTGTCAGGCGTGGGAGGCCAGCTGACAGCTGACGGCCAGTGTGTGCTGGTGGCCCCACAGGCAGCAGGATTCAGGTGATGTCCTCGCCATTGTTGAAGCTCCACTTCAGGTGTGGCATTTTGGGTTTGGGGCAAAGTGAGGAAAAAAGGAGAAGATGGACGATCTGTAGCACCTCACTCCCTTCTGGCAAATCACGTGTTTTGGAAGGAAGATGGTCGGTGCTGGCAGTCTTCATTCTCGTTGCAGAACTCAGGGTAATTCCACAAGGCTGCCCCAACCTCCCCCCACTTTCTACTCTGGGTTCTGTTAGAGAAAAGGACACAAAGGTTCTCGGAGTGCCCACCGGTACCCAGGGCTGACCCTGGGGCTCGGAGTGGGATTCTGGCCCTCAGCTGTCAACCCCCGGGTCAGTGACTTCCTCCCAAAGCAGAGCCCTGTGCTGGTTCTCCTCTGCAGCCGTTGTCATGGTGACGCTGGTTTAAACAGGTAATGACAGTCCATGTGGCCTCCTGCCAGGAGAGCCCAGGTCGCCAAGTTTAGGAAAACAGGCTCTTCGTGCTCAGGGTGCAGCAGACATGCTGGAATGCCCCCCAGGCCCTCTGTGGCTGGTCCCCTTTCACTTTCCGTCCCAGATAACAGCTTTCAAATAGTGCCCGTGGGGCCACGGACTAGATAAGGCAGCATCTGATGTCCCATCAGTCACCATTGTCCCTTGGTCACTCCAATGGGACTTATGGACCAGGACAGAGCATGGCACATACATGCAGGGGATTGAGAGCATGAGCTGGTGTGTCATTGTCCTGGGATGGGACAAGGGAGAGCTGCAGGCTCAGGGCTCATCCGCTGCCCATAGTACAAAGTGATCTGGCCCCGGGCTTCTCAGGTTGTCATCCCAGAGCACAGGTGGCAGAGGGACCGAGGGGAGGGGTTGGGGAATAAGTGGATTGATCCTGATGTTTCTAAACAAAACATATCCTGAAGCTGGAACGGTGGGTGGAATGAGATGCCCAGCTGTCTTGGGGGAGGAGGTGTGGAGGTGATAATCCTCCTGAATCTGCTTTCATCTGTTCCGACTGGCTGGAAATGCTGGAGGAAACTCAGTGTGGTGAGTGGAAACTTCCCCACAGTAAACCTTCTCTCTGTCGGTGTGTAAGGCGGGCAGTGGCCGCCAGGGGTGAGTGTCCTCAGCAGTGCACCCTCATCCCTGGCTGTCAGGTTTTGCACCCCACTTTAGTCTTCCCCCGCCTACCCATCCCCTTTCCTGCCAGTCTCCTTGGCCCCTCCCTCACCAGCCATGTCCTCTTCTATCTGGCTGTTGTGAACATGAGCAGTAAGACACCTCTGGGGCCCCTGAGCCCTGCCAGCCCCACCTCTCGGGGGAAGGCCGCATCTCCCCCACCACAGCTCTGAAGCTGCTGGGGGTCTGCTCAGGTGCTCGTCTCTGGGGAAGGGTGGCTGGAAGATTACGAAGACGGAACCTTTGTACGGATTCTGTGTAGTCAGCTTTGGGTCCCTGTGACCAAAATGCCTAACAAGAGCAGCTTAGGGGAGGAAAAGGGTATTGGGGCTCATGATTTCAGAAGTGTCAATGCATAGATGGCCAAGTCCATTGTTCTGGGCCTAAGATGAGGCAGCACATCATGGCAAAAGGGTGTCATGGAGAAGGACTGCTCTGTTGTTAGCACGTGGGAAGCATGGCCAGATGGAAGAGGCCGTGCCTAGTGGGGGACAAAGGAGAATGGCAGGAAGGTGGGAAAGGGACACAGGGAACATGTACCCTTCCAGGGCAGCCCAAAGTGACCCACCTCTTCCAGTCAGGCCCCACCTGCCCACACTTACCTCCCAGTTAGTCCATTCAAAGTAGGAGGGGCTGAATAGGTCACAGCTGTCACAATCTAATCATTTCACCTCTGAATGTTCCTGCTTTGACAGGAGATTTGGAGGGTGGGTACACCTCATATCTAGACCACAGCAGATGCTCTATGTTGTCAAGGTCCTGGTCTCTTCAAGGTGTGGATGGGATTTCCAAAGTAATTGAGGGGGCTCTGGTGTCCTTGGAGGCCACCTTCACATGGCACCCATTGTCTGAGGGTAGGTGAGCATTGTGTCCCATCCTGCAAGTGGTCCTGGGCTCCCCGCCGTGTGCTGTACAAGGGGGCACATGGCAGCAGCATCCTGCCATCTGCCATCACAGGAAAGACGTTTCGAGCCACACACATTTGATAAATGAGACTCTTTTGTGCCGACTAGGACTCTGAGGAACACCACGTGTGGCTGGGCTTTCTGCCTGTTTCTGGATTGCTTATCCTTGGCATTTCCCAGGGTTCAAGTGCACAGTGCATGAATTTGGGGTGGGTACATAATTAAGAGCCACTGGAAGAACCTCTGTGTGTCCCGTAGGAAGCAGTCTGACCTCAGAGGACCTCTGGCCCTCCCTTATTCCAGAAGGGCAGGGGTGGTGGCTCAGCTATCTCATCTAGTGTGCAAATGGGAAATACTTAAATGCTGATCTAACAGGGGAGGTGACCTGCCCCAGCCTGCAGCACAGCCTGAGTTCTGGGAAGCATTTGGCCTCCACGCAGCCTTAGGCAGACATATAGCAGGCTCACGTATGTGCACCGAGCCCAGAGATGAAGTGAGAGTTGGCATGTAAGACCCAGATGGAGTTCTTCCTAAATGCATTCTTTAAGGTTGATGGAAGAAGATAAAGGAAACCTGTTTTCTATTCATGTTTACCTATACCATTGGGGACAAATTGTCTGGATTTGTAGAAAAACAAGTGAATTATCTAAGTTTATTGGGTCTGAAGTCTTAGAAATTAAACTTGGGGTTTTGAAAGGTATTCATAGTAGTCTAGAACTTCCTGCATATTGGCATGTGAGATTATATGTATTAATTTTAGCATCAACAAACTTGCAGTTGTTTCTTCACATTCTGATCAGCACTTTTTTTTTTTTCTTTTTTGGTACTGGGGATTGAACTCGGGGGCACTCGACCCCTGAGCCACATCCCCAGCCCTATTTTGGATTTTATTTAGAGACAGGGTCTCACTGAATTGCTTAGCGCCTCACTTTTGCTGAGGCTGACTTTAAACTTGTGATCCTCCTGTCTCAGCCTCCTGAGCCACTGAGATTACAGGCTCATCCAGTGGTGTGTGCTAAGTCAGGGTGGTTTGTGGCACCTTCTAGTGCTGGTTTCAGCTGAAGCTCTCCTGGTGTGACAGCTTTGTCCTGTGCACACAGCAGCACTGCAGGCACCAGGCTACAGCTGCTCTGTCCTCTGGGGGTGCCTCTAAGATCTGTCAGCTCCACCTTCTCAGTGTTGGGGCGTGGGCTTGTCTATGGAGGAGAAGCAGAGGCTGTAAGTACAGAAGGTCTGAGAGGCAAGTTGTGGCTAGCGAGCTTGGGTTTCAGAAAAGGGAATTGATACATTCAGCATCAAAACTACCACCTGCCTGGGAACTTAAAGGGTGGTCTCTGGTCTCCACGAAGAGCTGCTTTCTCGCCAGGTCACTGTTTCACTTCACTTGTGCTAGAAATGTCACTATGTGTATCCCACATGCTTAGTAAGTGGCAGCAGATTGCTTTCTACAGAAAGGGGAAGAAAGCAGGTTGTAAGTTCTTCTTCTGCTTTCTTTTTTGTATTGGAGGTTTCTGGTCTCTGGTTACCAAATGTGCCCAGAGGGACAGTGGACACTGGGTGTGTAGAACACCCAGCTGCCCCGAGGACACAGAGAGGCCCAGGAACCAAGCTGGTAGCTGAGGCGGCAGGGGCACTGGAAAGGAAGCTGCCGTCCTCAGGAGGCCTCAGGTTCCTGAACACCTCGCTCTTCACTTCAGGACTCGGGTGGCAGCAGATAGGAGCCCCCCTGCCCCTCTAGCTCAGGTCGAGCTGCCGGCTTTGTGCTGATGACTTCTTCAAGTGCCACTTCACGCTATGTGCTCCACCATCTCCTGAGGGGAAAGGGAACTGTCCCCCGAGGGAGGAATTCATTGGTGCCAGAAGCGCATCTTATCTGTAAGACGTGTGAAGGAGTAGCCTCCACTGTACTTCCCTTAAAGCCATGTGGCCAGTGTGTTTTGGGGACAACATAAATAAATTTAAATAATCCAATTCACTTTATTTGGATTATTTAAATTTATTTTAAATGGATACATAAAAACATAAGAATTGTACGTGTGTATACGAAATCCTCTGGTGTTTGAATTCTTCTATACGTTGTGTGAAGTTTAAGTCAGGCCAAGCATAACTTTCTCCTCAAACATCATTTCTTTAGGGTGAAAAAAATCAGAATCCTTTCGTCTAGCTTTTGAAGTGCAGGGCGTGGGGTTGGTACCTGTGGTCCCCTGCTCTGCTCCCGCACACCTGGACTTCCTGCCCCTTCTCTGACTCGAAACCACTGGTCATCCTCTCCCCAGGCCCTGTTCCCACCGTTCTACCCTCGCCTGCTATGAGGGCAACTTTTTCAGATTTAAATGTAAATGTGCTGGATGTGATGGCTCTCAGGGACTTAGGGGTCATCCTGAGGGACCTCGCCTTCTGTTCTTGCAGCGTGTGAACTGCTCCTTGGTGCTCCTCTGGAGAAAAGGCAGGCTCCATATTTTTTTTTAATTGCAATGTGTGATCTTTATTTATTGATTTTATTTATATATGACAGCGGAATGCATTACAGTTCTTATTACACATATAGAGCACAATTTTTCATATCTCTGGTTGTATACAAAGTATATTCACACCAATTCATGTCTTCATACCTGTACTTTGGATAATAATGATCATCACATTCAACCATCATTAATAACCTCATGCCCCTCCCTCCCTTCCCCCTCCAACCCCTCTGCCCTATCTAGAGTTCCTCTGTTCCTCCCATGCTCCCCCTCCCTACCCCACTATGAATCAGCCTCCTTATATCAGAGAAAACATTCGGCATTTGGTTTTTGGGGATTGGATAACTTCACTTAGCATTATCTTCTCTAACTCCATCCACTTACCTGCAAATGCTATGATTTTATTCTCGTTTTTGCTGAGTAGTATTCCATTGTGTGTGTGTGTATATATATATATATATATATCTCACATTTTTTTATCCAGTCATCGCCTCCATTTTTGATAGTCACATATGAACAATTAGCCCTTTTGGAGGGTGCTGTTCAGGTTTGTACAGTATCCAGGGGACCCTGTAGTCATCACCACAGCAATGTGACATTTTCTTATCCCCTAAAGAAGCCTCATGTTCATGAGCAACCACTCCTTATTTTCCTTTCTGTCGAATCCTGTGTTGACATTTCCTATAAATGGAATCCGGCAACACGTGGTCTTTCTGTGTCTGACTTCTTTCCTTCAGCCTAAGGTTCCCAAGCTCCTTCCATTCATTCTTTCCTGTGATGGCTGAGTAATATCTACCCTGTTTTAGGGGAGGTACCACATTTTATTTATCCATTCATCAGCTGGTGGACATTTGGGTAGTTTCCACCTTTTGGCTGTGAATAATGCTGCTGTGAATATTTGGGTGCAATTCATGGACGTAAGTTCTCAGTTCTGTTAGGCATGCTCACCCAGGAGGAGGTTTTCCAGGTAGGCAGTGAGTCCACTCTAGCCTCTGTGGGTTCTGGCTGTTTGCCAGGGTGCATGCATCATGTGACCTTCCCACTGGCATCATGTGAGCGCTCCAGTTTCCCCGCCTCTTCACCGACACCTGTTACACTTATCATCTGACTTTTCCACACTTGGATTTTCTGCCATTTTTGTGGTAATTCTCAAAGTTACTCAAACCGGGAAGGAGTTCATGGAATTCTTCCTGGTGGGGACAGTGTGCCCTGCTCCTGGTACTTGCTCAGAAGGTTGGCTATGAATCTGGATGGCTGTGGGGCTGACAGGCTCTGGAGGGGTGTGACATTTTTTTTTTCCAGTCACTAAACTGTCAAGCTGTGCAGTGAGTTCAAAAGTGTCTTTCTTTTCAGTCTTGTTTCTGCTCATTTTTCCACCTCTTTTTGATCTCTCCCCACCTGTCCCCAGGGACCTGGAGGCCAGAGCACAGAACGAGTTCTTCCGAGCCTTCTTCCGGCTGCCAAGAAAGGAGAAGCTGCGTGCTGTGGTGGACTGCTCCCTCTGGACACCCTTCAGTCGCTGCCACACTGCGGGGCGGATGTTTGCCTCTGACAGCTACATCTGCTTTGCCAGCAGAGAAGATGGCTGCTGCCATGTTGTCCTTCCGCTCCGAGAGGTAGACCCTGCCTCTCACCTCTTGACCTACTGTGCACCTCTGAGGCGGCCTTTTGTCATTTGAACCCGTGTCATGGAGTCTATTTTCTGTTGCTAAAACGAAAACAAAATGCTTAATGCTGGGCACGCTTACTAACCAAAAAAAAAAAAAAAATTAAAAACAAAAGAAAAACCTTATTTAGCCCCCAGTCCTGAGGTTCAAGAAGGTGGTGCCAGGTCAACTCCACTGAGGACCTCATGGTGGACAGTATCCCAGAGGCAGGATGATCACATGGTAAGACAGAAAATATCACATGGTAAGACAGGAAGCCAGAAAATGGGGAGGGACCATTCTGTTATAACAGCCCCTCCTGTGGGAACTAACCAGGTCCCCTATCCCTTCTGAGAGCTGTTTCCTACTAGGTCTTCCTCTTAGAGGTTCCACCACCTTTTAATACTGCCCCATGGGGGACCAAGCTTTCAACACAAGAACTTTTGGGGGACACACTCAAGCCGTATCATAGCCAGAGCAACTTGGGCTGTGAGATGGGGAACAGGGAGTGGGGACGTTTGCACTGTCTCACCTTCTAAAGATGGATATCTAGATGACCAGGCTTTAGGAGGGAAGAAGACCTGAATTACACCCTTACCCATTTGGCCATTGTTTTTCCTGCTGTTACTATGCCAACCTGGAAGTTGCCTAGAAGTGATGGGGAAAAAGAGCATACTCCAACCTCCACATTATTGATGAAGCTGTTATTAAAAAGTACATGCCTAGTAATTAAAGCTTTTCCAACAGCTCTTAGGAAGGGATCCTCCCCTTTTGTTGCCAAAAAAGGAAAAAAGAAAAAGGCAAACTATAAAAGCTTCACCTTTTGAAAATACATGGCAAATTGTTTGGCTTTCATACTCTCCTGGAACTTTAGTTAAAAACTTAAAAATGCTTCCTTTTATGAGGCTCCAGTCCCTCCCATGGGGCTATGCTTCTCTTGTTGGAAATGGGAGGGTGGGCAACCTGAGTTGACTGCTACATCCAAGCCACTCAGTCCTTGGCTTCAGGCATCTCTGCTGAGATGGTGCCACAGCTGCCGTACACATCAAGACCTCTGGGTCTTGCTTCCTGTAGCATAGGTCCTGAGCCTGATTCTTTTTTTCTTTTTAAATATTTATTTTTTAGTTGTAGTTGGATACAATACCTCAGTTTCGTTTATTTATTTTTATTGGTGCTGAGGATCAAACCCAGGGCCCTGCACATGTGAGGCGAGCGCTCTACCGCTGAGCCACAACCCCAGCCCCTGAGCCTGATTCTTTAGAAAACTTTTTTTCCTTCATATGATTTCCCACCACCATGATATTATTATTCTGCAGTAGATGTCTTCATTTTGCAAGTATTATTATCAGTGGAGCAAGAAATCCACAAGATGACTTCTATAGTAAAAAATAAATAAATAAATACTTTTGATAACATGCATAGCATAAAATTTACCTTCTAACCATTTTGTAAGTAGACTCATACAGCATGTCACTTTGTGACTTGTTTATTCCATTACATAATGTCCTTAAGATTCATCCACCTTGTAGCATATGTTAGAATTCCCTTCTGTTTGAAGGCTGAATAATATTCCATGGTAGCCTGCACCATGGTTTGCTTATCCATTCCTCTGTCCCTGGAGGTTGGGCTGCTTCCACCTTTTGGTGATTGTGACAGATGCTTCCTTGTACACTTTTAAACCTTGGCACCAGGTCCTTATTGCCATTGTTCTATCTTAGGATAATTTATGAGCATGTACGTGGAGGCCTGCCTCCCTTTTTTTTCAGTACTTCTGTGTCTTTAAGACAGTTTTTTTGTTAGTGTGTTGCAATCATACGTAACGGTGAGAGGCGTTGTTACCTACTTGTACGTGCACAGAACGCATGGTCAGCTTCATTCTCAGCACCTCCCCTTTGTGCGCCACTTTTTGCACCAGGTAGTGAGTATCGAGAAGATGGAGGACACCAGTCTGCTGCCCAACCCCATCATTGTGAGCATCAGGAGCAAGATGGCCTTCCAGTTCATCGAGCTCAAGGACAGAGAGAACTTGGTGGAGGGCCTGCTTGAGAGACTGAAACAGGTCCACGCCAACCACCCTGTGCACTATGACACCTCAGCCAGTGACGAGGACATGGTAGGAGCATGCAGCATGGTGGCTTTTCCTGACGTGACAGTCCCTCTCTCACACCCCTGGGGCAATGGGCTCCAAGCGCATGTGTAGAAAGGTGACCATTCGCGTGTGAGGAAGAATGTGTTGGAGATGACTGGTCTCCGGTGGCCAGGGGCATCAATCTGGTGTCACCTTTGGTGTGCTGGGTGTCCTGCGTGGGCATTACATAGGACAGGGGCTGCTGGGAGTGCCCCACAGCTTGTAGGGTTGAGCGGGTGCCCCCCGATTTGTGGGGCTGGTGGTTTGCTGCCTAGGTTGGTGTCGGGCTGGAGGGACTGTCGGGCGCCCTCCTTCCTCACAGGTTGCGGGGTGCTGCCACACCCTGGGTGGGAACAGATATAACCTGCTGAGAAAGGTGCTCCATCATCCTTATGGTGGGATGGCTGCAGAAACGGACCTGGGTCTGCCAGGGCCTCACCTTCTAGAACTTTCTTTGAAATATATTTTTAAAAATGCATTTTTAATTAATACCTAATGATGGTGTATGTTTTCCTCTCCTGTTTTTTTGGCTGGACAGACGTCACCTGTGTTTTACTCGACAAGCTTGTGCAGTGGCCACAAGTTTGGGGATCTCGAAATAGTGTCCTCTCAGAGCAGTGAGGAGCATGAAGACGAGAGCTCACCTCTGCACCCCGGGCCCCTGACCGCTGTCTTCCAGCAGTCGGGCAGCCAGAGCCCCGACTCCCATCTGGTGGGTGAGGCCGCTCTGGCCTGCTGTGCCACTGGTGGCTGGGCAGTGACCACCACGGTGGGTGCGACACCTTGAGCACCAGCTCCCGAGGAGTAGGGTAGAGAGGTGGCCAGTGGCCTGGGGCAGCACGTGCTCCTCTTCCGTCTTCTCCTCATGGGCATAAGATTCGAGGGTCCCTTGAGGGCTCAGGCAGCGGGGTCCCTAGGTCCTCCAGTGGCTCTGTGCTGTCTTGCTGTGTGGGCTTGGGCAGCTGGCCATGCTGGCTCTGTGGGTTTCCACAACAGGCCTTGCTCCCTCCAGCCAGTAGCACCCGTGAACTTCACATCACAGGATCCCACTGTGTGTCCTCGGGGACAAAGGATCGCCTGTCCTCTAAATACTAAAATTATTTTTGCTACATTTATAGTTTTTTCTTTATATGGAAAATGTGAGGCAAAGAGACTCCAATTTGGTAAATAGACTACAAAAGGCACTTAAGAGACTATAGCACTGGCAATGTCACAACCATGGGGACCAGGTGGGGCTGCAGACTTCATTACCCCACGTGGCTTCTCTGTCACCGAGGCTCCTGTGTAATCATTGTTAATTTTATTTATCCACACTGAACCTTTTCATTTGCTTTATATATATTATATATATATATATTGATATATGTCTGCATATTTACATAACAATAAATATGTCAATAGATAAATTATTTCTTAAATTCATAAACAATTTCCTAAGTGCAGGAAAATATTAGGCTTATGTGTTTCTCCCATTACTGGAGAATGCAGATTATTAAAAGCACTTGTAAATATCTTATTTAAAAGCCCTAACCATTCCTGCCCTCAAGGGATAAAATGTTTTCAGTCATCTAGAGAAATAGTGTCTGTCTTATTTCTGATACTGAGAGCAATCTTTTTAGGTTTCCATTTTCCTCCTGGCTGTCAGGGAGCTCAGGGCAAATTGTGATGCCTCTTGCTCCCCCGTGACCTGAGCTGGCCTGTGTTTGAGCAGTTGCCTTCATCATCTCAGTACCCCAGGGTTCCCTAATGTCCCCCAGTCCACCATCCTCCTGTCTGACCTGTGCTACTTTAGTATTTGTGTGGGTGTATTTTATTTATTTATTTGGTACCAGGGATTGAACTCAGGCACTCGACCACTGAGCCACATCCCCAGCCCTATTTTGTATTTATTTAGAGACAGGGTCGCACTGAGTTGCTTAGGGCCTTGCTATTGCTGAGGCTGGCTTTGACCCTACGAGCCTCCCAAGCTTCCGAAAACGGGTGTAGCTTCCTGCCACCCAAGATCCCCAGTAGGTAGAGGCCTTGTTTTCTCCACAAGTTGAGGATGGGCTTCTTTGTACATTTACAAGTGTTTTCTTTTCCAGTCCAGGGAACAGATCAAAATAAGCCTGTGGAGTGACCACTTTGTGGAGTACGGCAGGACCGTGTGTATGTTCCGCACAGAGAAGATCCGGAAGCTGGTAGCCATGGGGATCCCTGAGTCCCTACGCGGAAAGCTCTGGCTCCTTTTTTCAGGTAAGTGTCTTGAGGTCACATGTTGTTTTTGGAGTAGACCTGGGAACACCTCGTGTAAGCCGTGTAGGGTGGGCAGTGCCACCCATCTTGGGTCAGCCGTGTACCTGGGACCCTTCCTGGGTCAGCTGTGAGACCCAGTCGAGGCCCGAGACTCTGGGCGGCAGTGCTCTTCCACAAGGCCCAGGCAAAAGCCATCTTCTGTCCTTTAAGAGAGACTTTGCAGTTCTGTCCTTAGTGCTGAGAATCTGTCAAGGAAATCTGGAGTGAAGTCGCTTTAGGACACGAACTCTGAAGTGGGCTACATAAGAGCCCAGAGCTGTCAGCGCCATGGTGTTGAATAAACCCCTCTGGGCCGTTTCTCTTCGTCCTTCCTCTGTCGAAATATGTGGCATCCAATGAGGCAGGTCTCCCTTCTGTCCATTTCCTCCTCCTCCACCACTTGACACACGTGGAGATGGCCTCCTCTGGCTGAGGCCCCTAGGCAGCATCTGGGAGTCCATCAGGATGTTGTTGATGGATGGGCTGAGACGGGGCCAGACTTCTCTGGGGACTTGCAGGGCAGGCATTCGTCTGCATCCGCCATGAGCAGGTCCATCCTACTGGGCAAAGCATCTGGCGCCCAGGGGCAGGAGGGGAAGGCCCTGCCAGCCAGTGGGGTCTGCTGTGCCTTCAGGGTGCAGCGGGGGCATGTGAGGCCCCCTCCCGAGATGACCCAGCAGGGCCCCCGGTGGTGGGCCCGGGGACCTGCCCCCTCCTCACTTGCTCTCCTGGGCTGGAGCCTTCCCTCCGTCCGCCTCTTGCTAGCATCCCTACCCTGCTCGCTCTCCTCTCCTCCTGTCTCCCCTCCCCTTTCCTGCCCCAGACACCCAGATAGGTTTCGAGGTCTCTGCCCACTGCGTGCCGTTGGACTGTTGGGCACGCATCTGGCACTGTCTGTTGTCCTCCTTGCTGAGTCATCACCCCTCATGCCTCCCAGCTGGTTTCTGCGACTGCCTACCAGAGTTGTGCCACTAAAATCTTTCCTTTTTAAAGTTACCTTTAAATTTATCTTAAATTTGATATAAGTTCTGTGTAGTATATTCACTCTACAGTGGATAGCTGATGCAGTGGTTCACACCTATAATCCCAGCTATTTAGGAGGCTGAGGCATGTGATCCTCATGGATCACAAATAAGAGGCCAGCCTCAGCAAACTTAGTAAGATCCTGTCTCAAAAATGGTTGAGCTTAGGGCTGGGGTTATAGCTCAGTGGCAGAATGCTTGCCTAGCGTGTGTGAGGCACTGGGTTCAATCCTCAGCACCACTAAAAGAAATAAAAACTAAAAGTATTGTGTCTATTTACAACTAAAAATATTTTTAAAAAATGGTTGAGGAAGTAGCTTGCCTAACATGTTGTCCCTAGCACAACACATACACACACACGTACACACACACAGTGTATATTTATAGTGGAAAAATAACAGATAGAGGAATAAAGAAACAGCAGCATTACTTACAATCCCAGCATCTGAAGCTGCCACCTATTAATGCCCCTGCTCTGTATCCTCTGGGTCTTTAATATACCTACACAGGCACACAGTTTTCACATAGGGCTGTATTTTCAGATCTCGATATGGGGCACTGGAGCATCAATTCATGAAGGACTATCTTCTTAGGGATGGGAGGTTTCCTTTGTGGAGGGAGGATTGCTGTAGTTCAGGGAACCGGGTGTCTGTAGCGGGTGTTGCCTGTGAGCGCAGGGAATGATGGGAATCGTCAGGCCTGGGAGGGTGAGGAAGGGAAGGCATTTTCACTAAACCTAGTCAGAATTTAAAACCATACACATCAGCTAAGGCAGAACTGGGTGCATTTCTGTTCCCTTTGCCCTCAGAGCCCCACCTTGCTTCCAGCCCCAGGGCCAGAGTGCAGCGGAAACCAGGGATGCCCTGGTGCAGGTGGATGAGTGGGTGGAGGAGCCCTGACACTCTGAGGAGTCCTGCAGCCCTTAAAGCCACCTGCCCACTAGAGGTCTGGCTCAGGAGATGTTGTGTTTGCTTGCCCCGCCCAGCTTTCCATCTTTTGAGGTTCCTGCAGGCAGCTTGCTGGTTTCTTTGGAATTGTGTGCTTTGCACGTGGGTGCTTAAAACTTTGTTAAATTAATCTGTGAAAATTGTGTGTGCATCCATATATATGCTCTTCCTGTTACCAAGGAGTACCGCTTATTACAAGCATTTTAATAAAGTAATTTTCTTCAAACCCAGGGCCTCGCACATGCTCTGCACGCACTACTACTGAGCCCTGCCTCTAGCCCTAAAGTTGTTCTTTTTTTTTTGGTACCTCGGATTGAACCCAGGGGCGCCAAATTCCCAGCCACCTCCCAAGCTCCTTTAAATATTTTATTAGAGACAGGGTCTCAGTGAGTTGCTTAGGGCCTCGCTAAGTAGCTGAGGCTGGGTTTGAACTTGTGGTCCTCCTGCCTCAGCCTCCTGAGTCTCTGGGATTACAGGCACTGTGCCACTGCAGCTGGCCTAAGGTTTTTCAAATATGAGCTTTTTCCCCCGCCTCCTTACATAAGGTTCTTTTTAGAAAAGACTTCTTTTCCCCTGTTTATTTTTTGCTTTTGGACTAGGCCACGTGACAGCAGTGATGTCTTTGTGTGTGCTCTCAAGGTATGTTATGGCCCTCACCAAGCAGCAAGACCCCACTGGGGTCCCCCGACAGGTCGTCATTTCTCCTTGAAACATTGCTTCTCGCACCTCCAGATGCTGTGACGGACCTCGCCTCACACCCCGGCTACTATGGGAATCTGGTGGAGGAGTCCCTGGGACGGTGCTGCCTGGTGACCGAGGAGATCGAGCGGGACCTGCACCGCTCCCTGCCCGAGCACCCTGCCTTCCAGAACGAGACCGGAATCGCAGCCTTGAGGAGGGTCCTGACAGCCTACGCCCACCGGAACCCCAAGATTGGCTACTGCCAGGTGAAGTGGGGGTGCCGAGCACAGAGGCCTTCAGTCTGTATCTGGTCAACCAACCTGGGGCTTCTGTTCTGTTCTCAGCCATCTAGTCCTGGCGACTGTCCTGTGAAGGCACAGTCCTTGGTCCCTTCCCTGAAAGAATGTGCCCAAAAAGGGCCGAAAGAAAGCATCCGTGTCTAGTCACACTGCAGATAATTTGAGACTTTAAAATTCCTCCACTGTCCCCCCCTTCCCCCTCTCCAGGGGCAGGGCAGTGCCTTTTGGGGTTTTTTTCTTTTTTTTTTTTTTGGTATCAGGATTGAATCCAGGTGCACTTAACTACCGAACGACATCCCCAGACCTTTTTATTTTTTTATTTTAGAAAGGGTCTAGCTAAGTTGCTTAGGCTGGCTTTGAATTGCAGTCATCTTGCTTCAGCCTCCAGAGCTGCTGGGATTGTGGGCGTGTGCCACTGTGTCAGGCAGGCCAATGCCACCTTTACGGCCCCTTCAGACCCAGCCAAGAAGAGAAGGGGCTAATGGAACTTCTAGACTTCTACAGAAATCATAGGGGTTATTTGAAATGGTCATGCAAATTGGGAATAGATGGTCAGGGCAGATATCTTTGCTTCAGGAAATGTGAATGGGGGTAGGAGGAACACCTTGCCTTTTCCTGATTGGAAGGCTGTAGACAACAAACTCAAAAAGAAAGAAATGTAAACAGCAGAAACCCAACATAAGATTGGATTAGAGAGGCTTTTGACTTTTAAAAATTTAAGATTTTACATTTCATTTTCCTGTAAGTAAGCAAAATTGATGGGTAAATGCAGTTTTATGTGTCTGTCTGTCTGTCTGTCTGAACATAGAATAGCTGGATTTGATTTAACCCCACATCACAGCTAAATCCAGCATTACCAGGTGGGGGACAGGGACCAAATGGTGCCCAGTTGCTCAACTGAGTGTTTCTTGTGAAAGAATGTCACACCATGGTCATTCCATGCCCCATGTGTCAGTATGGTTGGGGCACACTGGGTCTCTCCCCCTAAAATCTTTACTCTTGTGGACCATTTGGGCTCATGTGGGTTTTTTGTTTGTTTGTTTTGTTTTTTTTGTAGTGGGGATTGGACTCAGGTGAACTTTCCCACTGAGCCACATCCCCAGCCTTATTTTGTATTTTATAGAGACAGGGTCTTGCTGAGTTCCTTAGCGCCTCGCTGTTGCTGAGGCTGGCTTTGAACTCGGGGATCCTCCTGCGTCAGCCTCCCGAGCAACTGGAATCATAGGCATGTGTTACTGCACCCAGTGGTCTCATGTTTTGTTTTGTTTTTTTTTTGTAGTGCTCGGGGGGAACCCAGGCCCTCACACATGGTAGGCAGGTGCTCTGCCACTGAGCTACACCCCCAGCCCTGGGCGGGTGGGTTTCTAATCTCGCGGCATCCCGTGGCCTGTTCTGTGACGGCCTGTCCTCTGGCCTTCCACAGTCCATGAACATCCTGACCTCTGTGCTGCTGCTGTATGCCAAGGAGGAGGAGGCCTTCTGGTTGCTGGTGGCTGTATGTGAGCGGATGCTGCCTGATTACTTCAACCACCGAGTGATCGGTAAGCCATCTCCCTTCCTGCTCCTCTGGTCTGGGGAGGAAGGACAGCCTGCGCAGGCGGCCATCCTCAGCCCCGTTCATGAGATCCCTCTGGGCCGCTCAGCGGCACTGCACAAACACAGCTTACTCCTGAATTTGCAAAATTAACTTGGGGAATTCTCTACCCAGGTCCTCTAGTGAAATAAGGTAACTGGAATTAGTTCCTGTTAGAAATACCTGTGGAGTTTGGATCAAAAACACATGATTTTAAGTGGGAAGCTGAATTTACAAGAAGGAAAGGAAAGTTCTTTGGCCCAAAGAGCAAGTCACAGTGTACAATGAGAGTGGGTTTCACTCATGCAGTGGCCTAGAAAGGGAGGAGGTGCTCCCTTGGCCACCAGGGGAGCTGGGTGGAGGAGTCCTCTGTTCCCTTAGAGAAGAGGTGGGTGGGATGGTGCCCAAGATCCTTGAGACCCACACTTAACACACATCCCCACTTAAATAAGGAGATTGTAAGCAAGTTAGTCTGTTGCTGCCTGACTGATACAAGTCAATTTTTTGTTGTTATAACTAAACACCAGAGGCAGCTACTTATGAAGTAAGTGGCCCACAGTTTTGGAGGTTTAAGGGCATGGTGCCATGTCAGCTCAGTTGTGGTAAGGGCCCCGTGGGGGATGGTAATGACAGGAGCGTATGTCAGCAAATAGTCACGTCTCAAACCAGGAAGCAGAGCTGGCTGGGGCCAGGCTTGCTCCTGAATAACAGCCCTCTTGTGAGGATGACCAAAGGGTCAGAATCCCCAGTGACCTAAGGGCCTCCCACTCGGCCCGCCTCTTAAAGGTGCTTCCACCTCCTAATCCCACCTGTGCACCAAGCCTTTAGCACCTGGCCTTTGTGGGGAGGGGGACAGAGTTAAGCCACATTAGACCACAGCAGGGATCTAGGCTAAACTGTAGTCCTGCACTCAGAGCCTCTGACTTGTTGGTCACAGTCTGAAAGTGTCCATTTCTGTGGTCTAGCAGCCTCCTAGTGGGAAAAGCAAAACTGTTTGGGGTAGGTGGTACTCTTCAGGACACTATTTAGTGTCCAGGTGAGAGACAGACATAGCCTAAAATTATGGTCACAGTTTGGGAACAGAAGAAACAAAAGAGCTGACAGACAGAACTTGGCAGCTGACAGGACACCGGGGGCAAGACAGGAAGAACATACTTTGGAAAACTGTATCCTAAGAACCAAAAGATGTGAGGACTTCTGGGGTGGTGGCGGGGTGTGTGTGGTCCCCGGTAGGGAGGTTGGGGCCAGTGGCCATCTTCCGTGGCTGGGTGGCTAGTTGCTGTGCTTCCTTTGCACTTCATGTCGTGGAGGCAGCGTAATGGACAGAGTACGAGGAAGAAAGAGAACTTGGGTGTCACCACTGCTGGTTGGTGAGAGTTGCTGGGACTGCTCCTTTTCAGTGATCTGCTAGACTCTCGGTGATAGTGTGTGACCCTGCCTCAAGACAGGGTGGGACATTCTGTCACCTCCAGGAAGTATCCTCTTCCCTTCCCTGCCTCAGGCAAGGCTTGGTACTGTTCGGTCACCATAGTTCTGTCACCATAGTACCCCTGAAGGTTTCTAGTACCTCGCCTTTAAGAGGGAGACAAATAATAACAGCAACCAATTCACAGCAAAGGATAACCAGCCTTAAACCAGACAGACAGCTCCTACTATGAGGATGTGTCAGTTATTGCCTACAGTAAAAGCAAGTTTACACAGGGGTGTACAATTTCAGAGGGTGGACAAAGAACAGAAGTGGTGTAGGATGTGATGTTTAAGAGGAAGGAGAAGAGAAGATAGAAATAAAAAATTATGGGAAGAGTGAGAGGGAATAATAGAGGTTGGATGTTAGGAGAAAAGAGAATCAAGGGAAACAGATAAGTGAGAGGAAAAGTACATATAAAACAAAAATTGAAAAAATAATTAGAAATAGGTAAGAAGAATACAAAACAAAACTGAAATATATTATTCAGACATTCTAGTCCTCAGTAAACTGTTGCATGAAAAATAATTGATTTCAAAAATGGTAGAAATGTGAGAAAAGTAAAAAGAAAAAAAGATCTTGATGAAACATTGAACTATTGTTTGTGTTGGAGTTCAAAACATTCTCAGCTTCTCTTCTCAGGGTGAGGTGGGTTGTGGGGAGTATGATGCTTGTTCCCCATCAGGGTGGGGCTGTGGGGGTGAGAGGGCTAGCCCTGGAGGAGGAACTCTTGGATGCAGGCTGTAGGCCAGGTGTGCTCTAGTCTCTTTGCTGAATGCTAGTTGGTCTGGAGATTTTAAGTCAGTGCACCTCCAGAGTCCAGCAATTGCCAGTCCACACTGGAAGAATGCACCCCAGAAGTCTCCTCTGGGTTCCACTTGTGTGGTGGAGGAGCCTATCTTTAGCCCACTAAGTTGCCTGCAGACCCCACGATTCCTGGTCTCTGATTCAATTTCCAAACTCAAACTCTCCCACTCAGCCCTTTCAAATTCCTGGTCAGGCGCTTCTCTCCCAGTCTGTCCTGCAAGCAGCTGGATTGGAAGGGGATGGGGAAGCCAGGTGGGTTTCCACAACCAGTGTTCCCCCGTGTAAACCTCTCTCCGTGCTTGATTTTCTCCTGGTCACTTAGGCACACACTCTGTCACGCATCGTAGGTTTGCCCAGCTTGTTTTTGGAGCCAGATTTGGGTCTGGCCAGACTGATTTCCGTCACCATAGATGAACGCAGCCTGCTCTTGAACTTTGGACCAGTGTGATAATGGAGAATGAACTCTACTCCGGCTCCCTTCACACAGCATAGTCTTTGACAGGTGTCCACCTTCATGGTACACTGATAGTTTGTTCCCCTGTCACTGAGTACTGTGTCACTACATTCATACCATACTTTACTGTCTAGTCACCTGTAGATAGGTGTTTGAGTTGCTTTCAGCTTGGGGCTGTGATAAAGTTGCAATGAACATTTGTGTAGAAGTCTTTGTAAATACATATTGTTAGTTTTCTTGGATACTTATTTAACCTGAGAGCAGAATTGCTGAGTTGTAGGTTAGATGCATGTTGGAACAAGAAACTGTCAGTTTTTGAAGAGGATTTAATATATTCATAGATCTCATATCAACTGTATATGAGTGTCCCAGTTGCTCTGTGTCCTTGCTGATACTTGGGATTATCTTTTTAATTTTAGCCATGCTAGTGGGTTGGAAGTAGTATTTTTCATGATGGTTTTAGTTTGCTTTTCTCTTATTATTCATGATTTTTAGGATATTTCTCTGTGCTTATTGACCATTTATTGCTTTTGAGTGTTCAGCTCTTTAGCTTACCAAAAAGCAAATTGGTGGGCTGGGGTTGTGGTTCAGAGATAGAGCCTAGCATTCATGAGGCACTGGATTTGATCCTCAGCACCTTAAAATTAATTAAAGGTATTGTGTCCACCTACAACTAAAAGATAAATCTTTGTAGGAAACAAAAAGCAAATTGGTTGTTGTCTTAAGTTGCAGGAATTCTTTTTCTGGATGCGAGACTTTTGTCAGGTTTATATTTTGCAAGTGTTATCACCAAGTTTGACACTTAAATTTTCATTTTATTAGTGGTGTTTTTTATGAACATCAGGGTTTTTGTGTTGTTTTTGCTGGAGTTCAGTTTATGGTTGTTTTTATACTTAGTGTTTTTAATGTCCTAAGAAATATATTTCTTCCTGTATTTTCTTCTAGCAGTTTTATAGTATTAACTTTCATATTTAAGTCTACGACCCATTTCAAATGCATCTTTCCATATGATGTGAGGTAGGGGTTAGCCCCCTCCCTTTTCATATCGATATAGTTGAGCAAGCACTGTTTCTGGAAAATACTATTTTACCTGTTGAAAGGTAAAGTGCACTGGAGAATATTAAAATATCAAAAATTAGTGTGAGTCCTTCTCTGGACTCAGATTCTTTCTGTCATTGTCCTGCCCATCTCATAATAACTTTAGTTTCAGGGTCATTTTGGAGAGTGTGAGCCCATGGTTTCCCTTTGCAGGGGCTCAGGTGGACCAGTCTGTCTTTGAGGAGCTCATCAAGGAGCAGCTCCCCGAGCTGGTGGAGCACATGAAGGATCTCTCGGCCCTGGCTTCTGTCTCCCTGTCGTGGTTCCTGACTCTGTTCCTCAACATCATGCCTCTGGAGAGCGCAGTGAATGTCGTCGATTGCTTCTTCTACGATGGGATAAAGGCCATCTTCCAGCTGGGGCTGGCCGTTCTGGAAGCCAACGCGGAGGGGCTGTGCAGCAGCAAGGACGATGGGCAGGCCTTGATGATCCTCAGCAGGTGGGCCCTGGCCACTCCCCCTGTGGCCAGCTGGGGGTGGGGTAGGTGGCAGCTGGGACTCTGGGTGACCACAGGAGGAGCAACAGCAGGTGCGCAGCCTGTGGATGCCTTCTGTTCCACTCTGCCCCGTACCTGTCACCCTGTGGTCTCTCAGAGCCAGTCCACTGTGGGGTGCTGTCACTGGCATGGGGTAAAGGAGGCACCTTCTCTTACCCTCGTCACCAAGTGCAAATCCAGGAGGATAGGACTTTAAATATTTTTCTCTAAGAAAATTAGATGGACTTACGGTGGCCTTGAACAGGGCTAGGGACACCAGGAAATGCTAGCCTCAGGCTTCCAACTGAAGGTTTCTGACACTTTATGTATGCATGCTGGTGACAGTGAAATCAAAGTCACAGCAGGACAGGCCCAGCTCCTGGCTGATCAGCACTTTAGTAGGGGGTTTCTTTTCAGAACATGGGAAGCTTACAATTACACGGGTGCACAGAATTTGTGCCGAGTGCACTGGAGAGTCTCAGGACCCCAGAAACCTACCCATAGGGCTAAGGTGGACAAGCCTGGCTTTCAGCGTGTCTTTCCTTCTTTCTGAAATGACCGTGGAAGTTGCTGCCTGGCCCTCCTCCCAGGCGGTGGGCTTTGAAAGTCCGCTGGCATCATCTCATGCCCCTGGGAGGGAAGGCGGTGGGTGATGGTGCTCAGAGGAGGGCAGAGGCGGCCTTTAGCTTGGAGGTGTGCTCAGGTTTCTAGATCATATCAAGAATGAAGACAGCCCGGGGCCCCCCATTGGCAGCCATCACGCCTTTTTCTCTGATGACCGGGAGCCCTACCCTGTGACTGACATTGCTGACCTCATCCGGGACTCCTATGAGGTACCTGAGCCCCTGCCCCTTCCCACTAGGAAGCATGCCTGAGAGATGGCCGTGGAGGGAGGGTTCCTGGGCTACTTCCTGATTCCTGTCTGGACACAGAGGGCTTCCAAGTAAGTGGTTCCTGTATCCCTCCAGAAATTTGGAGACCAGTCTGTGGAGCAGATTGAGCACCTACGCTGCAAGCACAGGATCAGGGTCCTCCAAGGACACGAGGACACCACTAAGCAGAACGTGGTAAGCAGAGGACACCTCACACTGGCACTCATGGTGTTTGGGTGCCAACCTGGGAGTGCATAAGAATACTAGGGTTTTTGTTGTTGTTGTTTGTTTATTTCTGTACAGAACTAAAAACCTACTAGGAGTGACACGTGTAGAAACATCCAGGGTCAGACTGAGCAAATTCCCTTCTGGAAGCCTCAGTTTCCCCTGTTGTATGGTGGGGATAACATCCAGTGCCTCCGTGAATAGGAGGTGTGTAAAGTGTCTAGACAGGTGGCTTCAGGGGGAGCTGTCATTAGAGCTGTCTTCCCATGTGGTGCCTGCTGGCTTTGTAGCAGGGGACCCTTGTCTGGAGGTACTGTGTGAACAGGAAGGAGGTTGGGGACAAAACACTTGGAAAACTGCTGTCATGCCATCTTTGTGTCAGAAGGGAATAGATGCTGGGAGGAAAAGAGCCACTACATAAGGAAGCCAGTCCTTTGTGTCCCCTCCAGTCTTCCCGGGATACAGACCTAGCATTCACTCCGTCGCTTCTTTGTGCTTTCCTTTAGCTCCGTGTTGTTATCCCCGAAGTGTCGATTCTTCCTGAGGACCTAGAGGAACTCTATGACCTATTCAAGGTATGGAAATCTGGGAAGAAGAGGGAGTTACGGGCCCTGAGCTTGGCCCAGCCCACAGCACCCAGCCTTCCTGAGATGAGCATGCACAGCCTGTGGCAGCAGAGGCTGAAGCAGGCTCGCCTGCCTGCTTCCATCCAGAACCTCTCAGCCCGCCGCCTCTGCCCACACATCAGGGCCCTCCTGAGACAGCATTACCCTCCCCTAAAACAGGCTGGCATCCAGGAGGGAGGAGCCAGGGTTCCCTGGACAGCTCCATGGGGCTGTGTGGCCCACGCTGTCCCGAGAGGGCCTGGCATTGTGATTCGGGCTTCCCTGATCCATGCTGTGCTAATGAGCATGGGTTCCTAGTCAACAGAGGGACCATGACCCTCGCTGAAGTCATCACCTGACACAAGTTTTAATTACTGATGCTTCTACCTGGGAATACGTGTGCGCATCTCTGTATTTCTGTGGCGGTGCGGCTCGTTAGGTATTTCCCATTGATGCTACTATCAGTACTCGTCCATGTGACCAGTCTTCGCTGATTTAACAAGTCGATGATCTGTCATGCCAGCAGTGTTTACGGGGTACATCAGATTGCTGGTCCTCGGGTTTTGGGTGGAGTGCCAGGCTCATCACCCTGTGAAGTGTTTCTTCAGACTCCTTGCTGGGAGTTTTCTTCCTTGAAAGAGGGCAGGCCCAGGATGCACTGCCGCTCCCCACTGAGACAGGGCAGGAAGCAGTTCTGGAAAGCTGGCCTGGCGTGGCAGAGCCCTTCCCCAGCTCTTCCTGGTGGGGACGCCAGCCCCTGTCACTTCCTAGCTCAGATTGCCAGAGCAGGCCACAGCCTGAGCAGCAGTGCTCTGTAGGGAACTCGAGCTGGGTGACCTGAGGCCTTCCTGGGCCTGGAGGGGGCCTTCCCACGGCCCCTGGGAAGGGTTGTTGGGTGGTGGGTTTCTGGTGCTCCTCATTCCAGCTAGCAGGGCCTATGGTGACAGCTGGCAGACCCTTGTCCCCCACAGCCAGCACCTGTCCCCAGGTTTTAGTTTCCTTTGTAGCATGAAGACAAAGTCAAAGGTTACTTGCTCTCCTGATCCCCTTTGGCTTTTCAAGGAGGAACAACAGGGAATACTGGAAACCTAAAAGCAGGGAAACAAATTACAAAGGTGTTTTTGGTTTATTTGCTTAAAAAGACTGACTTGTATAGGACTGTTTTCAAGAAGGAGAAAACAGGAGACATCACACATCCAAATTTATATAACAATAAGATTTATTAACGATAAAAATGAATTGCTTTGTACTGACCACATTGTTCATCTTTCATAGGAAAAATTATGGAAGAACTTGGTTAGATGGTTTCCTGTTTCTTTCCTATGAAGGATAAACAATGTGATTGATACTTATTAAAAATTTTTTTCATATTTATAATTAGTCCTAAAAAGCTTTCATTTATGGAGGGCTTAACCACAAACAAAAACTTAAACTATAAATCCAAGATAACTTTCAAAATGCACTCCCAAGGGAAATAAAAGTAAAGCAGCATTGTCTCCGGGTGTCTGCTTCAGTGGTACAACCCAGGGCGCCTCTTTTTTGAGCCCATGCTCCACACAGCAGCCTTCTGAGACTGCTCTTTCTCCCATGGTCTTGACCTTTGAATTTCCATGGCTTTAATAGTCTGTGTATTATAATAGTTTAAAGCCTGTTGAAGTTCTGTCGGCTATAATGTCCTCTTGCTGGGTTTTCACGTGCACCCTTTTGAATCAGAATTTCACTTTCTCAAGAACAGGGGCCATGTGGAAACACCCTTACACTGAATGATAAACATGTGACAGGTTCCTCAAGAGGAGGCCATTCCTTAACCGCCCTTCCCTAAGCCTGGAGTGAACAGGCACATTGGTTCTCGATGCCAACAAGCAATAGTCAGCTCTGCCCAACTTCTTCAGACTCTTTCCATTAAGGATGAATGACATGCTTAGCACTTAATGAAATTTATTTTAATCACTAAAGCAGTCCTTTAAATTTCTGAAGTCCAGATTTGTGATGTCTCACTTTCTCTCAAACTGAGAAACTGTCCTTAATCCTGTCCTCCCAAGTGGGATGTGCACAATGTAATCCAGACCTTGGGTCACAAGCTCTCCTGGAAACATCCACACCCTGAAACAGTGCCTTACGTGTTCCGTGGACATGTTCTTACTAATGATCACCTAAAGTCACCACGATTGCTTGTTGATTGTGCCCCAAAGGGCATTTGATCTCTTTGATTATTGTTTTGTTTCCTTCTTTGTTCTGCATAAGACTTTTGTCCTCAAAATTTAATGGAAAGACAAAACAAATTATACCTAATTTCATTTTTAAAAAAGAAGAAGAAAAAGAAGAAAGCTTTTAAGCAAGAAACTGAAGGGCCTTACCTTGCCCCTGTGATCCTGCCTTATACAAGTAATGACTGTGAACATGGGGAGCATCTTTCCCGACTCCTGCCCCCTGCCGGTCTTTATCTATAGACACACATGTACACAATGGGGACACGTGCATACCTGCTTCCCCCGCCCCCATACAAAAGATTGTGCCACACATAGGGCCTAAGATTTTTTTTTTTTTTTTTTAGTTGACCATACACTGTGGACTTTTTTCTAGATCATTATCTACAGATCTCAATCTTTTTTAATGATTGCATAGTTTCCTTGTAGGGCTGAACCATGCATGAGTTAGTAGCCGTCCTCCTCTGAGGGACATTTACGTTGTTTGCAGTTTTTGCTACTTCATAAACAGTACTGTGCATTTATCTGGGTCCAGTGCTGTTATTTTTGTAGGGTGGATTCTTAAAGGTGGTATTTTGGGTGATGGGAGATGTACATTCTGAATTTCAGTCAATACTGGTAAAATAATTTTGACTTTTCACTGAAGGCGTCCAAGGGGACTTGTCTCCCACTTTCCACACCCACCTGCATTTGATATCATGGATCTTCTACGATTCTGTTCGTTCATTGGCTAAGTCTATCCCTTAGTGAGTCACCTGTTCACTTCCTTTGCCTATTCTTTGGTTTTCTGTGAGATTCTCTGTAAACTAGTTATAAGTTCATAAATATATATAAACTAGTTATATGCCCACATATTGCCACCATTTTCTTTGGGCAGCATTTTGTGGGTCTCTAGCTGGCAGTATGCACAAACATACATGGAAATTCTTGGTGCACCTCGGGTTTTTAAGAATGGAAATTAAGCCTTTTTTTAACACCTGCAAGTGCTTGTGGTGCTTCTAACAGTTCTGTAATGGCCGTGGAAGAAGGATTGCGACATACCGTGTTACTAACTCTAGGGCATCTGCCCTTGTTTCCTGTCTTCACAGACGAAGGACTTTGAATAGTAAAGAACCCCATAGTACTGGGAACCCTATCAGGCTTTTGCCAATTGAAATGTCCAAAAAATGCATGTGACGTAGTGAGTGACAGGGCCAGTCTGGTTGCTCTAGTTTTAGTCTATTCCCAAGACTTCACCTTGCCTTTTGTTGTTTTTGTTCTTATTTTTTTGTTTTTACTTTAAAATTTCAAAATTGATAATATACTCATGTGGGTCAAAATTCAGAAAGTATTGAAAAAGAAAGCAGTAGGAAGTCATGCTTCTACTTGCTGCCACCCTGCCTCGGCCTCGAAATAGCCGGGATCGCAGGTGGGGCCCCCAGACCTGGCTCTGGCTCTGGCTCAGGGGTGTGAGCCTCCCTCGGGTTCTGCTGCTGCCGCTGGTCACAGCTCTCTCTCCCGCCCTGTTTCAAGAGAGAACACCTGATGAGCTGTTACTGGGAGCAGCCGAGGCCCGGGGTCCAGCGCCACGACCCCAGCAGGCCCTACGCTGAGCAGTACCGCATCGATGCCCGGCAGTTTGCACACCTGTTCCAGCTGGTCTCGCCGTGGACCTGTGGGGCCCATACGGAGATCCTCGCTGAAAGGACTTTCCGGCTCCTGGATGACAACATGGACCAGCTCATGGAATTCAAGGCATTCGTTAGCTGTCTGGGTATGACTGCTTGGGTCCTCACGGAGAGGACGGGGGCAGTCTGGTGAACAGAGTAGATTGTGGGACAGGCAGACCCACATGATGATGAGACATGTTCGTGACTGGCCTCTTGTGATTCTGTGGTCTTTGCATCTCTCTCTGCAAGCTCCTCCCAGGACCACCTTTATGCTTCCTAGTGAGGGCGGGGCGTGGGCCCTCAACATGCAAGGCCGTGGACTTGTTCTCCCTGGCACCCCAGGCATGGTGGTGGCTCAGTCCTAACCTTTGTTCATTAAATTAAATCTTCAAAAAGTGCTGCCTGGAGACTCGGTCACCAGCCACCACCCTTCACGCTCTCCTTTCTAGCCTGGTGTGCATCTGGGGTGGTGGCCACACGCATTGACCTTTCTCCCTCTGTAGTAAGTTTGTGTCGTGACAAGAAGACTTAACCATTTATATCCAATCTCCTCTCCTTCATTTTTACAGATATTATGTATAATGGAGAAATGAATGAGAAAATCAAACTGTTATATAGGCTTCATATTCCTCCAGGTAAGCAAGGCCAAGTGGGAAAATCAGACTGAGCCCTGTTTCCACACAAGATCAGCTTTGTACATGACAATGAAGTCCTTTTAAAATTTTCATGTAGACTTGGGGTGACAAATGTTTTAATTTGGTGTTTCAGATCATAGATTGTAAATACTGAACTGTGACCTGAGCGTGGGTCCAAATCACCTGGAGGGCTTGTTCCATCTGGTCACTGGGCCCTGCCCAGATGGCTGACTCGGGGTTTGAGAATCACTGACTGGAATGTTAGGAGCAAGATCCTGGTTACCTCAGTGGGTGGCTACTTTAGGCTCCTGCTTTTAGGTACCGTTTGAGTTTTCCAGCACGTAAGACTTGCCTATCATGCACTGGTAGGCAGGAACAAAGGAAGTCATTTGGAAGCCTTTGAGGTCAAGTCTTGACGTGGACAGGAACAAGAACAAGGCAACCTTAATGTGTCCCTTGTATCTTTAAAACTAATGGACACGAGTACGGACCAACTGGAGGGCACCTGTCCCCAGCACTGTGGTTCTGGTACAGGACGGTGCTGGCGACAGAACTTCCCATCCAGGATCCAGGGGAGCTTGGGATGTTTCCAGGATCACAAGATGCTGGTGGCTTCTACAACTCTTAGAGCACACATAGAAATTGAAAATGCACATGGACATTGTTTGTGGGCTTCTGAATTCGGCCATTGCTGCCTTAGTGTTGGTGCCTGAGGCACGTTTTCTCCAGCCAGCTCTCCTGGCCACAGAGCTCCTCCTGCCCCTTCCCCGGGACCATTCCTTCCCTAAGTACAGACTGCGCAGCATCAGCCAAGTTCTCCACTTTTTATACCAATTGAGTTTTTTAAATTAATTTGTTGTTTTTAGATATACATATCAGTAGAGGGTACTTTGACATCATGCATCCATGGAGTATAACTTCCCGCTCTTGTGGTTGTACTTGATGTGGAGTTTCGCTTGTTGTGCATTCATATAGGAACACAGGAAAGTGATGTCCCATTCATTCCACTGTCTTTCCCATTCCCAGCCGCCTGCCAGTTGAGTTCTGTCTTTTATTTTCTAATTTGCACCAAATATTTTTCCACTAACATAGAAGATATATAGTTCCTTTATTACTTTATCATTGTCTTTCTATAATCATTATCAGGTTCTTACTCCTCAATAGGACATGACTGATTTTATTTTATTCAATGACTTTATCTTGGTATTTAAATAATAAACATTTCATTTTAGAATAATTTATAAAAAGTTGCATAGGTATTACAGCTAGAATTTCCATCTTGACATACTTTTAAACTTACTGGCTTTTGAATTTGAGGCTTTTGATTCTTGATCTGACTTCATTGTGAATTATTTCTAAATAGAGTCAATTCCTAAGACATTTTAATTATTAAAAGCAGCTGTAGGGGCTGGGATTGTGGCTCAGTGGTGGAGTGCTCCCCTAGCATGGGTGGGACCCGGGTTCGAGCCTTAGAACCACATAAAAATAAAAGCATTGTGTTGTGTCCATCTACACCTTAAAATTAAAAAAAAAAAAAAGCAGCTATAGACCTTCACATTTTTAGAAAAATCAACTCTCAAACTTTTTAAAACATGATTATGAGATATGGTGTGACTGAAATGAAATTGTTAAAACTGAAGATTTGATACATTATTTATGTATGTTTAATATTTGATTTATTTTTGTCCTGGGGATTAAACTCAGGGGCACTGGACCACTGAGCCACGTCTCTAGTCCTGTTTTGTAATTTTTTGTATTTAGAAACAGGGTCTCACTGAGTTGCTTAGTGCCTGGCTTTCGCTGAGGCTGTCTTTGAACTTGTGAATTTTTGATGTAGTTAAAAAGTCTTAAGAATGCAAACAACTTAAAACCTCAGTTTCCTGAGATCATGAATTCACACTACCATTAGGTACTTCTCTTTAAATTTTAACCATTTACTTCCAACCATAATGAATAGCTCTTTAGTTAAAGGTGGGACAATCACACACATCAGAAAGTTTGAAGTCACTAATTAGGAAGTATAATGAGGATTAACTCAACTCTAAATTTGTATGTCCAGTGATTTCCTTTCGGCCTCCAACTCATCCTATTTGCCTGTCCAAGAGGCAGTGGGACCAAGCAGAGTGCACCAACACTGGCCACAGACACCCACCTGGTGCAGAGAATTGGTCCTCTGCCAGGGGAGATGGCAGTCTTGGGGAACATGGTTGATACAGGAAGCAGTGAGGAACCCAAGGCCTCCGCAGTTCCAGAAGAGCTCACTAAAATTTCTGGACTCCACCGGGATCACACTTGTGCATAAAAACTAGAAAAGAATATTAGGTGCTTTGAAACCATGTCAGGTGGTAAAAGAGACAAAGAGTATTCTGGAAGTCTGAAATCATGAGTTTTCTTTGCAGATTGATACCTCTACAGGTATTGGGCATTTTTGCTCAGTTAGTTTCACTAGGTTGATTTCTAGTGGAAACTTCCAGAAGAACATTATTTTCACTAGAAGGAAACAAAATGAATGAGAATGATCCACTGGAAGGGTGAATGAATACACAGAGAGATTCAGAGGCTGTCAGGTCTCTGCGCAGTGCGGGGCTACAGGGACACCTCACTTGACTAGTTCCTTCTGGGAACGCCAAGATTCAAGGGATGAGTTATTTTATTTGAGAGCAGTGCTCCACAAGGCTGACATGCTGGTCTTGGGTCCATACCAAGTGGTGTTCTTGCTGGGAGTGTAATTCCATCTACATGGACCATTTGCCTAACATGTGGGACCCTGGGTTCCATCCCAGCACCACCAAAAATTTTTGTTTCAATGTTGACTAATAAAATTCCAGCTGCTCATCTCTGTGTTCAGCTATATGTGGAGAAAGATTTCCTTGTGAGGACTCATGTATATCCAAGAACATTTACTGTGGAAAAGAACAACCCTCCCCAACTCCCAACCCAGAAATCTACCTAATAGGAGATCCGCAGCTTACCAAAGCTGTGGTGACACCTTGTGGACATTTCTTGAATCACAACTGAATTTTGTCTTTGATTTGTTCTCACTGAATGGCTCCCTACTAAGTCCCAACCTTTTAAAAATAAGGATCTTTCCTAGTCCATATCCTGATAATTGCTTCTTTGAAACATCTTTATTGAGCTATATCTCACATATTATTCAGGTTATCTGTTTGAAGTGTAGAATTCCATGGTTTTTCATATATCAAATAGTGCAAAGCTTACCATAATCAATTTCTGAATCTGACTTCACCCTAAACAGAAACCTCCAACCCTTTAGCTATTTTGCCCAATTTATTTACCCCAACCTTAGATGACCTGCTATTTCTATAGATTTGCCTTCTGGACATTTCATACAGATGGAATTAATATAATATGTGCCATTTTGTCTGGTTTCTTTAACTTAGCATAATGTTTTCATGATTGATCCAAGCTGTAGTTTGTATCAATACTTCATTCCTTTTTATGGCCAAGTAATATTCCACTGCATGGCTGTGTCACAATTGATTTATTCATCAACAATTCACAATCCCCCTGATGGACATTTGGGTGGTTTTGGCTATTAAGAACACAGCAGCTATGAATGTTCATATACAGATTTTTGGAGGAACATGTTTTCAGTTCTCTTAGATATATATTTAACTTTTTGAGGAGCTACTAGACCATTTTCCAAGGCTGAACCATTTTACATCTCCACTAGCAATGTGTGAAGGTTCTGATATAATTTTTTTTAGTATGCTCCAACAAAGTAAGGTGCTACTTTGAGTCTAGTAAGGCTTTTTCAATTCTTAAACTATCTAGATATAGTAGTATGTATAGAGAAATGATTGTCATGAAAAGTTTAACATAATTGCCAATTATTCTGCCATTCTGAGATTGAGTATATTTCTAGTTTCTAGTATGTGTGTAGGTTTTAGTTTTACGAATGGGATTTTACTTACTTTCTTCCAGGTCAACATCAGAAGTCTCTCTGAATTTGTATGTGACATGTGAATTCTGAATTTGCATGTTATCTGTATAGATTTGGGACATGGGACATATTACTCACTGTGTGTCCAGACACTGCTCCATGGGCCTTTGGGTTTCTGGACCCTGCAGAGTCCGCAGCCCACAGGTTGGGAGCTGCTGGCTTAGTCTGTAGTTACTTGTTGCCTAAATTACTTGTTTTTGTTAGGAAATGTGTTAAATTTTATTTATTTATTTATTTTTAAGCACTCACTGAAAATGACCGAGACAGCCAGTCACCATTAAAGAATCCTCTGTTATCCACGTCAAGACCCCTGGTGTTTGGGAAGTCTAATGGCATGTACCTCTTTCATTATCTGTCCCCAGACACAGTTGTCCTTGCCACCCCCCCCCACCCCGAAGCCGCTGGTTTCTGCCCTCCCTGGTGAGAATCACCAGGGAGACCACTGCTTTCATCCAGAGGCCTTCGCGGTGGAAGTGGTGCCCACTGGGTTCCTTTCTCTCCCTTGCCATTTCCCGGGGCCCTCTGGTGGCAGATTCTCCCGGGGAACACAGATGGGAATCTGTAGTCACTGTAAAAATCTCCTTCTGACGGAAACTCTTGCTTTTTAGTATTTTACGGATTTGCTTAGTGGAATCCCCCTTCCTTTCCCATGCCCATCGCCGTGCTTGCTATCATTGAATTTATTTATTTATTAATGTTTCCCTTTGTCACAAGGTGATACAGTTGATTATCAGAAGCAGCTGAAACAGATGATTAAAGATTTAGCCAAAGAAAAAGATAAAACTGAGAAAGAGTTGCCCAAAATGAGCCAGGTATGAATTTTCTGTGAAGAATATGAAATGTTTTGTAAAGAGATTTTTGTCAAGATTAGTATTTAAACTTGGACCCCTTTTCTTCCAAAATTCAGGATTATTTTGTGGAGCTGAATATTATTAAGAGATTTAAATTGTGATCATCAGATGTTCCAAACTCTTCAAAATGAAGCTGCTACATACTTCATGCTTTTTAAAAAAATATTTTAAAAAATTGTAGATGCACACAAAATTTATCTTTTTAATGTGGTGCTGAGGATCAAACCCAGTGCCTCACACATGCCACTTCATGCTTTTTTAATGTCTATATGAAATTTACTTGTTCAGGTTGTGATAACAGATTTATTCCTTAAGGTAGTAAAAGCATTTGGGGCCACTGTAGACAGATCAGCCTTTAAAAATAAATTAATTTTAAAAAGTGGGCTGGGGATGTAATTGAGTTGGTAGAGTGCCCATGTAGTAAGCCCTGGGATTTCTAGTTCTGCCACACGCACAAGTGCATTGTTAAAAATCACTGCCTGCTGGGCGCAGTGGCGCACACTGTAATCCCAGTGGCTCAGGAGGATCACGAGTTCAAAGCCAGCCTCAGCAAAGTGAGGCACCAAGCAACTCAGTGAGATCCTGTCTCCAAATAAAACTACAAAGTAGGGCTGGTGATGTGGCTCAGTGGTCAGGTGCCCCCGAATTCAGTTCCCGGTATCCCTGTCTCTTATAC
>NW_026000020.1:3487410-3489746 GCF_001458135.2 Marmota marmota marmota
AGTACTGCCCCCCCCCCCCCAAAAAAAATCATTGCCTGTATCATACATAGCACCCAGTCTCCAAAACTTTTGAGCTTTTTCCAGAAAAGGGGTTCTTGCTTACATGTACTGTATAATAGTAGTTTTGATTTGAAAAGGGTCTCTCAATATTTGAGAATTGCAGCTTAAATTAGTTAAGAATGTTCCTTTATCTTAGGACTTCCGGTACTGTGTTCTGGTCTCTTTTAGAAGTTGTGCTAATGTGCACGAAGCCCTGGTTTTGATCCCTAGCACTTAAGGGGGGAAACAATGGAATTTAGCATGCCATGTTTCTTTTTTGTAATCACAAAATCTTTTTTTTTTTAATAACATTTATTTTATTTATTTTTTATGTGGTGCTGAAGATCGAACCCATGGCTTCACACATGCTAGATGCACACTCTACCCCTGAGCCACAACCCTAGCCCACAAAATATCTTGATTGGTATTTCATAGCAGGTGTGAGAAATGCCACCACTGTCTCTATTTTACTAGGGAATTGCTCTGAATTTTCATTCTACTCCTTAGAAACAGGAGTCAGTTAAATCTGATCACCCAAAACTGTTTTTGTTGGGTGGTACTAGGATCAGAACCAGGGCCTGCCACATGCTAAGCAAAGGTAATACCACTTTTTTAAAAAAAAATATTCCACAGCATTAAGTACTGTGTGGTGTCCCCACCAGTTGAACTTACCATTAATTTTATTCAATGTAAACATTTCAGCCATTTCCACCATTTTCTTATCTAGAATAAACTCCAGCCTCAACATCCTTATAAACAAGCTATAAACTTATAAGCCTGTGAGCTTTAAAGCAAACTCTCTTCACAGCTTTGGTTTCTTAGGAGACATTTGTACAAGTCAGCCTGCTGTGTACATCCTCCAGGGACACTTGTGCAGTTCCTATGTACATACAAATGACCCATGTCCAGGTGTGTTGAGTTGGTGCTTTCAGAGTGGAAGGGCAGTGACTGCCTTCTGTTCTGCTTCTTCAGGACTAGTTGTGCTTTTTCTCAGAGTTCTTTAAAATACATTATACTTCCAACCTGGTTATGCTGCTATACATGGGCTTTCCCCACCCCCTAATTTCAGAGAGAATTTATCCAGTTCTGTAAGACTTTGTACAGTATGTTCCACGAAGATCCAGAAGAAAACGATCTGTATCAAGCCATTGCCACAGTAACCACCCTGCTGCTGCAGATCGGGGAGGTGGGCCAGCGCAGCAGCAGCTCAGGAAGCTGCTCCCAGGAGTGTGCAGAGGACCTGCAGGCTTCAGCTCCTTCTCTAGAGCAGGACTCTGTTTTCATGGACCCTGGGAAGACGCCCCAGGACCCCCAGGCATTTCCTGAGTCGGCAGAAGGGGACTGGACTGTCTCTCTTGAACATATTTTAGCATCACTTCTTACTGAACAATCACTAGTAAACTTTTTTGAAAAGCCACTGGACATTAAATCCAAACTTGAAAATGCCAAGATCAATCAGTACAGTCTCAAAACTTCTGAAATGAGCCACCAATCACAGCCTGAACTCAAGCTGAGTAGCCTGTAGCAAGATCATCTGCCTTGGGCACACTGGAGTCTGCTATACCAAAGCACGGACTGGACCTTCTTGGGTCATCAAACCACAAACCCAGATGTCTAAACGTCATTCTGAGCACATTTTACACGCTGGTATCTGGAAGAGCAACCTGGCAGTGGCTGGAGGAACAGACAACGCTTGGGCATTTCTATGTATTCTTGAGGGGACTCAAGTTGGACAGTCAGTGGCACAGGTCCCCACCTGTTCTTTCAACGACTGGCAAGTTCACTTCCATCAGATTTGCTGAAATGGGTGTCCTGCCACAATGCTATTATGATTTCATTCTTTGATCAAACAGATGTCTCTAACAAGGGACAAGGGTCCCAAGCTCTCATTTATCACTTAGAATGAGAGGTGATGAATCAAGTACATTTTCAAGGTCTCAGAGCCACTGCCCGTGCAATTGTATTTGGCTTTTTTTTTTGCACTAGTTTTGTTTCAATGCTGGTAATTGAAACCATTTTAATATATTTGGTTGTATTCACTTTATATGTCCTCCCAAAAATGTTGTGTACAAACCATGCTTTCAACGTGGGCCTCCAAGTTTTTTAATAAGAAACCTTTTTGTATTGCCTCAGTCTATTTTTTTTTTTTTAACCTTACACCAAGGTGGATGGTCATACTGGTGAATGGACAAGCTGGAATCTCCCCCTACCCATCTGCATTCGCAGAGGACAGTGCAATATCCTGGAGATGGTCCACAATCCCACACTTGCTTGGGTGGACCTTTAAGGCGGGGGGC
>NW_026000020.1:3491473-3501202 GCF_001458135.2 Marmota marmota marmota
CGTTTCCCAATCTTGGCATTAACATTTGGATCAGGCAGTTCTTTGTGGGAATTGTCCCAGGCATTCTGGATAGCCACAGAGCCCCTGGCCGTAACAACCCAGGGGGAACAGAGCTGGTAAAACTGCCCAGGTTAAGTACCACTGCTGTCATGTCATGCTGGGCGTGCCTGATGTCTAGGCCCAGGGCCCTGCTCCTCCAGCCTCCTTTGTGAGGGCTTCCAGGCACTTCCTCTACCACTCTCACCATCCTCCCAGATGCCACCTCGCCTGCTCTCTACGCAAGGCCCTCCTCTGCCCAACACTGCTGCCTTCTTCACTAATGTCTCAGTGACTGTTAAAGGCCTCCCTAAAGATGCTAGCTCATCTTCTGAGCCACCGTCACAGTACTTTCTTTATACTTCCACGTAGTGACCAAACTAGGAAACTCACAGGAACTGTGCAAAGTGAGTAGGACAAGCTGTTGTCACCACAGGAGGTCACTTTCTAACAAATAATCTTAATACCTTATTCCTTTGGCCCAGACAGCTTTGTTGAGCCTGGTATCAATGCGCACATCTGGAGTTCCCATCTCTTTCATGGCAAATTTCCGGATCTCTTTGAGGGCCCGAGGAGCACGCTTCTTGAAGCCCCTAGGATTCGTATATAAGTGAACAAATTAAAAATGCACATGAAATTGTGTAAACACATACACAGCATGTCCTTCCAAAACAAAAACCTTAAAACTAGGCAGGAATAGCCTTTTTGCACCAGTATGCAGTGTCCAGCAATTAGCATCAACACTTGGACGAGATGTGTACTGCATCTCCACTTACATAAATACCAAGTGTCCCAGGATTATTTAGAGCACGCTTTTGAAAACACATCTTACTTGGTCTATGTGTACAGAGCAAGGGCTTTAAATGTGTGGGTAGATTTCTTAAGTTTGAAGACAAAAATTAATCCTATTCTATGGAAATTTAGGTATGTGTCAGGCACTGTTCCAAAGGCATGAACTATATCCATTAACTTACCACTGCTCAAAACTGAGCTCAGGACCAGTAACCCTCCATTCACAATGAAGGTACAAACTTGTTTAGATTTTATGGTTTTAGTTAAATAAGAAATGCAAAAGCTCAGAACTTCACATAGGCTAAAAAGGCCAAATATTTGCACAAGCCAAGGCTACTCAAGCAACCTAAAGGTGCCCATAACCAAGACTCTTCCTTTGCTCTGAGCTCACCAGCCTCCTTGCCATTTTTAGAGCCCAAATAAGCTCATTTCATTCTTATTCAGAAATAAAAGAGTGCCAGAATTACAGTGGTCAGCAAAACAACCCACCAGCATTTTTTTTTAAATATTTTTTCTTAGTTGTAGATGGACACAATAACTTTCTTTCTTTCTGTTTAATTTAGTGCTGAGCATCTAACCCAGTGCCTCACATGCATGAGGCGGGAAGGAGCTCTACCACTGACCAAAGCCCCAGTTTTTGATGTAGCTTATGCAAGTGACCACCAAGTACATCAGACAGAATAAAGCACTATAGAAAAAGACCAGGAAGAAGAGATGGAGAGTTAGAGAAGGCCACAGCAAGTCTCAATATAATGACCAAAGGGGACACTGTGCTCAAGATCTAAAGACAATGATGGCAGTCATTTAGCTACCCAAGGCAGTAGGGGAGAGTAAAAATAAAGCAAAACAACTATTTTTAAACATGAACAGGCCTGGCATGATTAGGTTAAGAATGGGGGTGAGGGCAGTACAACTTGTTAAATTGTGAATGCATTCAGAAGGTACAGCCCACAGGATATGGTGAAGTGCCAATAAATGAAACAGAGAAGGGCACAACAGGAATGAGTTGGGGTAGAGATAAGACACCAGGAGTCTGGTTTGGCCCATGTAAAGTCGGTGCCCATTTACTTAAGCAGAGATGGCAAACAGCAGTTGGATGTCTGAAGCCTGTAAGACTGCTTTTTACAAAGTATGGACAGAAAAGAGAACTTCATCCTGGTACACCTCAATATTAAGAGGGCGGTGTGAAGACCGGGAGCACCGGGTAAAGGAGGAAGGACAACAGGACTACGGAGCCTGGCATTTGTATGCTGGAAGCATGAACCCTTAGGCCACTTATCACCTTAAGATTCTAAATACTTGTTGCCTTTCACTACCAGGAAGGCAAGGTCTTTGATTCCCTGCCTATCTGCATGCCCAGTACAGTACCTTGACAGTCAAATGCCTGACTTGCCACAACTAAAGGAGGGGTGTGTAGCAATTCACAATCAACATTAACACACAAAAATGGACACCAGATAGACCCAGAAACCACCTGAGACCACAAATAAAACTGCACCTAATGCTCACTGGCTGACAGGTCACCATCTGGCTGGGATACCAGACCAAATGCAAATGCTGCCACATTTACATCTCTTGCCAACGTGGGTCTTAAGGAGATCACCCAGTCAAGTCCAAGAAATTCTGCTCCACAAATTGGTGAGCTAATAGAACATTTCACCACGTCTAACATTTTTCCTATTTAAACCTCAAGTAACAAGAGATTTGGTGTCTGTTGTTATCAGTTAGCTTGATGGGCGAAAAAGGGGGAAGACTTCTCAAGCCCTAGAACCAAAAACTAAATCACAGAAAAACAACAGAACACCCCAAATCACCCCCATTGCTGCATATCATATACCCGTGGGTCTTCACCATCTATTGCCAATGCTGACACATTTTATTTCTAGCGTTTTACCTTCTGGCATTACAACTCTATCAGTTATTAACACATATCTGCACGGGTCAGAGAGCAAACAAGAACCCTATTTCACATTCAGGGCTGGACAAAACTTAATAATTTTCCTGCAGTCTACAGATATTGTTTGCTTTCCCTCATTCACTCTGACCTTTTGGCCTGTCCGAATTTAATTAAAAAACAAAAGCACCGAGTGTAACGATCACCACCAATTTTCTAAAACTGACTCTTCCTGAAATCTCAATTCCTCTGGACAGTACACTTGAAACCCCGCAAGCCTTCAGAAAAGTAGCTGCAACACAAATCTTGATGGATCACGCATTTCTAGAGCACTTAGCCTTTAAAGACTCGCCAGTCCTAGGAGGACAACAACCAGGCGCCTAAGTGGGGCGGGCCAGACCCAGGCGGAGGGTGGGGGTACTCACACTCCATGGATGCGCTTGTGAATGTTGATGGTGTATTCCCGGGTCACGACCTCGTTGATGGCAGAACGGCCCTTCTTCTTCTCGCCACCCTTCTTTGCGGGAGCCATCTAAATAAGGCAGGAAGGCTTAGAACAAGCTCAGCGAGACAAGCCCAAGTCAAATCGTCCCTCCCTGCTTGGCCTCGCGCTGCCGGGGGCGAAAACCTCGGCCAGGTAGGTCCCAGCGGTCCATGTTCGAGCACGGCCCGGTCGGCCGGCCTCCCTGCAGCTTAGGCATAACCGCCCCTCAGGCACCCTCGACCCGGAAGCCCCTGCAGCCCCGGCTTTCCCAAGCCTGCCACTCTCCCTCCCAGGCACCGGGAGCCCTTTAACACAGCGCCCATTCCCATCTCCCAGAAACCGGAGCCGGAGCCAACTCCGACAAGACTCCGCTGTGCTCGCCAGCACAATCCTGGGGGCTGATGGAGCCGGATTCCCGAAGCTGGAACCCCGGCACCCATACTCACTCTGCCAGTCCCAAGTTGGAAAGGAAGGGCGCGAAGGATTGTGGGAGGGAAAGCCGCGTTTGCAAGTACAACTTCCGGGTCGTCCGGAGGCGGGGACAGGAGGTGTGGCTAGGGAAGGGGAGAGGCGAGGCTGTGACGTAAACGAGGAGCGCCCGGGTAGCCGCGAGGGGGTCCTGGGGGCGGAGCCTGGTGGGGGCGGTGCCTGGGCGGGCGCGGCTGCGCTGATCTGCAGTGCACTCGGTTCTGGCTTCTGCCGCGGGCTTCCACCTGGCTACTTGCGAAGCGTACGGGGAGCGTCTTGTTCCTATTTTCTGTCTTCCGAGGGAATCCAAACCAAGGCCCACAGGTGGATGGTAGCAGAGCCAGGGAGAGAAGACGCTTGTTTGTTTTTCCAAATATTTATTTGTTTTTCCAATATTTATTGCACCTCTGTTGGCGCTGTACCTGACTGGCCGTCCCAGGGATGATTGCGCACGGCCAGAATTAAAGCGCTTGATTTTTCCAAGTCGAAAAGGCCTGCGTAATGCCGGGCATTTCAGAAAATGGGAAAATTCTCAGACCCGGAGCAAGTTCTCCCTAACCTAGGGGTTTCAGCAATGGACACATTTCAGAATCTCAGACAAAAAGACTGGAGGCAGGTAGTTTTGTGGCTAGAGCAGGGTCTCTGATCTCATCAGGAACACGGGCCTCTTCATCCTTTAGAAGGATTGGTGCTATACCCGCAGGTTTCCCAACAGCCCTTCAAGGTAGGAGGTGGGGGTGGAAGAGCAGCGCTCTCCGGTACTAAGCCCCACCCCACCACCCACAGCACCCAACTGCAGCGGACACCGAGCCTCTTAGCAGAAAACGAGGTCCTTTCTAGCAATCCCCTAGGGACTCTTATAATAAATTAGGCTGAGAAAACACCTGCCAAAAGCAAATGGGATCCTTAGGATTACTTTAGCCTAATGTTTTGTTCTTGTTTGGGAACATGCTGGATACATGCTGCCTCACACACAAAAAAAAAAAGTTAACAAGGAAGAGAGGTGGAGGGCATGATTTGTTTCAACTCAGTGACCTTTGCTCTCATTTCCTTTCTTCCTCCCCTCTGCCTGCCTGACCTTTTCCTCGTGTTCAGGCATCTGAAAGCTGCCACTGGCCTTTCACAGGTGACTCATTTGGGATCACTATTCTGATCCTGATCCGCTGCAGTGCTCCGTGAAGATGGGATCCTGCCCTTTCATCTGGCTCCCAGCGCCTAGAGGGGAATTAAAGGCTAGCCCTCTGGGGCAAAGGAATGTTTAATAAATCTGCCAGCTGCCTCATTTCCATGTAACTGATGAAATGTGAATAGATCCTTATTGTTGAAGCAAATAGACTCCTCTGGTGGAAATCTACAGAACAGCCCTCTTTATGTCAATTTTGCTTCCTTCAAGGTTGAATAGACCTGTAATAAAGACTGTTTGCTTTGAGGAGTAGAAACCATAAGCCTTCCTGGGGTTCTCTGTGTTTCAGTTCAGCCCTTCCAAGGCATCTTTTCCTCCTAGCCTCTGACCAACCACTGACTGCCAGGTCTAGAGATCCAATTACTTATGAGTTCCTGTGTTTGTTGGATGTACTAATCACCCATGCCTTTTTTTTTTTTTTTTTTTACTTCTAGTGATTTTCAGTAGATCCTTAAAATGAAACAACCTCTGAATGCTTCCCAATTAGGGCAGCCAGAAAGAAGTAGACAGGCTACATTCCAGTCCTCTCAGAGGATGACAAACCCTAAGGGAGGAGAGGGTCCTAGACAATGTCACTCTGGGAGGGCTGAGCTCCAGGAATTTCCAGTGGAACTTTCCAAGAGGAGCAGCTCAAAAGATTTTTAAGAGGAAAGAGGCCTGGTAATGAAGAACATGCTCAAGCCATACTGTGTGGGTGGACTGGGGCCTGGGAGGTTGGTGAGGAGGTTGTTGCTGTGACCCAGCTGAAATGGGGCCTGGGTAAGGCAGCTAATAGTGAGGCAGAGGAAACGGATGGTACAAAGAATATTTGAAATAAAAATCAACAGATCATGGGATGGCATGTAGAAGGAAGGCCTCGTGGCTAACAAAACCACATTAGAAACCATCATACAATATATGATCTATTACGTGGGAGAGATCAAGGTGATTTCATGACTTTGAAAAAAAATACAGTCTTGAGTCAATAACAAAATTTGTTCTGAGAGATTTGTCTTCTGAGCATTGCTAGACAGTTCATCCTTGTGTGCACACTGCAGAATGGATGTACACAAAGCTAGATGGTTTACCTGCCTCAGCCCTGAGCAGCGTGGTGTATACGGTCACCTGTGTGGACCATCAGAGACTGACCATCATGCAGCACACGGCTGAATGTGCTTTTAGCTTTATCACAACAGAATGACTCAACAGGACCCATGTAGCACCCTTACCTGCCTGCTACCCACCAGTGCCTGTTCTCCAGGCACCCAGAGTTTAATCTCTCTTTTTAACCAAAAGGAAACGAGACTTCTTAGAGAGCAGTTGATTCCATGCTTTAGGGCAGAAAAAGAAATCAAGACAGACCATGATCCTGATGTTCTAGAAAGAAATCTGGTTTCCAACGGGCAATGCTAAAAAGATAATGGAATCAAATAAAGGAGAACGCTCCCACTTGTTGGGTTGTGCTGATTCAAGCATAAAATAATAACAATGATTGCTTAGAAAAACTGAGTTTATAAAAGGTCCTGTGTTCATGACTTTGTGCTTAAAGTAAAACATAAACTAATAAAAGGGTAATTGTAATTTTAAAAGGAGTCAGTGTAATAGCAGTGCCTAAGAGTGGTTAGGCAAAAATCTGATGAGAAAAAATCCTCTTGTTTCCAGTGAGCATTTTCCCCCAAACAGAATTCTTGTATAGTAAAAAGTTCATGAGAAATTGTGTCCATAAAGCCACAAACGGCATTTCTTTGGAGGATTCAAATTATTTATTTCTCTCGGATATTAATGGCTGACTTTGAGAACTTCAGGCTGCACTTATACAACACGATGAGAAAATCCAAAGTGATTTTGTACCAAACACTCAAATTTTCCCAGAACAAACATTAAGCAAGTGTGCAAAATGTCATGACTTAGAACACTCTAATAGTTGGCCAATTCACCATGTTGCATGTATACACAAAATTTTTAAATTGATTTAATGAACTTTAGTTGTCACAAGAGACAGAAGATGCTGCATTGTAATTGAGTTAGTTTAAAATATCTTAAACTTGGTGTACTCCAGAGTTCACACTTCAGTTGGGTCTCTTCAGCCAAGACTGTACTGTTTTCCAAATAGAAAGGTCACAGTTTTTCTGGAAATAGGGCAGGGTTGCAAAACAGCCTTTTAATGAGCAAAACTTAATGAATCAAAAGATTAGGGATTAAACTTCCCATGATGTGTGTGGGTTCAAAAAAAGATTACACAATGAGTTTTCCGAGTTTATCCAAATTCTAAACGTGTGTAACATTTAGGCAGAGCTAAATTCAGTTAGTGTGGCATACTCCACCCTCTTTTAATGGCTGGCAGCTAGAAAATTCTAGGGCGATGAATACCCTGTGCTCATTAAGAATCTTGTTCCATGTAGCAGTAAGGATGCTGACAGCCAATTAAAATGCGAATACAATTAAAATACACTTTTTTTTACAGAAAAAAAAATCAGATCTCTAACTCTTTGAATTTATCAAACATTAAATTAAAAAAATAATCCAGTTTCGCACAGACCTTTTGTTTTAAAAACAGTGTTCATTTCTGGTTCTGTCAAAGAATAAATGCTCCTAGTGCATGCAAAGTATTTTGAGTTCTCTTTTTCTCGGGAATAGTGCAATTATGGGACTGGTGCCATCCACAACTGATCCTAGTCATAGAACTGAGAGGAACTTTCTCCACTTTACAGAGAGGGTAGAAACAGAGAGTAATGCAACTATGAAACAAACTTCACTCTCCCCAGCCGGTGCTTTCAGAAAAGGACATGATACCTTAATGGTTCTCAAACACAGGGCACCAGAGCACTCCATGTTATTGTGATGAGCCCCTTGAAGGGGCAGATGTCCATAGCTGGCAGGACCCTTGGAGATACGCCAGTGGCATGTGTGTGCCCACATCTTACACACAGACTTACTCACCCTGCTCACATAGCTAGTAACTACGTGTTGGCAGTGAGAATCCATAGAATTCCAGCCTGGGTGAGTTTAATTACAGGCAATGAATGAATGCGGTGGTGGAGAACATCTTGGTTGTCTCCCACAGTCTATCCGTGCCTATGACCTTGGATATTTTCTGTTTTCATTTCTACCATGAGCCTTTTTTTGGGCACAAACTTTAACGATCAAGCTGATAGACTAGTGCACATTGCAGCTCATGAACCTTAACACCATCACCTGACTTACTGTATCACTTTTGACCTTGAATATCCCCCAAACGCTCATGTGGGCTTGATCCCTGACCATGGCACTATTAGCAAGTGGTGGGACCTTTAGGTGAAGCCTATTGGAAGGAAGTTAGGTCATTAAGGGTGTGCCCTTTAAGGGGTATTAGGACCCTGGCCCCTCCTCCTCTGTCCTGGGCTTCTGTGAAAAGGTACCATGCTGCCACAGGCCCAAAACAACAGGACCAAGAGACCATGGACTAAAACCTCTGAAACCATGAACCAAGAGAAACTTTTCACCTTTTTAAGTTGATTATTTCAGGTATTTTGTCACAGCCATGGAAAGCTAGCACACACCATTTCCGAATCTTTGATTACTCTTGAAACATCTTGAAAAATAAAAAAGCTTCCAGGTGAAAAGATGTATATGCGTGGATGTAGAAAAAGGGACAGAGGAAATTGTACAAATTTGTTAATTTATTACAAAAGTTTCCACTCACAGAAAAACACAGGAAAACTTTTTATACTTTTTATATTTGGGGAAGGAACTGGCGTCTCAGATACAAAATAATTTACACATAATCCGTACAATTTTATTTTATATAGAAATAGGTAATTATTACAACAGCTGTACAATTCACTACACTCATAATTACATAAAATCTCTTCTTTAGAAACATCTCAACATAACAAAACATACAAAAAAAGCAAAGTGCATTTTGAAAAGGAAAAATCCAATCCTCAGAATTATCATGAAAGATATGTAGGAAGATGCAGCATTCGCACTCAGGGCCAACACGTGGTGGGGGTTCCCGGGGACTGCAGCCCCCCAGGCTGCTTGGCTTATGAAACCTCTTCCCTCCTAAGTCTTAGCGTTCTCTACAGAATTCTGGAAAATCAGCCGCAAAATTGTGCCTGACTTTGAGTCCACTTTTGCAGTTGCAATCAAGGAAGTAAACAGGAAACAGTCCAGTGTTATGTGTGGGTAGGTGGGTGGGTGGAGACAATCACCACTAGGAGCGCACTGGGTGAAGCCTCCTTAGGATCTAGGCAGAGGGTGTGAATCTGCAGCTTGGTTAATAACAACCAGCTTCGCTGACTGGTGGGCTGTTTTTGTTAATGTGGGCTCCAAATGAAGTCATGAGACCTTATTATTTTTAAAAACATAAAGTGCCTAAGTTATTTCCTCTGTGCAGCTGTGCAAATTAAAACAAAAGCAACCATTTTAAAAATAATGAAAAATAATCTCTTTCTCTCTCTCTCCCCAACAGATCTCTGACCCAGTCCTTCTCCAATGCAAAGGAAAGATGATCGCGAGAGTGAAGGCCAGCTAGGGCGCGGGTGCACCGGGCGGCGGTGCGCGCTGCGGGGGTGCGCGAGGGGCGCCGTCTCCGCGGGTAAACTGGGTTTCCGGGCCTCCCCGGGGCGTTCAGTTCCCGTCCCGTCTGGCTGTGGAGGGCGCCCGGGAACCCTGGCGGCCAGGGGGACAGGGCCAGCATTCCTGATCTGCGCTCCACTGTCCCCGTCGCTGCGCTCCGCGGGGATGGTTACCATCCAGGAATTCTGAAATGTACGCAGGGTGCACGAAAGCCAAGGGTTTAGCGCAAACCCCTTTCCCCACCTCCCGTGGCCGCCCCCTCGTCCATTGGTTAAAGCTGACTGTGTCCCGACGCCAGGGCCAGGGCACTACCGGGGCGGCGGCTGGAGGCCG
>NW_026000020.1:3501221-3525817 GCF_001458135.2 Marmota marmota marmota
GGCTGCGGCTGCGCGGGGGGCGGCGGGGTGTAGCCCAGGGTCCCGGGCTGCTGGGCGTAGGTGGAGAGGAGGAGCGAGTCCGGCTGCTCACTGTGCAGAGAGGTCGATGCCTGCACCGGGAAAGGAAAGGAAAGGGGATCAGAGCCGTCCTGTGGTTGGTCAGCCCCTCGGCTGTCACTTCCTTACCCGGGGAATGAGGTGGTGGGAAGGGATCTGGGGCTACAGATGCCATCAGCTGCAGGACTTCCCAGAGTAGAGTCGAAGCACCCTTTCCGGAGCCAAACTCTGCCTATGCGGGGTTCCGGGGTTCCGTATGACCCAGTGGCCTGGGGCGAGGCCACCCAGAATGATTTCTTTCACGTGTGCCCATGATGGTCACGTGGCCTGGATGTTTTTGGATGATGCTACCTGGGGCCACATGCAGATAGACGACAGGGCAGAATCCGTGCACACTAGGTCTCATGCTTTCCACAGCTGGTCCCTGCTCCCCTAACTATCCCCCAAGCCACCGTTCACCAGCATCTAATAGGAAACATCACGAATTGAACTTCAGAAGCTTCAGCAGGTCAAACTGACTTGGAAAGCTTCAATCTTATTTCCCACTCCTGCCTCCCAATGAATGGACTTCTCCAAGTAGCCCAGAGCGGCCTGCCTCCGGCCTTTAAGCTCTGCACATGGGTCTGGTGCTTGTGCTGGGTGGTCCAGCCAAAACAGTTCTTTCACACCTTCGCCTTCATCCACGCTTTGACTATTATTTCCTGGGTGCGTCAGGTTCTGTAGCAGATGCCTCAGAGTGCTCCCCCTCAAGTCCCTAGCTCCAGGAAGGCTCCCCTCCACAGTGTTCCCACTGGGCACTAATCCAGAGCCTGCCCCACACTGTGTGTGCTAAGGCAGCTCCCTAGTGCACTCCAGGGCCTTAAGGGCTTCCAGGTTTCCAAGGGCAGTGAGCTCTTTTGTCTTTACCCTGTATCTTCATGCATCAGATGTCTGCAAACCATTGCTGCTACTGCTGAAAAAAAATATATGAGGGACCTTAACTACTCCCCACGCACCCCTGCCTTGTCACTTCCTACTTCCTATCCACGGTCATTTCCGGGTCCCAAGAACTGAAGAGATCTATCTGCAAAGCCAATTTTGGAGTGACACCCAGTCTATGGAGGATCAGAGAGATATGAAAATTCTACCCCCAGACAGTTCAGCAGCTGTGCAGTCAAATCACCTTCCAGCCCTTTAGGGACAACCCTCTTCATCTTTATCTTGTGGTCCTCAAATTGGTTCCGCCACTGCACAAGGGTCCTCTGGCTTTGAAGATGTCAAGCAAGGAAGTGTAGACTGTCCTTGCTGAGAGGGAGCCGCCCAGGGCAGGGTGAGGGCTGGGTTAGAAGGCGTGTCCTCCCTGGGCACGTGTCAGGGAGGAGGCTGAGCCCTTGGGGAGCCTCGCAGGCTCCCACTGAGCCCTCAGACCAGTTGTGTCCACCCTCATTCCTTCCAGTGTGTTCAATAATTACTTGAAGTAATTTTTGCCTTCTCTATATTTTTTTATAAAGTCTCAATTTCACACAATGTTATTGTATTTGTTAAGACATTTTGATGGGTCTTTAACTAAATGTGATTTAATTTTGTATTTGTACACAACTTTATAAATGCACTGAAAAATCCAACAAAAATATTCATGTCTTTTTTTTTTTTTTGTACTGGGGATTGAACTCAGAGGCACTCGACCACTGAGCCACATCCCCAGCCCTTTCTTTTTTTGTATGTTATTTAGAGACAGGGTCTCACTGAGTTGCTTAGCACCTTGCTTTTGCTGAGGCTAGCTTTGAACTCTCGAACCTCCTGCCTCAGCCTCCTGAGCCACTGGGATTAAAGGCATACACCACCGAACCCGACCTCATTCATGCCTGACTTTAGCTCTAGAAAACATGGATATATCAAGATGCAAGATTGTTTTTTTAAAATAGACCTTAGGTGCATACAACCGTATGAGGTATAAGAGCTGATCCTTAATTTTTCATACTTCACATACATACATTTTAAAAGCAATCAAATATGGGTCTTTCTGGGACTTGCTTTTGTACCAGGGACAAACAGCTTTCAAAGCAAGGCAGGAAAAAGCTTTTCAGATGTGGAATGTGGAGCTTGGCTTCTCTCCCTAAACCCACGTGGGTCTCCCCACCCAGTGCCCACCTGTAGGTAGTGTGGCGGCTGCGGCTGGGCCTGCGGGGGAGCCGGCTGGGAGGCAGGGAAGCTGTGGGCAAGCGCTGCCTGCCCCATCAGCAGGATGGGGGTCGAGGCGCTGCTGCTGGTGGGGCGTGAGTCTGGATGCGGGAACACAGCCTGGGCCTGTGCGTACCTGTTAGTGTCACATGGAAAGGAGAAAAACAGATTCTTGAAGAAAGAGGCATTGATATGACACTGAGAAGCATTACATAAAAAAAAAAAAAATAGGTAAGTGGGACTTGAACAAAACCTTGTTGTACATCAAAGGGCACTATCAGCAGAGGGAAAAGGAACCCCCCCACCCCCATGGGAGAGAGTACTCCAAATCTGATAAAGGATTGAGACTCAGAATAAATCCAGACTCACGGATGCCCATCATCACCACCACGACCCCCACCAGCAGGCTGGTACCACCTCAACAACCCCATCAGAGCAAGGGACAAAGGGCTTCAGGAGACATTTCCCCAAAGAAGGGACACTAGGTGTGTGAAAAGATGTTGAATGTCACTTGTCAATAGGCAAAAGCAAACCAAAAGGAGCTACCCACTTCTCACCCATTTTGATGGCTATTATATTAAAAAATAAAACAAAATAACACTTGTTGGTAAGGATGTGGCAAAACTGGAACTCTGTGCACCATTGGTGAGAACATAAACTAGGTGGTGCAGCCACTGAGGAAAATGGCATAGGGGTCCTCAAAAAATTAAACATAGAACAACTCTGTGACTGAGCAGTTCCAATTCTGGGTATATACTTAAAATAAGTGAAACACTTGAACAGGTGTTTTCACACTTAGGCCAACATTATTCACATTAGTTAAAAGGTAGTGACAACCAATGTCCATTGACAGGTAATAGATAAAAATACATATATGTCTGTGCGTTTGTAATATACCATACATATAATAGAATATTACTCAGCCTTGAAAAAGGGGGGGCATTTTGACACATGCTACAACATGAATGGCCCCGGAAGACATTATGATAAGTGAAATAAGCCAGTCACCAAAGCATACATATAGCATGAGGTACCTAGAAGAGTCAAAGTCACAGAGACAGAAAGTATGGTGGTTACCAGGGCAGAGGGAAGAGGGATGGAGTGTTATTGTTTAGGAGTAGAGTTTCAGTTGGGGAAGATGAAACAGCTATGCGGACAGGGCAACAGTGTGACTCTAGTTAATGCCACTGAATTATGTATTTTAAAATGGTTTAAATAGTAAATATTTTATTATGTACATTTTACTATAATAATAATAATAATAATAATAATAAAAAGAGGCATCGTTGATAATAGTCCCCTAACAAGGAGTGGAGAAAGGACCTTTGGGAAAGCTCTGGAAGATTCTGGAATTTTACAAAGAGACGTCTACTTTGCATTATATTTTTGCAGATGTTATTTCCCTGCATGGGGTCATTTGTAACAGGTTTGGGGACCCCCAACTTGCCCTGCAGGGAGGCCTCTGTGTGTGTGAGGCAGATCCTGATACTCCTTGGAGGATGTGTCCTTGGGTCGTGTCTGGAAGAGACAGTCGGGGAGATGCAGAGGGCAGAAATTATTGGTTTAAATGAAAACGGCAGATAAGGTTCCCAGAAGAAAAAAAAAAGTCTATTTTTGCTCATTTACAGCATTTTAAGCATTTCTGGAAAGTGATGAAATAAGTATCTTTCTGCTTATTCGAATCATTTAGGAAGAAGAAGCAAAATCTGAAACCAAAACCAAACGCCGGTGCCTACCTGAGAACAGAACAAGGAACTGTGAAAAGTGGCTTCCTGTGTAATGCATGTCCCTCTTCACCCATGACCAACGGGAGGGCCGGAAAGTCTCAGGGTGTAGAAGATCCCAAAGAGACCCCCACACAGGACCCACAAGGTCACTTTGAAGAGTCAAGAGGCCGCAGAGGCCTCTGAGAGTCAGGTGGCTCTGACTCTGCCATATACAGTGTAGATCCTTTGAGTTCTTTTTTTCTGGGGGGGGGGGGGGCTGGACACTGAACCCAGGGCTTTGTGCATGCGAGGCAAGCACTCTACCACCTGAGCTATACCCCCAGCACTAGGGCAGAGCCTTTGAAAACGTGACCTAACTGCTTTAATGCTGAGTTGCTTCGTTGATTAAAAAAAAAAAAAAAGAATCATGTCCTTACGGGTCCCTGAGCCCCAGAAATGCTCAGTTACTGTCAGCTCATGCGGCAGAGGGACACGGGAAGGTCTTCTGGGGATGGTCCCTGGAAATCCTTACCAGGCCTCATTAGCTAGCACTGTTCTGGTGAACTTGGAACAACTAGGGTTTATATAAAACAGACGTCTGTCCAAGACTCATATTTTTGCCTCCTTTCAAAGGGTTGGAGACTATTTTCCAGTAACATTTATTTCCTAAATGAAGTGATTCACCTTTAGGTCTCCAGTTACCCTTATCCCTAGTGATGGGGCAGCTGAGCAAATCTGCTCTTGGTCCTGGGGGTACAAGTAGAAAAGAGCCCGGGGATGTGCCACAGGTTGCCTGTGTCCCCACAAAGCTCACGTGTTGGGAACTTAACCCCCCAAGTGTCATGTTCATGATATGGGGTAGGCCTTGGGAGTAAGTAGGATTTGATGGGCTCGGGAGGGCAGAGCCATGTGTCCTTCAGCAGGGGGCCTCGCCAGACACTGAGAAGATGCTGGCGCCCTGCTCTTGGACGGCCCAACCTGCAGAACCGCGAGCTTAATGAACCTCTCTTCTCTATAAACTCCCCGGTCTGTGGTATTCAGTTCTAGCAACAGAAAATGGATTCAGACAGGAAATGAGCAGGAGGAGGCTGGGTTTCGGGGCACCACCAAGGCAGGGTCTCAGGATCCTGGGGCCTAGCAAGGGAGCTCCAAGGGGCCTGTGGGACAGCCAGCAGGAGCCCGCGGGGGGATTCTCAGGGAGGAGAGAGGGTACCTTCACCAGGAATGTCACCAAGCCTTTTACACCTGAAAAGAAATCCCAAATGGCACACACTGGGGAGTATCAGTAATGGTTCCCTCCAGGTGCTGTTCGAAGCTTGGAGCGTGGATACAAAAGTTGGTTTGCCGAAATGGGAGACGGTGGAAGGGAAGCCAAGGGGACGAGTCCCCATAAAGTGGCGCGCTTTGAGCCTGTCTTTAGTAGGACGTTCACAGTGAGCCCCGCCAGCCCAGGAGCATCGTTTTAAAGAGAAAGGTAAATCCAGCCTGGGCCCATCCCCCAGCCTGGGGGCTCTCTGCTCCTCCCTCCTCCAGGGCCACCTACTTGACTTGCCGTCCAGTCCTGCTGACCTCGGAGGGTTGCCTGGCGTCACAGGAGCCAGGCATCATGGGCTGGATGGGCTGGCTCAGCAGCAGCCTTGGAGCAGAGAGAGAGAGACAAGGTGAAGGTCAGTCAGCACCAGCTGCAGCCCGGACGGGGCGGCCCAGGGCAGCGGGCCTCTGGATCTTCTATGGCTGACCCTCGCCCCTGATCCCCTGACTGTTCTCAGCAGACCAGAAGGCAGCGGATCACCTCCAAGGACCCCAAGCTGCTCCCTTGGCTGAGAGCATTGCATGAAGCCTGGCCTCGCACCTGAGCTGCCTGTCGTGGCTGAAGTCGGGGCTGGGCTGGCACTGGCTGGCGTCCTGGGAGGCGGCAGCGGGCGCGGTCAGGCTCAGGCCCGGAACGGCTGGGCTGCTGAACTGGAGCGTCAGGCTGCTCACTGGACGGCTGCTGCCCTGCATCACCTGGGAACTCCGCATTGCCTTCGGGCCCTGGAGTATCATTTTTTGGCAAGGACAACACTTAGACGCAGGTCATCTTTCCAGGAAACCTCCCCAGACTCGTCCTTCAACCTAACCCTGGCCATCCCTCTGATGTAGGACCCACCAATTACGCACTGAACTATTTTGATTTTTGTGGCTGTCTTCCCCATTGGATTCCAAGTGCCTCAGGGATTCTTGGAATCCTGTGGGTCTTAGTCAGTGCCAAGTTTTTTTTTTAGCAGACAAGTAACAAACGTGCATTGGACTGAAGACTTTATCGCTTCACGAATTCCATCTCAGACACACGGAACTCCTTGCTGTTTCTCCAACTCACCAGTCCTACTCCTGCCTCAGGGCCTTTGCACATGCTGATCCATCTGTGAGGAACACTCCTCCCATCCCCATATTGATATGCTCTGTCCGTTCATACAGTGATATCGTGGTGCTTATAATTTTTAGAGCTTTAACAAAATCATTTAATATGGGATAGTGTAAGCCCTCCCTAAGCTTTCCCCTTTCTACAATTCCCTTGGCTATGTCCACACATTGGTTTTCCTGATGTGATGACCCTTTGAATCAAAAGGCTGCATCTTCAAAAAACAAATTTGGATAAGGATGGATTAAACTCTCTAAGTCAGTCACCTATCAAAAATTTTCCAAATAAGTTGCATCTGCCCTGAGCACGTCCAGATTACTTTCTTGTCTTTATTCTCGAGATAATACAAAACTACATAACATTGACCTAATATTAAATATTATAAGTCATCCAGGGATGACTTAAAGTATATAGGGGCTGGGGGCAGAGGGCTTTCCTGGCATGCATGAGGCCCTGGGTTCAGTCCCCAACAGGAAAAAAAAAAATTGCGTAAGGCGGATGTGCATAGGCTCTGTGAATACTGGGCTGCTATCTTACATAAAGAACTTGAGCATCCGTGATTCGGATCCACATGGGGGTTTCTGAATCCATCCCCGGCAGAGACTGAGGGACGACTGTACCTCTCCATATTGTACTCTATATCCTGGCTAAGTTCCCAGATTCTGGGGCTCCCTGGAGATAAGGACTCTGTAGTCCATCTTTGCTCCCCTGTGACCACAGGCGCTCAGGGACGCTCACCGGGGCACTCAGCACTTGGTGTAGACGTGAAGGCCCCAGGATAGGCAGGATCCTGCCTTCCACCTGTGATGGAAGGGGCTCAGGTCCCCTTTGTTCCATTCCATTGAAGTGCCATTTATCCACCAGTGACCCCGTCAGATTGTGAGGTCACTGGTGGTGGGTAATGAGTGGAAATGGTCTCAAGGGCAGGGCTCGGCAGGGACTTCAGGTGACCAGGAAGAGCCAGGCGGTCTGGGCTGGGACAGTTAGCAGCGGTGCCTGCTCACATGGATAGGGCTGAATGCAGTGGGCGGGGGGACCTAGGACAGGTGTGGAGGGACACGTGGCCAGCCATCAGCGAGTGCCTAGGACATGTGGCCATCAGTGAGTGCTAATTCAGTCTCAAAGCTGAAAGTTTCAACGGCGTGATGTCTTTAGGGGCAGGGGCATAGGAAAAGACTACAAATTGGACATTCAAAATGACTTAAAAGAAAAGCCACCACCATAATCTGGATCAGAGAGGAACAGCGTGTAGGCTTGCAGTCCTCGTGGGCTGCAGGAATCAAGCACCTCCTAGACTGTGAGAGTGTCCGCTATGTGTCAAAGACAGAGTGTGGACAGGGCACATTTACCTGGGTGGATATCACACTCGACTCTCTGAGCAGGTGCTGGTTGGTGACCTGGGTTGAAGCCATCTGTCCTGAAAGTTGCTGGCTGGCCACAAGCTGAGGCTGAGACACTGCGGCCGGCCTCTGCTGCAGCTGCGGCTGAGCCTCGGGCCGCTGGGCACTGCTGAAGCTCAGGGAGACAGCCGGCTGCTGCAGGAACATCTGGGAGCCGAAGAGAAACAGCTGTAAGGTTGAGGCCAGAGAGTGTGCCTCTTCCTGTCACAGTAGACGGTCAGATTCTTGGTGTCCCTGTTTTGGCTGGAAATAGATGGTCAACTCAGCTTATGGACAGCAGGTGCCTAGGATGCTTCTAGCATGTGAAACGCTCTGGACACCGTGGTTGAGTTGGAGAGACACTGTCCCTGCCCTCCCGAAGGTTGCAGTCCTGTGACTGACACCTACCAGGGTGAAAGAAGTTTAGATCCAGAAGCTCCATAAGCAATTTGAAGCACTTATCTATATTCTAAGTTGGCTTATCAGTTTCTTATCGGAAGAGGGGGACACTTTGTGAATCAAATGAGCACTATAAAGTGGTGGCAGACGGTTGGCTAACCCCCAGCGTGGCCCTATCAAGTAGGATGGGGCCTTTTGCTGGGCCTTGGATTTCTGCAAACTGATCAGGGACAGTAACCCATGTTGCCCTTGGGAATCTTCAACCCAGTGTCCTCAGCTGAGGTGGTAAATTTGCTCCCAGGAAGCAGGGGACCCTCTCTTCCCAAGCAGGACAGTAAACACAGAGAGGACGATACCATAGCGTGTCCATGTGCTTTAAGACCAGGGTTCAGTTCTATAGCCATCATGATCATCTCAGACGTATCAGACATCTAATAGGCTGTGATACGTGAGCCTGATCATTTTAATTAAAAAGGGAACGCGACAAAGTTTGTAAAGAACGTAAGTATTCATGAGAATCTCTATTTAAAAAAGTTTGTACAGTGTATGGTTGGCCTTCCATATCTGCACAGCCAACCTACCTTAGATGGAAAATATTTGGAAAAAAAACCTGTATCTGTACTGAACACACACAGGTGTTTTCCTTGTCTCAATTCCCTAAGCAACACAGTAAAACAACATATAAGGGTACACTGCATTCACATTATAAGTCGTCTCGAGGGGATTGAGAGCCCACGGGAGGCGTAGGGTGTGTGCAGGCACCACGCCATTTCACAGGAGACCCTGGAGCATCCGCGGATGTGGGTTATCTGTGGGGGTCTTGGAACCAATCCCACCAAGATGCCGTATTTGGTTGAAAACAGTTGAAGTGCTTGGAAAGGTTTTACTTCTTAGGTTTTTAACTTTTCTTTGTTAGATATGTGAAATGATTGAGAGATTCCGAGAAATGAAACTTGTAAATTAATGGCTTTGGCAGACACTGCGGATTATTCACGACTTGTTGAACTTATAAACTCGTTGAACATCAACTAAAGAGACAGTGAGAGGATTGTTCTTTTTAGTAGGTTTGTAAGAAACATAGGATCTGTAAGTTGACTCTATGTGTTTAAGAAAAATGGATTTAATAATAATTTAACCAAAGACCCTATAACAACCTCTTTTAACAAAAGCCCCTCATGGGGATCGCGGACATCGACGGGCATTATCTCTGCCACAGTTCTTGACAGGCGACATTCTGTATTCAGGAGGGGTTTCTCTTCCTCCCGGCATCTGGTGTGTTCTCTTCCAATCAGGCTGATCCAACCACACACCCAGCACAGACTGTCGTGTTGATACTTCCTGAGTCTGGAAAGGCAGGTGTAGAGCCACACCCTGTAGATGCTTGGAGGAGCCCCCAAAGACCAATTTGCTCAAATATCTCACTCACAGATGGGACCCACAGATTGGGAGACCACCCCCCTCAATCTCCTCTTATGCTCCTTCCCCAGGCAAGAAGCCTGTAGTTTTAAAATGAGGCCTCTCTGCCACTTTAGAATCTAAGAAGAATTTCCTGGTCCCCAGCATCTCAGATCACATGTTTGAAGATGAGCATCTCTGCAGCAACAGCTACTTTAGTATACGGCTTGTTTTATAGCACACAGGGTACCTTGTTCCTTACCTCTTTAGTAAAAACCTCTACAAAAGCTTAATTCCCATATATTTTTTTTTCTGATAGGATACGGTCTACCTTCTGAGTAGAGTTTGAATAAATGCAAGATTTATTTATGATAGGTTTTGTAATCTAACCTAAAACAGACATATTTGAGTTCTGGTTGTCACCCTACCAACTATTAACAGTATGAGCATTTCATAACTTTTCAAAAGCCATGATTTCTTCATTATAAACAGGGACATCAACAGCACATTACCTTAGAAGGGACTATATAAAGTCAAAGCATATAAACTACCCAAGACACAGTAAATGTGGAGTAAATGTTAGGTAAATGTTAGCAATATAAAATGAAAGAAAAGGAGTCTTTTGCTCCTTGGACAATTTAAAGATTGTCTAATAAATGAATAAATGGAAAAATACATGAACAATGAATGAAGCTTTTTGCTCAAGCTGTTCCTGTTAGTGTTACATAACAGACTGCTGTGCTACTCTGAACCACCATCCATACATGCTCTCTGAAGGTAGAAATCCTGTTGTATTTCTGTGTCCCCATAGAGCTCCATCAAGTACCTGGTATGTAACGAGTGTCAGGTGGATAGATGTATGTTGGATGATGGATGGAAGGATGGACAGATGGATGGATGGATGGATGGATGGATGGATGGATGGATGAAAAGAACCAACCAAGGAACAAATAAATGCCTTTTGCCATTGCTAGTGGTCTTTTTAAGCATTCATCTGAGTAGCCAGCAGAGGGCGCACGTGCTTTCCAAATGAGCCACAGGCAGCTCTCCATGGATGGGAGGAGGGTGGCAGGACCTTCCGGCAGAACAGCCTGACCCACGTGACCCACAGCATGACCTCATCTAGGTGCAAACATCAGCAACCTTAGGGGACCTCTCTCTCATAACCCAGTTTAAAAAAATCATCCTTAGGAAGCATTGTAAGCACACAGTCTCATTGAAAATTCTCAGCCAATGAATTAAAATAGGGAAAGAGCAAGTGGGGACCAAGGTCCCTGGGTGGGGATCCTGGTTTGCTGCTGCAGGCGTCTATGTCTATTCTACCAAAAATACAGTCAAATTTTATGGCTCAAGAAGATGGATTCTTAAAAGTAGAAAAAGTTGTCAGGAAAAAAAAATTCTAATTTCTAAGAATAAGTAGATCCTACACTCACAAGTGAACTTTCAGTATTCTCATCTGAGTACTTTTAATGAATTCTCATCATTACAAGACATTTCAGAAGTACGAACAATAGAGAAAAAGTGCAGTGGAAACCCATATCATAATGTGTCATCATTAGGCTTCAAAGGTGATCAATGTTTTGATCTTATTTCATCTAATTCTTCTCTTGTTTGGGGTGGGGTAGAAAGTGGAGTCATTTTTATGTCCTTTTTTTTTTTAAACAATTAAATTTAAAAAAACAATGTCATATTTTGGTTAAGCATTTTGCATTATATTTCTTTAAATCTTGGGGAAAAAAAACAAGAAGACAGACTGCTTGAGGAAATGTTCTCTCTGGTTTGGCTATCTGTGGATTTCCATGTTCTTTGGAAAATTCCACTACAAAGATAAGGTCAAAGGACCAAGCGCAGGAAGGATGGCCCCCGAGGCTTGATTTCTACCTCATCCCTCCTAGAACTCGGGTGCTCTTTGGCGCTTTTTGTGTGTACTTAGGGGGTTAGCAGACAGCACCTGTCATGAGGAAAGTCCAGTTCTGCATCACAGGGAGTGAAAGTGATAACTTCGTTGCCTGTTATTTTAAAATCTAGCTTTAGTATTGAAAAGGCAGGAAGCAGAAAAGTCCAGACACTGAGGAGGAGGCTTCTACGCCTACGTGGCTTTCAGCAGTCTCTGGTTCAATTTTCCCGACTCCGTTAATGTAAAATTCCACTAAAGTCACTGGAGTCGGGCAAGTTTGGAGCAACCCATCAGGCCCTGGGACCAGTGAGAAAAATATTGCAGTTGGGAAAGAATAAGCACAAAGTGGCTGTTTACTAATGTGACAGCTTGATGACCCCATTTCTTTTCTATGTAACCACGGAACTCTTCCTTCCTCTAGCTAAGGTGGGGGTGACAGTACGGTGGGGGAGGGAGCAGCAGGACTCTGGGTATGCCCCAGGCTGTCGGTGACACCTGTAGACATGCTCAGATGCTGGGCTGACAGCATAGGGTGGTGGCTGTCCTGGTTTGGGCTTATTTATGGTGACAAGCCTGGGTAGGAGCAGGAAGGGGAGGAATGTCCAACGGTCACTCCTGGGTCCCCGTGACTTCCCAGGAGAACTGCTGAACACCGTAAGAAGCCGATGGCCTAAAAGAGGCATTCCTCACCCACCAACACATCACCCTGCGTTCATCTCTCTATGCTGAGGCTCACACTGTGTCCCCGCCCTCCATCTGCCTGTCAAGGTGCAACTGAGCCGGGTGCCCAGGAGAGGATCTGAGTGGCAGGGATTGGGGGGGGGGACAGCGGGGACAATCCTGCACCATTTTTAAGGTGTGTGTTTTTGGTTCTCTCTGCTCTCTCNAAATTCTCAATGCTCCCAGAGCAAACTCCAAGGTTAGCTATAAATACATTTGCAATTAATGGCTGGATCCCAATGATGCACTTGTGAGGACAAACAGTCCTGAAACGAAGTAAAATTTGGTAATAATCATCATCGTCATCATCCATCCTTGAAAGAGATCCAATACATAAAGTTTTTCTTCCAAAATAACTCTCAGAATGATTCCATAAAGCGATAGCTGGGGGTCAGGCTGCTGCTATCAGAATGTGCAGAGTGTCCCCAGGGGCTTGCAACAAATGGGGTGGCATGAAGGTGCCAGCCCCGGCTCCCTCTGCCACCCCCTCTGGCTGAGTACAGACAGCCTGACTTCCCAAGTGTCCCTCCATTCCTGTGTTCATCCTTGGCTCAGGGGAAACAGATGGAGGTGCCTCTCCCTCTGCCGGCAGCCTGGGCTGGGTGCTATGAAGTGGGTGCTGGGAACAGTAACCCAGGACCAAAGCAGGCATCCATGAAGGCGCTCGAAGGCCAGAGTCATGAACGAAAATGTGGGTGGGCAGTGAGGAGAATGTGCCTGGCAGAGTGAGAGAGGACCTTGTGGGAATTTCAGGCTTGGCCTGGAGATGGGGACAGGTAAGTGGAATCTCTCCTTGTAAGTGGCCTGTGGATATGTCCATGGGCTCCATGAGCATAGGAGGATCTGTTGGAGGCCATGCAGACGGGACGTGTGGGGCCCTGTCTGCCCTGACCTGGAAGCTGAGGGCTGTGCCCAGAGCAGGGAGGACAGAGCCCGGCTTGGGCAGGGGCATCACCTGGATGTTGGAGTCTTGGACCAGGCAGAGCTGCTCCTGGATCTTGTGAAGCTCTTCCTGCTGCCACCGGATGTTGGCCTGGAGGATCCTCGTCCGCTGCTCCAGCTGGTCCTTGATGGTCTGGAACATGCTGAACTGGGCCGAGAACTTCAAGGTGGAGTCAAAAACACAACCGGATCAGAGAGTTACCTGGGCCTGGCAGACAGGTCAAGTCCCTTTCCCATCCCTTGGCCACCCTTCCCGGCATCCAGGGGCCCCCGGAAATCCTTTCCTCTCATTTGTACTCTGTATGTGACACCTTCGCTGGCATTTCTGGGCCCTGTCATTACCCTAGATCTGATCCCAGTGCCCTCCAGGCCTGGGACCCTCCCCCATGCTCACCAGCTGCTACACAAGTGAACCAGTCACCTGCAATTTGCCCCAAGGTGACAGTGGCAGAGGGAGACCCTATACAAGGCCTTCGTGTGTGCTTTGCAAACAGCCCTCTCCCTTCCCTCGGACCCCTGAAGCCCTTTAGGAAAATCTTGCAGGTGAGCTCTGCCTGCTGTCACCTGTCCCCACACAGGGTCCTGCCCTGGAAGGAGATCATAAGTTGGGAGGAGGGATTGATGCTCTCTGGGTGCAACGTCCACTTCTTGAGGCCCATCAGTTTGCTGGGCACAGGTTTCCTTTCCTGTTCCCTCTCCCTCTCCTTCCCTCCGACCTGCCTCCTCCCTCCCTTCCTTTTTTGTTTGGAGATGGGCTTCCCCTCCGCTGCCCAGGCTGAGCTCAATGGCGCCCCCTGCCTCAGCATCTGGGATACAGGAGCCGGCCCTGTGCAAGGCTTCCTTTTTTTTCTCTCTCTCTCTCTTTTCTTTCCTCTGCCCTTTGAATGTACCAGAGGATGCAGTGACGGAGTCTTAGATGAGCAAAATGATAACAGATAGAGCCAATGACGAATCACGGCAGGTGCGGTGTTTGCAGAGACCCCCGTGCCCCAGCCATTGCCCCGCCAGGCAGGCAGACCTGTGAACACTCCACCGCTTCCCCACAAACCCGGGTTGTGTTTGCTGAGGTCACAGGGCTGGGTGGGGGTAAGGCCAAGGTGTTTTGGGTCCCCAGCAGTCTTCCTCAGCTTGGCAAGGACAGCCCCCCCTGAACCCGAGTGGCAAAGTGGGGCTAAGGTTTTCTCCACTCCTGTCCCCAGCTCCCACCTCAATCAGAGTGCCCTTGACATCGGACTTCACTTAAAACAATGTTTGGCTGTTATGTGAGTTTAGAAATGCCCAGGCCATTTGCAAAAAATCCCCAGCACTGTGTTGAAGCCCTCAGCTGGATTTTGAAAGAACATTCCATTGAGCAAGCAAGCAAACTGAATCAGCTATTTCATTTTTAAAACAAGACACAAAAACTTCTACAGTTGGTTGTACAGGAGAGACATTCAGGGCCACCCCTTCTACCTCTAGCAGAGCCGGATCTTGGTTGCTTAGTTGGCTTGCACCAGGAGTGGCCAGGGGACTGGACAGTGAGTAGGGAGCCAGCGCTAAGGCTAAGAAATGTTTTTTTTTTATTTTTATTTTTTCCGGGGTGGGGGGTTTACCGGGGATTGAATTCAAGGTCACTCGACCACTGAGCCACATCCCCAGCCCTATTTTGTATTTTATTTGGAGACAGGGTCTCACTGAGTTGCTTAGCACCTCACTTTTTGCTGAAGCTGGCTTTGAACCAATGATCCTCCTGCCTCAGCCTCCTGAGCCGCTGGGATTACAGGAGTGTGCCACTGCACCTGGCACTAAGAAATGTTTGTTACCCTAGACTCCCAGTCATTGCTCTCTTGATATCTTCTTGACTGTGGCTTTTTTTTTTTTTTTTTTTGGGCAGTGCTGGGGGTCAAACCCATGGGTCTCGTGCATGCTAGGCACATGTTCCACCACTAAGCCACACCCCAGCCCCGGCTGCGGCCTTTGTGATGAAAGGACCTCCTCTCACTTAGAGACATTTTAGAAACACAGGGTAAGCAAAAGAGGCTGTTTGGGAAACCACCGGTTGTCCAGATGACTACTCCCCCAAATTTTTGGGATTTAATTTCCCCCCGTCCCCTCCCCTGAGAGTGATGTCATCAGTGAAGGGAAAAAGCAGAAAAATCATAGCATCTCATCATTCCCCCCGGGGTGAGTATGAAAATGTTCAGCTGATTTGGAAAGAGACAGTAGAGCGGGCCTCTGTCTCTGCAGATTCAACCAGCCTCAGACGGAAAATACTTGAAAAATGTATGTGCTGAATAGGTGCAGACTAAAATTTGCCCTGTTATTATTCCCTAAACAATATGTTATAACCACTATTTATACAGCATTCACACTGTATCAGGATCATGAGTTGTCTAGGGATGATTTACAGTGCATACGATGACAATGACATGTGTAGGTTACATGCAGATACTGTGCCATGTTATATGAGGGACTTGAACGTCCATGCATTTTGGTATCTGTCGGGGATCCTGGGACAAATTTCCTGTGAATGCCAAGGGTGAACTGTATTAACAAGAACGTCTTAAAGAATTTAGTTATCATCAAGTACAGTATTCCTAACAGACCAAAAGCAGTCACTATTAAGTAAAGCGAAGTTCAATAAATGAAAGATAAATTCCCCAAGGAACCTAATCATACATATATATTATAAATACAGATGTTCTTTGACATGAAAGGGCCAGAAGTTTAAGGAATTCTCATCTCATGTGCCTTTGGATTGTAAAAGTTACTAATTTCATACCAAATGTGTCTTGGACATTGAAGAGGGAAAAAAAAATCATTCTCTTTTTTGTCCAGAGAATAAATTTTAATCAGTCGACTCTGGATGAATAGCTTCTACATCATTATTCAAGCCCGCCAGCCAGCCAGCCAGCAGTGGAGGCTCAAGTGTCTCTTTCTTATTCCAGGAAAGCACCAGCGGCCACTTGTGCCAGGACATATGTTCTGAATGGTTTTCCTTAGCTGTGACAGATCCGCACCAGCACGGGCGAGGCCGTGCCCTGACAAGTTCAAGGGTTGGCGAGCGGCTGCCTGGGACCCGGCTTGAGCTTGTGGCCAGGGACTGGAGCAGCTAAGTGGCCCTTAAAGGAACTGAAGTCAGAGCTCTGGGCTTAGCAGAGGCTCAACTCTCTGCACGACCACACACTGATCGGTCCCTGCTGCGGTCAGCCCCGAGCATGGCAGACACTTTCATGACTCCCCACCAAAGCACAGGCACGGGGCCCTCTTCTCTGCTGCCCCTTAATTCTCTGGCAATATCCTAGTTATCTTTCCAGGGCTAACTGGAATGTCACATCCCCCAGGAAGCCAGCTCAGACTTTCCTAAGCAGACACTTTTCTTACTGACTTTTTAAAATAACCTGCCCGGCCTGGGTGGTTTCTCCATTTATACGTATGCCACCTTCTTTATAGTACTAAAAGCAAGGGCTGTGTTACAGTTATCTCTGTGTCCCTAATACCTTGATTACAGACTGACCCAGATAATAACTGGCTGAATGCTGTTGAAATCAGGAAGGAATCACTCATAATTACTTTTAAAAAAAATGTTAGGCTAGACTACTAGAACCCACATGCTTTAGATCCTTTCAAAGTCTTCCTATGACATTTGGCCTAATCCAGTCCTTTCCTAGAATATAGCCAATTTGGAGTCATAAAAAAAAAAAATGAAAGAAATGCACCAGCAACTCAGGAGGCCAAGGTAGGAGGATTGCAAATTCGAGGCCAGCCTTAACAACTTAGCAAAATCCTGTGTCAGAATAAAAAATAAAATAAAATAAAAAGGACTGGGGATATAGCTCAGTGGAAAAGCACCCTTGGGTTCAATTCCTAGTATAAAAGAAAGAGAGAGAGAGAGAGAGACAGAGGAGAGATTAACAAAGATGGTTACAAGGATGAAAAACAGACCCGGGGACAGAGAATTGGAGAACGTCTGTGGAGAGGACGAGAACGGCAGATGATGAAGCGTCTAGCTCCACACACCCCCACGCGCACCTCGGGAAGCACATTTTCAGGCCTTGGCTGGTGCCCATGTGTGACAGACACCAACACCAACACACCCACACCATCACACGGTCTGTCTGGAAGGCGTTCTGCCCTGTTCCAAGCACCAGATTTACCTGTGCCATGGGAGCAGGTGGGCTCTGCAGAATGGTCTGAGACAGAAGCTGCTGCGTGAGGTCACAGGACGGTGGGGAAGGCAGAGGAGCCTGTTAAGAGAAAAGGGATTTGTTCACGGACACTGCTTCTGGGCTGTTCCAGGGGACAGTCCCTTGGTTGGTTGGGTTCTCCAACTTAAAGGATCTGCCGGCCCTAGATGAATAGCAGGAAGCGAGGGCTTCTAGAAAGTATGGGCGTCTGTCCCCTGGTCACGCTGTTTCCCATACAGGGCATGTCACTTGGGCCAACCCCCAGCTGGTGCAGGGTGCAGGTGACCCTGGAGCACTCTGAGTCCATGACGGCTCATCTGGGCGTGTTCAGCAAGGCCATTGTCACCTACCCCTGTTTAGACCCCATCCTGGGCTGGGCTGCCTTCTCCCCAGGTGGTCCCTTCTCAGCAGTCTCAGTGGCCCTGGGGGTAGACTTTAACCAGGGGTGGCTTCCTGCGAGGCCCTCTTTCTTTCTGTTCAACATGAGCACAGCCGGGCAGACACACTGTGCATGTCTGTATGCAGGACCTCATCCAGGTGATGAAGATGGGGGTGGTCTCACCGGCCACCTGGAATCTTTAGAGACTCCCAGGAGGTGGACTGAGTCACATCCTTGGTCCCCAATCACCCAGGGACACGGAGAAATGAGAAATGCAAATCCCCATTCTATGGACTGGCGTGGTTTTTAAAAGAAAAGTAAAAAGGACTCTTCTGAAATCATCCCCAAACTGGGGACTATAAAAAGAAGCCCAAATCGAACCATTGCCCAGGACGGCAGCTGGGGGCAGTGACAGCAGGAGGCCTTGCTTTGAGTCTGGGTCCCATGGGATCCCAGGATGCTGGCTTGGGTTCCCCTGACTCTGTCCCTCTACTCAGCTGAGGGGGAGCAGAGGCACACTGAGGTGCCATCAGTGGTGTCCTGGGCAGCTCACACTCTGGAAGAACAGCAGTGGCAGCTTCCTAGTGCCCAGAGGGGGCTGGAGGGACAGGAAGTGGTCTTGGTCAAGCCCCATGTTGAGAGTAAGCCTCAGCCACGCTGCTCAGGAATAATGTCAAGGAAGATGGCACAGTGACTCCACCTCCAAAGCCAGTGAGGGACGGGCAGAAGGTATCCATCCGGCAGCTACCCGGATGTGGCCCCTGAAGTCCCTGGACACTTTTCCCATACAGGAGTAGGAGTCATATGTCCCTCTGTATGAGTGAGCTGAAGATGGGAGCTGTGACCGTTTGGGTCAGGAGGAAGGTCACTGGGTGACTTCCAAGGTAAGGTCAGGTGGCTGTGTAGCATCTGTGTGGATCTGTAGATGCTGCCTCTTGGAATCCAGCCACCATGTTGGGGGAAGCCCCAGGTGAGGAGAGACCGAAGCATCAAGGTTGGAGGATCACAGCTGAGCCCAGCCTTCAGCCACCCCAGGCCGAGGGCCAGACTGCCCAGTGTGAGGACTGTCTAGGATGAGAATCCGCTAGGCTAGCTGGTGAGACCCCCAACACCCCGGGGGCAGAGAAGAGCCACCCCATCAGGCCCTTTTTGAATTCCTGACCCCTTATGCCATGAAGCTAGGTGTGGTTTGCTAGATGGCAATTGCTGGCCGGAATATTGTGTGCTGATGACTTTGCATGTGGCTGGTGTGCTTTCTAAGAGGCCATTCATTCCCTGGCCTTCTGGAAAGGCCTGGTTTTAGTCACCACAGGCTTCTCCAATATCGTCACCAGCGTGAAGCGTGATTCAAAATGGGAGGGTCCTACCACACACCCTCCCAGGAATGGGGTGTGATTTCAGGTTTGAAGTTTTGAGTTGGATCTTTAAAAATCCACTTGGATTTTGTATCCTATTGATCGACATCCATGTTACTTTTGTTATAAAAATGGTTCACGTTTAAATGACGTCACTTTGTACCCCCACCCGCCACCCCATACTCTCCATCTCTAAGTAAAACTGATTCCCTGGGGAAATTCAGCCTGTGGCTCTGCAGCCCCGCCACATGGTAGCGTGCCCCTGTTGAGACGTCTGGGGTCTCACACGTACCGGCATCGTGGCTGCCTGGCCGAGCCCGGGCACCAGCAGCTCTTGGGGTAGCGTGGCTGATCTTGGCAAAGCGGTGGTGCTGGCCTCTGCCATCAGCTTGGTCGGAGTGGCTGGAAGAGAGCAAGGCGTTACCTCCCCGACCCACAGACACTCAGCAGCGTCCTTAGCCACAGAGGGGAACAGTGACCACAGGGTGCACGGCACAGAGCTCGGCTGGAGCCTCTGACAAAGGAGCCTGCCACGGTAAGGTGGTTCAGCCAAGCCACCAAAGCCCGACCTGGGGCGGGTGGAAGACACCACAGGAACCCCGACTGCATTCCCAGCACTGGGCCCAGCGGCTGCGGGATCCAATCCCTCACCAGAGGCACTAACGGTAACCAGGGGACAACCAGGGGACGGATGGGCATGTCCCCTGCTTTGTCTTTGCTTGGTGCTGCAGTGGAGACACCAGAGTGTGGACAGGGGACAGGGAAAAGAAGCCCAGGGAGTGTCCACCGCAGGGCACCTTCTGCTTGCAAGGAGGCATGGACTGCCCTGGGTCAACCAGGCTAGGGACCCTCGGTGGGGCTCTGCCCACCCACAGACTGTCACTCACAGGTGGGTTCGGACATGGCTGTGTGCGAGGACTTGTGGGAGCTCCTTGAGGACACTGATGGCGAGGGACTGGCATTCAGGCCCGCGGCGCCCACGTCGAGAGGGTTAAAGTGCTGCTGGGGGTCATGGCTGGAGCCCTTGTCCTGAAACACACGCACAAAGTCCCCGTTCAACACGGGGGAGATGGCAAGGGACGATGTCCTCAGTTCTGAATATGTGGGACAACACGGGAGCTCCTGAGTCCCATAGCTGCCTGGGACAACACTGGGGTCAGCAGAGGCACACGGATGTCATCTAGATATCACCGAGAGGCGTGGGGCCCGTCAGCAGCATTGATTACATTTTTTCACCTTTTGTTTTGATTTTTCAGATTTTTCCCAATTGACTCTGCATTTTAGAAAATGCTTTGCACCCCAAATTTTGTGTTTCTAGAAGCAGATTCTAGAAACAAGGTTGCTGTCAGCACTAGATTGTTAACACAGTGAATGATAAGTGCCTTTGGACCTTTCCAGGGTACAACCCATGCTGCCACTCACGAGCAGCTCCTCCAGCCTCAGTGACCTTGGAGCAGAGAGAACAGGCAAAGGGCCTGAGGTCTCCTGTCTTTCGGCTTCTGCCCCTTAACTGATCCTGGCTCTCAGGATGCCTCTGCCTCAAACGTCATGAGGAGAAAACAACTGTAGTGTCCAACTCTCTGAGGGACCAACTCCCCACCCTCGATGGCTTAGGTGTCATAGATACATGAAAACAGGGGTTATTGTAATTTTTAAGCTAAAGAACAAAACAGTGAATGATTCCTGTTCCTCCCTGGTCATAGAAAGATGGGAATCACCAGCCCCCTCTGAGCCAAGTCAACAGGCTGGCCTGTACCCACACTCTTGCCCATAAAATCTCGTGTGTGGGTCCAGGTGGCTGTTCTGTCTTTTGAGTCATGGTTCCGGTGAGAATGCACATTGTGTGTGTGTGTGTGTGTGTCTGTGTGTATGTATGTGTGTGTGTGTGTGCACACATGTGTGCTTGCAAGGAGGGCTGGATGGGTTGATATGCAACCCACAGGCCTTTGTGCAGAACAGAAGGACAGGATGTGGAGTGTGCTATGGGAGACAGAGATTGTAAGGCTGTGCTGCTCAGTGATAGGGTCCCCTGCAAGGCTCCACTGAGGGTCCCCAGACCCCAGCTGGATGTGAACTGTGTGTTTCTGCTCAGCAGCGAAATGAGCCCAGGGAGAGAGAGGGAGCACCCTCACTCTGTCGTTCATGGCCATGGCCCTCGCCACACCACCCACCCAAGCACAGGAACTTACATTTTTACATATGTGTCAGTCAAGGGCAGATTTGGGGAAAAGGAAAAAAAAAAAGGTGTATCGAAGAGTTTGAGAAGCATCGTCCTCCAGCTTCACCTTTCAAAGGGGTTTCTTAGCTCAGCATTCAAGATCATATTTGTGTGTTCATACATCATGTGCATTGCTAAGAGAAGACATCGTGCTGGGCTTAGGATTCCCAGAGGAATCCGGAGACAAACTTCCACCCGGATGATACACACGCATCACACCTGCTCTTGGGCTGTGATGTGCGATGTGTCCAACACCTGCCTATGAATGGCTTAGTTCCCTGACATGATACATGATGTGTTATGTGACAGAGCTGGGTGACAAAGACTTCCATAAACACTGGTGTGTGGGTGAGGAATCACACAGCACGCACCACCATGTGGCACGCTGGCGGGGTGGGGGGGGTGGGCACCAGAGACCCCACCTGCTCTTTGATCTCTAAGGTGATTTCTCTTTCCTCCTGATTCGGTCCTCCAGGGAGGAGGGATACTTCTGTTGGATTACAGTAGCTGAAGGACTGAGCCCTGGCTGCTGCAGAGCCACTGGTCCCAGGGTCACTGGACGCCCAGAGCTGAACTTCATCAACTCTAAGAGGCACCCCGCACCCTCGTTTTAACACAGCTGAAATTGGGTGTATCCTTCAACTGATGAAAAGAAATCATTATTTCACAAACAGTCTCGGAGCATTTTCTCTTTCTTAGCTGGAGATTAAAAAAAAAAAAAAAAAGGNGAATATGTGGGACAACACGGGAGCTCCTGAGTCCCATAGCTGCCTGGGACAACACTGGGGTCAGCAGAGGCACACGGATGTCATCTAGATATCACCGAGAGGCGTGGGGCCCGTCAGCAGCATTGATTACATTTTTACATATGTGTCAGTCAAGGGCAGATTTGGGGAAAAGGAAAAAAAAAAAGGTGGCTCTTCCAGTGGACGGTGCCTTAGCGTTGATGATGTACTTCACTCCCTCTTTCTTTCTCTTCCAATGTTTGTGCCTGCTTTGAGGAACAGGACTATGGTCTACTTGCAGACAATCTCCATGTCCCTTTGCATTGTTCAAGAGGGGACCCAGAGAGCTCAGGGCGGGGGGAGAAGAAAGGTAATGGGCTTCGTGGAAGGAAATGCCTTTTTCAGAGCAGAGCTCCCCGTGCAGAGCTGGGGCCTCTGTGGATATTGACTAAACCCCCAGGCACAGAAACAGAAGCCTGCGAGAGGGGCTGGGGCTGCAGCTCAGTGGTAGAGTGTGTGCTTTGCATGCGTGAGGCCCTGGGTTGGATCCCCAGTGTCCCAAAGAAAAACAAAAGCATGAATGACATGGAAGTGTGTGAGGGTCAGTCCATCCACAGGCACCCCGAGGCCCGGTGGCAACACAACAGCACTTAGGCTAAGTTAGCGACAGTGGCCTTGAATTATTCCACACCCTGATGGAATGATGGTTTTACTCCCCAGCTTTTTATCTGTGGGATAAATGCAAAGAGGGCTTATTATAGCCATCTGGGGACGATGAGAAGCTGCCAGCCGTACCTGATGTCCAGTGGCTGCTTCTAACCGAGCTTTGTGAGTGACAACCTTCGGGTGTCCTGGGGTAGGTGGCTGTCCATGCATCATCTGGAGAATGAGGACAATAACAACATCCCCTCTCAGGACTGCCACGGGGAGTGCAGGTGGGGGGGAGGGATAAGAATATGCCAAAAGACACTTTGAACACCATGGAAGTGTAGCAAGGTTCCATAAATACGAGTGGCTCTGTTCTTCTCATTACCGTTTTAGTAGCCTCTGCCTAGCCCATGTTCACCTCACCCACCTGGCAGGATGTGCTTACCTTCATGGCGGAGGGGTGCAAGGCCTCGGGGGGCGGGTCTTCCAAAGCCAGCTCCTGCCTCCTTTCCACCCGGACATCCGCATAACTGCTCAGGAAAGCGAGAGACACAGTGAAGGCAGAACATTCCAATGACAACTCCCAAACCGGGGTTCTGTCCCTGCCACCCATGCCCAGCAGGGGCAGCACCCAGGACCCCGTCTGTTCCCCTGGGAAGGACTGAGTTTCACTCCCTGCCTAGTTTCCACTTGAGGGACTCGGATATGACGTCCCCAATGCTTCGATTTGCAGGGTGCTTTTATGACTTTCTCCTTCACTATTCTCTCCCCCCAGGAAATCTTCAAATGCAACTGTCTTTAAAAAGACATTTTCATCTGTGGGGCGAGCCTTTGCCTTTAAGTGATGAAAAGCTGTTTTCAAAATCTGTTCAGTCTGGACTGTGGCTACAGAAGGGTAACTTTTCTGGTCATTACACTTCTTAAAAAAAAAAAAGAAGTTTTCTCTCACACAAATACAGAATTAGCCAGACTCAGACCCCAGGCCACTAAAGGCCCATCTAGGGACACTCTTTTTCAATTTCACAGGTAAACCGGGTCAACGTAGTGATGCCCGAGTGACCCCACTTGGGTTATTCCCTCCTGCAGGCCCGGGAGGGCCCTGGGACGAGACGCCAGCCTTGGTCAATGGGATGCTTCTCGTCTTATTTATCCACTTATTCACTTCACTCCCTACGGTCTCTGAACGTTCCTAAGATTTGGGAGACTAAAGATGGAGAAGCCGAGCCCACTCTGAAGAACAAGGCGTGGGTGATGTCCAGCCTACCCTGAGCCCTTGGAGACAGACCCAGGCTCAGTGGCAGTGGGGTTCTGGCCAAGAAGTCACAAACCCCTGGCTGCTAAAGTCTCCAAGGGTGGACAGGGAATCCAAGAACGATTCTCTAAGCATGAGCATAAAATGGGGTGAAATGGGAGGGAGAAAAGCTAGCGTTTCTCTCTCTGTGTACTGTATAACTGCTGCTCAGTATACGCACACAAAAGGAGAGGTGGCCACATCTGTTTGCCTTTATCTATTATTATTTCTATTTATGGTGGTCCCTCCATAGCCGAGGGAATTGGTTCCAAGACCACCTGCGCATACTAGAATCCACAGACATTCTAGTACCTTCTATAAAATGACATAACGTGCATATAACTTACACGTATCCTCCGGCTGTGTTTTAAAGCATCTCTGGGTTACTGACACTTTCTAATGCAATGCAAACACTATGTATACAGTTGGCTTACTGTCACGATTAGGGACTGTTAAGAAGAGGAGAATTCTACATTTCAGTATGGATTGATTATTTTTGGAAGAGTTTCAATCTGTGGTTGGTTAAATCTATGGACGTAGGGTCCAGTGGATATGGAGAGGTGACTATATGACATACAGTCCTTCTACCCTTTCTTTCTTTCTTTTTTCTCAAAAGCTTCTTTTCTAAACCAGCTTAAAACTGATTTATGTTCCTAACATTTCTGGAGTGCGTGGCGGGAAGGAGACTTCCCTTATCCACCCCTGGGAGTTGGGACCCCACCCAGGATGCATCTGCAATAAGGCGGGGGGGGGGGGGG
>NW_026000020.1:3525842-3608470 GCF_001458135.2 Marmota marmota marmota
GGGGGGGGGGGGGGGGGGTTGTCTTTTTTGGTGCCCTGGGTTGAGGGCTCCCTGAGGTCACCAGACACCCGCAGGGGACTTTCTCCCACAGTCAGCCTGGCTGCTCTCTGAACACTGCCTCGGTTGCCAGCAGGGGTTTCTAGAACATTAAAAATAAAGGGAGTATGTGTTTGAGTTATTTAGAGGCAACGTTTTAATTTTCTTCTCAAATCAGTGACACGGGAAGGCTGGGGGATGGAGAGAGACGAGGGGAAAATATGTAAGTAGGTCAGTGAAGCAGGAACTTACTAAGTAATATCCTGGCAGCCTAAAAGAGTTCATGAGGCTTGCACAGGGGCCTGGAGGAAACTCAGAAGTCTCAGTCATGGGAGGTGACAGCGGCGAGGCTACCTGGGAGGTGCTAAGCTCTGGGACTTGTCCTGTTCACTGCAAGTGACAGCCACCTTGACCCTCAGACACAGTGGAGGCCCTGAGGGGCTGCTGATCTGCACCAGTCATCACGGACCCCGGGCACCCTTCCCAGGCACTGAAGGGACAAGCCCAGACCCGCCACCGCATAGTACCTGACCACCGAGTGCGTGCACACGATGAATTCGGGTTTGGAATTCCACTGGTGGTAGGTGATGTAGTAGTGGGTCTGCAGCCAAATCCACTGCTGACCTTTGGTCAGAAACCGGTAGCAGCACGATTTCCCTTTGCCAAACTGCATCACTGGGAGTAGAAAACGGATTCTGCATGTAACACACATTAACGTGAAAGCAATCTTTCCCCCAGGAGTTACAACGAAAATCCACATTACAAAAGACCGTACCCGGCATTGCCTATTTCCCTGGCTGCACCGTACAATAAGTGACTCTCAGGACAATGGTAGACTCTGATACTATTTTTCCCCCCAGGGTGCCTGGATCATATCCAGGGCCTTGCACATGCTGGGCAAGGGTTCTACCACTGGGTCACGCCTCCTGCTAACTCTCAGGCAATCTTAAATAATAGAAGAGTGATCCGTGTATTTTTTCCACATGCTCAAAAGCTTGAGAGAGATTTTCAAATAAGGGCAGAGGTGGACAGATTGTTAAACTGGAAGTTTAATTAAAAGGAGGCCCTGGTTTTCTTGGGGCTCATCTTCCCGTTGCAGGTGGAGCTGGTTTTGGAGCCGAGCGGAGGAGGGAGCATCCAGACCCTGAGAGCCCTGGACCCAAACTAGACCTGACGGCCAGCAACTGCTGGATGGATTCTGTGGCTGCCAGACAGCAATTCAGACTGAGTCTACACAGTTCTAGAATAAAGAGGGTCTGGTATGGGTGTCTCCACCCCAGGCCGTCCCCTGCAGCCACAGAGATGCCTGGAGCCCCTTATGGTCATGTTTGTAGGAGGTCCCTTTGGGAGTGTCCAGAACACAATGGATGCTGGTGGTTTATCATCTGTGCCAGGTAGAAGAAAGGGATGTGGACCAGAGGAAGAACAATTTCGGTTTTATTGCCACAGGGCCTGGAATTTAGCATCTCTTAATACAAACAGTTAAGAAGAATCTTACCTAGGAAACTAAAGCTACAGACGAAGCCACTGACTTGGTGAATAGGAGAGAAGCCAGCAGGGGGCGCCATGGGCTCCACAGAGAAGGAACCTCTTGCTCAGGCCAGGTAGGTAACTCTTCCCTTGGCTTTTTCTCCGTTAGAAGAGCCAGAAGCAGTCAGAGGTTTAAGGCAGCTCTGCTTCTCAAATTTGAATGTTTGCACAAATTATCTGGGGATCTTGTGAAAGTGGATATTGTGACTCTTCAGGCCGGGTGGCAGGAGGCTGAGACACTACATGTCTAGCACACATTAGCCATGTAGCTCGTCCTGGGACCACACTTTGAGGAGCGGGGGGTTAAATTTTTAAAGATGAAAAGCTGGGCGCAGTGGTGCGTGCTTGTAATTCCAACGGCTCAGGAGGCTGAAACAGGAGGATGGCGAGTTCAAAGCCAACCTCAGCCTTGGCGAGGAGCTAAGCAACTCAGTGAGACCCTGTCTCTAAATAAAATACAAAATAAGGGCTGGGGATGTGGCTCAGTGGTCGAGTGCCCCTGAGTTCAATCCCCAGTTCAAAAAAAAAAAAATTAAAAATGAGCCTTAAATAATAATTCCTTCTCCCCACCATTTCTCTTCTTAAAAAGTGGTTGAGGCTGGTTTCGAGCTTGAAATCCTCCTGCATTATCCACCTTAGTTACTGGGATTATAGGTGTATACCACCACACCTGGCTTGAGTGTTTAATTCTCTTTTCTTTTTTAATATTTATTTTTCAGTTGTAGTTGGACACAATACCTTTATTTTATTTATTTATTTTTATGTGGTGCTGAGGATCGAACCCAGGGCCTCGCACGTGCTAGGTGAGCGCTCTACCGCTGAGCTACAACCCCAGCCCTCGAGTACTTAATTCTTGATTCCTCTTTTGAAGTGAGAACTGATCAATCTTGTGAGTCTAGCTCTCCCACATCAGGAGCCCTACCCCACACGTATGTGCCAGCGTATTCCCCTCTTCCATGGCAGAGAGCCATCCCTGGACCTCCTCCAGCTGCAGGGGGGGTCCCCCTGAGCCTTCAGTGCCCTGTGCACATCCCCTGCTATGCAACATTCACAATCTACAATGTCGCCCATTCCTGGCTTTCCAGCAGACTTCACCCTGCAGAAGATGCTGAAATGTGCATTAGTATCTCTTAATGCAAATGGTTAAGACAGCTCTTACCTAGAAAACTCAAGTCACCCCAGGAGACGCTGACTTAGGGTGATATCTGAAGAGGACAGGTCAGCATTGCCTGGAGTTGGAGACCAATACCACCAACTGCCGACTAAAGACTAATCCATCTAGGTGGATTCAGTGTTACGTCTCTGACACTTAATGCTAACTTACAAATAAATTCTGCCATTGCCTTAATTTCACGATTTGGATGAAGGAGCATGCCTATCTGAATGGTGCTGGGAAGTGCTGGGGATTGGGGCAAAGTCAATTCCGAGTTGAAACACGACATCAATGTCGACAACGACTTCCTCCATACCCCTAGATCACTGCAGAGGAAACCAAGTCCCTGGCTTCCAGGGAGCCAGGTGACAAGCAGACTACAGAGCCCTGCTGTCCGGTCACCATGGATCAAGTACGACGCTCCTGTGGTCAGTCTGGGTGAGGGTACTCACAGTGTTGGTGGCACCTGGCCAGGAGCTCCAGGTCGTCGATGTGGTAGTAGTCATAGCCTGAGGTGCCCAGCACTTCAAAGGGCAGGTATCCTATGATGGGAGGGGCTCTGCAGGAGGGCACAGGGAATTCCCCATCAGAAGGACACCATACGGACCATGCCAGTCAACACCAGCCATTCAACACGCAGGGTACAGTTTGCACATTTAATATCCACAGGGGCCTCGTTTCTCAAGAACCAGGGGAAGAAAATAGCATTGCACTGGTCAGCACCAGTTTTGCAAAGTTATTTCGGTATTTAGACACTCCATTTCCTTGGCATCCTCTGGCCCAAATAATCATTAAATGCATCAGCTATTGACTAATTAAAAACAGCTATAGATGGGGCCAGCTCCATTGTATAATGAAAAACGAAAGGGCAGGGAAGCGAGATTTCTTGTTCTGAAACAGTGAATGATGTTACAAAGGAAAGAAGAAAAATTGGACTCAAGGATCAAAGGGGTGTTGGAAGTGATCAGAGGAGAGGGTTCATTGCACATCTGCTTGTCTTTCTGGAAGCAGGAAGGGGGTCATCCCACAGATGACCCAGGGTTGAGGCTTCAACCTCTGCGTGAAGGGGAAGCAGGTACAGAAGGGGAAGCCCTTCCCTTGGCTGGGAACCACGTTTCCTGTAGCCAGTGAGTCTTTCTTCAAAGGATCAGGCTGGACTTCTGTCTCCCAAGGAGAACCTGGCTCATGTGAACACCACTTGAAAAGGACCCAATCCAAATACGTTTCCCTCTTCACAAACCTGTGATCCAGAAATAAAAATTTCCATTCCAAGCTATGCCTTGAAGTGAATTCCTCCAAAGGTTCATCAACTATGCACATTTCCTGTATTGGAAGAGGGGTGGGGGGAAGAAAAGAAAAGAATGTTGCTGGGGTGCCAGATGCTTACCCTAGGTTTGCTGCAAAGAAATGCATGATGGGTAACAGAAGTTCAGATCCTCACAAGCCAGCCGGGTTGGACTGAAACTCGTCATCTGTAGCTAATTTCAGTATTAGCTGATACTAAATTTATTTCACAAGCTGGGGAAAAATACCTAGGAGCCAAAATGTCACACCACTCCCTTCCTATTATCTGGAAGTGTGGTAAACATGTGGGAAATGGCTTTGCAACTGAATTTGAGTTACTGATTTAGCTCAACATTCGTTCCAGAGAGTGCTACCAATCTTTGATGAGAGAATACAGAAAAAGCCCTCAATTTTGTGACTCTCCACTCTCTCCCCTGCCTGCCCTGGGCGGTGTTCATGGTGACCAGGAAGATGGGGATGTGGGTGGGGCCATCGGGCAGCATCTTTGTGGGCTGAATGGCAAGTGACGCTGCCTTCAAACAAAATACCTGGCAGGAACCCCAGGGAGGGCCTGGGACAGGGCTAGGGTGGCAGGGGCGGAGGCTAGACATTCTAAACTGGTAGATGTTTCAAAGCAGCATCTACAAATTTAGAATGTGGTGACTCCGTGGCAATTTGATTCTCTCCCATAAAGATAACGAATGAGATATAACCAGACGCGACTCAATGGAAACGATTTCCACACAGTGACCTCTCTGCGGGGGACTTGCCTTTAAGAACTGCGGTGTTGCCAGGCGGACAGTGGCGATGAAGCAGACCTCCTTCCCTAGTGACACGCGGCAAGGTCTTGACAGGGCGTTGTCAAAGCCGTTACAGGAGGGGCTAGGCACTGTGCAGGGGGTGGGGAGAGGGGACACACAGTTAGCCTTGTCTGGTGACAGCTGTCAAATCCCACCTGGCACTTACCATAAACTTACAGTCGCTTCCTGGGGCTGTGTGTGTGTGGCTTCACGCATTTCATCCACACAAAATCCTAATGAGATAGGTACTCCTGTTATCCCCATGGCACAGATGAGGAAACCGAGGCACTTGCTCAAAGCCAAACAGTTTACTAGAAGCAGCTGGGAGTGAGTCCTGCTGGTAACCACTGCGCCCTGCTCACCCGCTGCCCCATAACCCTGCACTTTTTGTGTTGGGAAAGACCTTCGGCAACACGAGGAACAGCTTCATTCTGCAGCAAGGGTCTGGATGCTCCCTCCCCCTGGCTGCTGTGGGAAGGGTGAGCTCTTAGTCAGAGGATGCTCCTGATATGGATGGTCCTGGGGAGATTAGTGGTGTCTTGGATGCACAGACACCCCTGCCCTGTCCTGGCACTGGCCATTCAAGAGCTTCTGCCCTCAAACTCATACTTGGCTTATCTTTTTGAATTGCTTATTTCAGGTATTTTGTTATAGTAATGGAAACCTGGCTAATACATAGGGTCATCCCAGACGTACACACATAGTGCCCACGACAAACTTGCTAATTCTGTAGCATTGCGCAGGCAACAAAATCTGTTCCCATGTGTCTTGTGATTTATTCTCACAAGTCTGGAAAAGTATTACAGCCCTCATTTTAGAAATTGAGGCCCAGAAAGGATCTATTAATTAATGAAGGTCATTCCCACAGTGGAAAGAATGAAGCAGGGATACTACCCACATCTCCAGACTCCAAGTCTGGGGTCTCCCAGGAAAGAGAGGGGATGCTTCTAGGCTCATGTCCACAACTGCGTGCCCAGGGTCCTCTGGGAGACACCACTTAGCGTCCCTGGGATCCTCCAACCCCCACTCTCAGGGGGATTGTGGAAAACTGATGGGTCTTTGGGCCAGAAAGATTCTTCTGTCTTTAGGTGGAGTTTGCTGGTTGGGGACAAGATCCTCGTTAAATATGAGAAAGGCCGACTTGGTACACACGGGGAATTCTCAGATTCACTGTGCACCTGGTTTCCCTGGTAACTTTAGCATGGCTGCCTGGGCCCCTCTCAAACCAGCTGATTCAGAAACTCTGGGGGTGAAGCCCAGGTATGGATACACTCAAAAGTTCCACATGTTTCTGCAGACAGGATTGAGGATCCCTAGAGCCAAGAGTCTGCACTCTCTTTACTTCTTAAAATGTGATGGGTTACAGTTAGCCCTCCATAACCAAGGGTTCCGGATCTGCCGATTCAACCATCTGTAGATGGAAAATATTTGAAAAAAAAAAAGAGTTGTGTGTGTATTGCTGATGCATACATTTCCTTCTTGTCATTTCCTAAACAATACAGCACACAAGTATTTATACAGGTGACTTTCAGTATAAAGTGGATATGTATAAAGGTGGTACGCAAATACTAGGTCATTTTCTACAAGGGACTTGGTCATCTTTGGATTGAGTATCTTTGGGGAGGTCTTGGAATCAATGCTCTATAGATTCTGAGGGACGACTCTACAACCTGTATGTTCTAAACTTGCAAATTTAAACCTCATTATGCTTCCCAACTTAACTAAGAACAGATAGAATATCAGAAAAAAAATGCATTATAAAATGAAATCTACAAAATTTTCTTTGAGATTTAGCTCTCCCATTTTTTCTATTTTATATATACATATGTCTCGAAATGATTTTATCCCATATCACATGGCCTTCCTACTGCTAACACGAATAAATTCATTTTATCTAGACATAGTCTCTGAGTTCATTCACATCAATACTAATAAATGTTTCCAAACAGGAATATAAAGTGGGAAAAATAAAAAATAGTGGCCTCTCGTGAGTTTACATCTGTCACTAGTTGGCTTAGGCTGGTGCAGATTCATTTGAGGGGCAAGCCAAGAAATTTATCCAGGGGAATGGAAACAATTCCACATAAAGGAAGGGTTCGCAGATGTGAACATCTGTGTAATGAAAGAGAGACATCTAAAAATTTTCCCAGATGTGAAATACTCTCCGCTTGGATCTAAGAGACATCACCCAGCTAGATAATGACCTCATAAAATTCTCCTGACTCTTTCAGAATATCAAGACCTTCCAAGCAAGCTTCCGAGGACTTCCCAGGAATTTAAGAGGATGATGCCTCCTTCATCTGTGGCTCCATGATGCATCTTGATGGGCCCATCTTTGGTCTATTATCCAAGGGCTCTGTCAGTAAGGGTTTTCCTTTGGATTTGCTTTGAAGACGAGACAAGGACAGAAAAAGATCTTGGAACAGGAATGTGGGCCCAAGACCTGCTGCATCCTGTTCCATCTTCAGGGGGGCCCAGACTCAGGTCACGGTCATGCAGTGGACATTGTGCAGAGCTACATTTGACTCGGCTGCCGCTCATGTGGTTTATCTGCTCTTTCATGACTTCAAAGGCTTTCAAGATAAAAATGCACTCCTAAAAGGGAAGTTTCGTTATTGCTTGTGGCCTGTGCTTGATCATCTAGATATTTTACAGATGGGACCAGAACTGGGCAACTTTATTATTTTTCCCAAACAAGTGTTTTCCCCACCCCGGATCGTAAATGTCCCAGGGCTTGATTCAGGGTGATATTAAATCAAAGATGAATGTTCTAACAGAGGCCAAGGGAAAAACCTTGGGGGAAAACCAAGGAGAGGAAGCTACTCTAAACATGTCACCAGTTGAGTTTAAAATGACGTTTTACTCCCAGCATGAGCCCTCCTTCAGGTTCCAGAGTCAACAGAGGAGCCCGCTGCTCCCTGGGACTTCACAGTCAGATTTAGCACTCAGGATAACTCTCGGGCACTTTCTATCCCAAGGTGGTTTAAAGCCATTAATTAAGAATTCAATTAGTTGTTCAATTTAAGTAGAAAAACTATCTCTAATTACAACTGGCTTTTCCCAAGCCTCTCCGAAGGATCAACCACTAAATATAGGTGCAGCCCTGCTTTCTCAGATCTCTGACCACTCATGATAGAAAAGTGATTCTTTCTCGCTATTTTCTTCCCTCTAGAGTCTTCTTACTCAAATTGATCTTACTTTTGCCCCGAAAGCTAAATAGATAGCTTCCCCCAAGGTAGAGCTGATCTTGCTCTCTTCTCCGGTCTGAGCAGGTGTCTTGCATACAGCGGGTGCTCAATGTGTGCTTATTGGGTGAGACTTTCACAAGAGGCACTTTCCATCTTGCATTCAGCTGAGGAAGAAACCTTTGGATCCTTGCCAGTACTTCGTGCATGGACCTTGGGATCCAAAAGATGGCTCCTCCCATAGCATGAGCTGGGGCTGTGGAAGGTGCCTGCAGAGCACTGTTTCTGGGCTCCCCTGGCCCTCAGGCTAGCTCACTGCCCTTTTGAGGCACAGACACTGGTCAGAAGGGGGCCTGGACAGGACAGCTGCTGGGAATCCCACACAGTAATCACCACTGTGGTGGAAAATCCCCAAGTGCCTCCTGTGTTCCTGCTGGGAGGGACCCCCATGTGCTGATTTGAGGTCTTCATGTTAAAATGATCCACAGATTAGCAAGTCTGGAACCATTCATGACAGTCTCCAATTTCAGACACCCTGGAAGAGTTTTGCCTTAGGTTGATGCCCTTGAGAGTCCAAAAATAAGACTCCCAGGTTCTCCAGAGACTCAGAATGACTAATGTCTGTTTCGTTTGGATGCACCCTAGGTTGGGTTTCAAGTCTGTCCCCTGACAAAGGTGAGCTCCCAAGTTCGTCCTGATATCTGCAGAGGCAGGGAGACTGTAGGTATTGAGATATCTTTTTTTTTTTTTCAAAAGAATTTAGGAAAGAGTGAGGAGGAGGCGGAGATGATGATCGTGAACATTAGTTAACAGCAAAGGAATAGAAAGAAATGGACAAGGACGGTTGTCCCCAGTTCCACTGAGTTATGGGGTCAGTCCTCAGAACGATCTGGTATTCTCACCAGGGATGGCCTGCTTAGAATAAAATAGTTGCAATGGCTAGAGGAAAACACAGTAGTTCACAGGGGAAGGCACAGAGAGCTTCCTCAGCACTTCTGGGAACCAATATCAAACAAAACTGATCGGTCCCTGGGAAGACTTGCCAATAATCAATGGATTTTGCTCAAGGAAGAAAAAAAAAAGTTCCTAAATCCCAAACTGTGCTAAACACATTTTGGACTACTGTTTTGGACTTTTGGAAGGAAAATCACTCTCTGCACATTCATAAGAAATCATCTCCCACTAACGAAGTGCTAATTTCAGACTCTTCATTTTCTCTCTGCAGGTGTTTTGCTCAATGTCCTCTGAAGAGCCAGGTATGGGGGGTCCTCACGGGGGCAGCAGCAGAGTCGCCCTGCCCACTTTTTGTCCTGGGCACTGCCTTCCTTGCCGGGTAATGCTCAGCTCGACTTTCCTTTCTGCCCGTTCTGTTGAGAGCAAGAGGAATGTGGGAGAAGATGAGATCCATACCTAGAAGCTGTACGTCTCCAATTTGCGGGGTTAAAAAAAAATTTAAAGGGAGACTGTATGTCTTCACTAATTCCTCTTTTCCCTGGTGTTCATGAACTAAAATGAGTATTTTTAGGGGCCTGAGATTTAGAATGTCATTTCTAAGATACCCACTAGACGGTTGGTGTGGACAGGGTCATGTTATTTGTGTGGCCGGGAAAGTGGGCTTCCTAACAGGCCCTCATTCCTGTCGTCCAAATGGATAGCTTGTCACATCTTTGTCACATGATGAGATGACTGGCACTCACGGACTAAGGCAAGCAGAAAGATGTGGTGGATAAACGTGCGGCCATTCCCCGTTGCTCCATTTTTAACATGGACCTTCTATGTCCCCGCGGGATGATGCTCTTGGGTGACAATTTGTTCTCTATCAGGATCTCGTCTCCTGGGCTGCTGAATGTGGCAGCAATGACCACTGCTGGGGAAGGACACGAGGCTGCTTTGCTGGGTGGAGGGAACACTCTGCTTGCTTCTCTGAGGCACCCGTGATGGACAGGTCCACACTCCATCTCTGAAGCTGTCCAAGCTCCTGTCTCCATTCCCAGGGAGACCTGGTGTGCATGCCCCTCCATCCCTTAGCTGAGACATCTCCATTAGTTCAGTTCAGGGGGAAAAACAAAACACAAAAACAACCCTCTCCAAGCCATAAAGTGAGGCAGTCTCCGGAAACTTCAGGGAACACATGGATCCGTGTGTTCTCAGCCGAAATGTCCCCACTTATGCCATCTTTCCAATCTGGCGGTGTGGTTAGAGGCGAGTAGGTGAAATGAGGGCAGGGAAACTTTTATCCTCTGGTGTGCGGTTTCTGGAAAGCCCAGAGTGGAATGTTTGCTGAGGGTGACCTATTTGGAACCACACCAGCGACTTTTGAAACACTGCGTTCTGGATTTCAGTCAGACGCACATTTAAATCCAAGTCCGGGGGAGGAGCCAGGGTGCAGAGAAAGGCTGGCCTCCCTCCTGGCGTGAAGTCATCTTTCAGGAACTGGAACCTGCTTCTTGGGACCCCGTAAAGCAAAGACTATCTTTGAAGATCACCCGCTGGTTCCTTCCCATTCAGAGCAACAGGGCAGGGACGTGGCGCTGGGCGTGTGGGGTTGCGGAAGGCCCAGTGGGCTCCATATTTAATTGGGAAAGTAAAAAGATACGATGGTGTATTTGTCCAAAAGCATTTCCCTCTCCCCCCCNTCTTGTTTCAAAGGCTGCTGGGACCGGGGGGTCCACCCGTCTGCCACCCGTCACCCAGGGTCAGCATCAGCCTTTGGCCAGGAGAAGACAGAACACGGGGTCACTCATCCCATCCCTGAGCTTTTGCTCAGGTGAACACGTCTGAGGAAGATGACTTCCTTTTCCATTTCTTTTGTATTTCTTTTGTATTTCTTCCCACTTGTTAGCCATCTAGATGAAAGAAGTGAGGTCGGTCCTCCCTCTGTTCCCCCTGGACACTGGGGGCAAATGACCGAGTCCTGAGGGGTGACTGCTATGGGCAAATAGCAGAGAAGGGGAAAATTCCATCTTGCTCAAGCATCTGGGCCACGGTTGCCGTGCCAAAGGCAGCTGGGGGTGGGCAGGGTCGAATGGGCACCAGCCTCCCCACCTCCCGTGAGTCTGGAAACTTCCAACTGGAGAGTGTGAGCTCATTAGCACGGGCAGAGGGGCTTTTGCCCCTCCCTCCCCCAGCACCTACTGACAGCTCATGGCCACTGGGTCCCAAGCCCAGGCCTGCAGGAGGAGACGTTGAAGGAGCCAACAGAGGGGAGCCTCTTCTCCACAGATCTGAGGGTCACAAAAGCCCTTGCTGACTCAGTCTGGCCCTCTCTCTTCCCTGCTCTGGGGCCTGCACACTGTTTTATTCTTTATCTGTATTTTAATTGTATTACAATTCTGGACACAGAATTGTACACATTAATGAGAAGCCAAGTCATGTTCCACCCATGTACAGGGTGTCCAGGGCTCAAGTCAGGGAACATCTGTATCTGTATCACAAACACGTATCATTTCCTAGAGGTGAGAACATTCTCCATCCTTTCTCCTAGTGTTTTGAACAAATGGCCACCCTCCTGTGCAGCAGCACACCACAGCTGATCTCTCTGAACCGCAACCAGCGTTCCCTGGTCCACTTCGGGCCCTTTTCCTGAGGGTCTGAGAGCTCCCTATTTATACTTGGACACTCTCGTCTGCATAAAGCCCGTCTTAACTCTGGTTTGCACAACAGGCTCCGGAGGGACACTGCATTCTTGGTTTTGAATTTTCTACTTTCAATGCTGTCCCTGCCATAGCAGTAACAGTAAGAAAAAAAAAAAGTCGCACATCATTTCTACACGTTCTTCCAGGCAAACAAACACTGTCTCAACTTGAAGTGAAAATAAAGCCTTGCTAGTTTAAAAAAAGCCCAGGTATTCAGAATGCAGCTATTTCCTTGAAATCCTCTAAGAGGTGATAAATGACAGGGTGCGTCAATGTGATAGCTGGCAGTGTCTTCATAAGAGGTGTAGAAATGTAAATTCATAAAGGATACAACTGCTCCTCACCAGCCAATCACTGATTGGTTCTTTAAATAATCAGGTGTGTGCACTGTTGTCATGGGGACACGTGGGAATAGCATCCCATAATTCCCAGGTTCAGCACTCTGAGAGGTGTGGTGTCTTTCCCCTCTGTGCATCTGGTTGCTTAGGATGTGCTGCTATTCTGGCTAGAGTACGTGCAGTTTTTAAAGGAAAATTGTGGCAAAATGCACATAACATACAATTATTATTATTATTATTATTTTTGGTGCTGGGGACTGAACCCAGGCCCTCATGCATGGTAAGTCTGCACTCCTGACCACCATCCTGTTTTTAAGTGTATGCATGTGATTGGTGCACTTCTCTTAATATCAAGGTTAATTCACGTTTGTGGCACGAGTCAGAACTTCCTTCATTTTTAAGGCTGAACAATATTCCATTGTAAGGATATACCACAATTTCTTTACCCATCCATCCACTGATGGACACTGGGCTACTTCTACCTTCTGGCTATTGCATACAGACATACATGAACGTAGGTGCACCAATATCTCTTCAAGTCCCTACTGTCGCTTCTTTGGGGTATACACCCAGATGTGGAATTGCTGGGTCATGTGGTTGTTCTGTGTTTAACGTTATGTTCAATGTTTGTATGTTTAATGTTTTGAGGAACCAGCCTGCACATTTGAATTCAATTCCAAACCACCACTACATTAACTCCACAATAAAGTTGTCTGAAAGCCTTGCCATTGAACTCTCCAGGGAATGGCACTTGGTGTCACACTAGTCCAAGTGCATGTCACGAATCCTGGAGCCCAAGTCCCCAGTCCTTTCAGTTCCCCATTCCTGGGTCTCAGATCTGCTTTAAGGTAATGGCTGAGAATCTGCATTTTAACTAGTTATCTTATCCAAAGACCCACTGCACTGGCCGGGCGGATGCTGGGTTTTCTCTATGGTGTCTCTTAAGCTGGATTCTTTAATTGGGCAGCCCAGAAAACCACCCAGCAAGACACCATTGACTTCTTTGTGTGGCTTTTAAAAACACTCATTGCATGAAGTTTGGGCAGACCTTGCAGATGAATCGGATTAGACATGGTCAGGCCTTGGCTTTGCTCAGGTTTAGGGGCCCCCTTTGGAAAGCAGACACCAACCGTCACTCCAACCACTTGAGACCCGGAAGCCTTGGATAGGAAGGTTCCCAGGAGGTCCTCCAAGTCAGCCAGGGAGCCCACTGTCCAGGCAAAACCCTGGACACTGTGCCTGAACATCCCTCTAGCAGGATCACAATGTTCAGCATCTAGCTGAAGACTTTTTATAAAACATATGTATTCATGCAAATAATACGCAACAAAGAATCATTCGAAGTTGGAGGAAAAGAATTTCCTGGTTAGCCCCAGCGTTAGTTAGGACTCAGTACTATCACCCTGGTTGGCGCTAACGGGATCTGGGACTGATTTGGCTGGAGTAACAGACCTACGTGGGTTCCGAGTCAGACAACAGTAATTAAACCAGCAGCAGTCAGTGCTGTCCTCCTCTCCGCCCTGGATCCCTGGCTGCCCTCCCTCTCTGTTCTGCAGCTCATCATTCTGTCTTTGTTTTTCTTTGGTATGTTTTTTCCTTCTGCACCTCTCTCTTTCCCTCCTTCCCTGTCAACACTTTCTCCCGTCTTTGCTGATGAATGTGATATCAGCGCTCTCAAAGTTCTCTGTTTTGTGCTGCGTTTTGAGGAGCACAGCAAACAAGATGCCGGCCTTTCTATGATCTGTCCATAATGAGACTGGGTTGCTGAATGACTGGCCTCGGCCTGTATTTCCATGTTGCATGTGTCAAAAGTAAAAATGAGCGTTAAGTCTAGTTCCGGGTTCACATCTCTGCAGCCAGAGTTTGGACAGTTCCTTATCCTAGGAGTTTCAGAAAATACGACTTCAGTGATGGCTTCTCCTCCTTGATAATTGACCCAGTGTAGATTGCTGGCTCATGGTCAAATAGCCCCTTTACTGTGCATTTGGGCCACAGCGAGTACAAGACCCGTGGACCAGATCTATTAAAGCATGAGCTCGGCAGGGCTTAAAGAGGAGACAGGAATGAGGAAAGCAAGGATCCTGATCTCCATGTCACAGTGAAGTCCTATTCTGGGGATTCTGTAGGCTGCTCTTTATTAACTGTAAGTTGTTTCTCACAGGGCAGAATTATTTCATCAGCTTGAAAAAATAAAGAAGCGAATTGCATGCCATCGAAGGGGACATTGTGCACCGGCACAAACAGGTGTGGGAGTGTGTTCTGGAAAGGGAGAGAGCGCTGATGAGCCACAGAAAAATGCATCTTGGGAACAGAAAAATCGAAATGCAAATTTGAAAAAAAAAAAAAAAGCACACATTTTCCCCCTCTCCCTCTCCCAGTGATTCTTAGGATTCTTAGGCGGTGGCTCATGTGCACGTTTGCATGATAAAAGACACTGTGGGCAATTATGGGGACAATTAAAGCTTACCATTGTTGTAAGATCGAAAATTTCCTACAAATTTTATGTATTCATAAGTTGGAAATTCCTTTGGGTCCAAGCTGCCTCTGAGAAGATGGCAATAAAACTCTAAATCGTTGTCAGCTGGGCCGTTCAGGGAAGAAAAGAGAAAGGAAGAGGCACATTACACAGATTCTAGACTAAACAAGTGGTGTGTTTGTCAAAACTCTTAGGGGACTTGGTCCATGCAGGGCCAGCCCATTTCTGTCCTCGTGACTAACTTCAGAAGGTGGCTTTCTAACCTTGGCGGCACAGGGTTCTCTTACCATTGTTCAGAGATACTTCTCCTTCTCTACTCGGGCCCAATTAGTCTTAATTTGCTTGCAAATGTCTGTGGTCGGTTGTGTCGGCATTGATTAGTTCCGGTTGTTTTCAGACGGTATATTAAAATCAAGCTGTTCATCTAGAGCCGCTCTCTTTAATTTAATCTTTTTTTTTTTTTGCTTTGCTTTGAAGTCAAATCAGATGTACGACAGGACAAATTATTCATGGAAAATGGACTGAGGCTCGAACAAATGCGAGCATCTTCGCTACTGTGTATATTTCACATGCTTCATTAAGTGACATGAGGTTCCCGGGCACCGAGGCCGGGCTTCTAGCCACGTTGCCAAGTATTTTGGTTAAAAACTTTAAAATTCCATCAAAATGCAAATGGGTATAAATAACCAGATGACAGCCTGGGGAAGGCAGACTTTCAGTTTTTGACCTAACTCGTCAATTACCAGTTGGTTATTTGGAAGTATACAAATTTAGCATTTTAGTGTTTCCCTAAATAAGATGATTATTCGCAGATTTTTTTTTGCACTGTTTATTACCGAAAGACTCTCATGTAAAAAAAAAAAAATCTCGTCATACATGCAAAACAAGTTGTTATTCTTAAGGTCTGTGCCTTCAAATTTTCCACATAAAAGCTAAATGTCTTACAGATTTCCGACTCCGGTTTTAGCTTTAAACTTAAAAATATACCTCAAAGGATCTGGAAAACGTTCTGAGTCATGAGGAAAATTATTCTTAAAATTAGCCCTCCCTTCTTAATTCGTTCTAACCTCCTTTCCAAAGTCAAATTCTTATCTTCAGACCTGGTTAAAAAAAAAAAAAACAGTGAAGTGAAACTTACATTTTAGGAATTCTGGGGAGGGGGATTCCGTCACAAGCATATGGGAAGAAAGCATTTTATAAACTTCGGAATGTTCTTGTTCTGGAAGGAAATTTAACAAATTCTGATCCATGACATCCGACTGCAAAAGAAAATAAAGAACAGAGGTGCACACTCCAGGGTAGTTATAGGCAAAATCGGGGGCTAAAACTGTGCCTGACTCCTCAGGATCAGATTCTGAAAGGGGAAGTTCAAGGTCTTATTGATTTTTATTTTTTTGTTACTGGGGATTGAACCCAGGGGCGCTTACCCACAGAGCCACACCCCCCAGCCCTTTATGTTTTTTAATTTCGGACAGGGTTTCACTGAGTTGCTTAGGCCTTCACTAAAATGCTGAGGCTGGCCTCAAACTTGTGATCCTTCTCCCTCAGCCTCCTGAGCCACTGGAGTTACAGGTGTGTGCCACAGCACCTGGCCCAAGATCTGATTTTCTGTGAACACTCCCCATGCATCATTCTGTAATCCTAAATTGTGACCGAAAAGGTTTTATAGGGTCTGGGGGAAGCGCTCAGAGCTAGAGCACCTGCCTAGCAGGTCCAAGGCCCTGGGTTTGATGCACAGTACCATAATCTTTTTTGAAAACTTAAAAAAATTAAAAGAAAAAAAAATAAAAGAACCATAGTTATCCCTTGGTATCCTCTGGGGATGGTTTTCAGGACCCCTTGTAGCTCCCCAAATCCATAGACATTTAAGTCCCTTCTGAAAGATGTTCTAGTATTCATGTAGAACCTGCCCACATACTCCTGTAGACTTCAAATCATCTCTAGATGACTTATCTTCCTAATGCCATGTAAATGCTCTGTAACTAGTTGCTACGCTGTATTGTTCAGGGAATAATGATAAGAAAAAAATACACATTCGGCGCAGACAGAATTTTCTTTCCAAATATTTTCAATCAGCGTTGCCTGACTCCTTGGTGCAGGTCCCCGGATACGGAGGAGCCCTGTACTTGCTCAAATGCGAATGTGCTACTGTCCATGGGCTGAGGAAAGACTGAATGTCAAGTCTAACAGATGCACAAAGAGGAGTCCTCCTCAGGCCCACGGCGCCCCATCTGCTTAAAATTAGCCCTCCCTTCTTTATTCGTTCTAACCTCCTTTCCAAAGTCAAATTCTTATCTTGTCTTGTCTGTGTCCTGGCTGGGGTGGTGAGGCCACGTGGAGCCCCAGGGAGAGCCCCGTCACTCACTCAAATGGCCCAAACAGTACATAGGGTTCCTTTCTTGACCCTTTGGCCAGCAAAAAGCAGCCTGTTTATTTCTTAAAGGTCTGGAACTGAAGGAGTTTCACATTTTCCCCCCCGAGTGCCTAGGTACTGGGATCCAACCTAAATATTAGAGTCTAGATACAGCCCGGTCCAATAAAGCCATCTGTGTGAGTCGGGGGTCTGCATCTGTACCACCCCTCACAGGACCTGCTGACCACCTGTGTCCCCTGAGCACTTGGAAGGCGACTAGTCCAACTAAAAGAAATGAAACTTTAATTTTATTTAATTGTAATTGAAATTTCATTAGCCATGTGTAGCTAGTGGCTAGCCTACAGGAAAAGACAGGCAAGGGTTCAAAGTGGGGAGAGGGAGGAGGCAGGCACATCTCTCTGGCTTCCTCAATTTCCCTCAGTAAAGTCATCTACTCCCACAGCATCAAACATCTTTGTACATATTTTTAAATTAAATATCCAGCCAATCACTTGCTTTAATATANTTATACCGTAACCTTAAAAAGTTTATATATATATATATATATATATATACTTTTAAAAATTTATTTATTGTTTCTTTTTAGTGATATGTAACAGTGATATGTATCAGTAGGGCCTCACTAAGTTGCTGAGGCTGGCTTTGAACTTGCCATCCTCCTGCCTCAGCCTCCCAGGTCTCTGGGATTACAGGTGTGCGCCACCGCTCTCGGTTTGTACTTGTATTTCAAAGAGATCCCACGTGTGATCTGAAGGGAGGGGGCCCAGGAAGCCAGGCCGGAGACGGTTAGAGTGTGCATGGGGACAGACGGGGCAGGGGAGTCCAAGGCAATCCACTCAACCAAACTGCAACCGGGATTGGTAAGACTGGTCATACTGGTAAGGACTCCTAAGTGCTCAGACGCTGTTTGGGGTGCTGGGAAGAAACACCACCAAGTCCCTCCCCTCCTGGAGTCAGCATGTTAATGGGTGTGAGGACAGTGGACACAGCTTGGTGGCCGACTGGGGGACAGGAGGAGAGAAAGGAAGGACTCAGGATGGCTTAGACGGAGACACCAATTTTTAATCTCTACGAAAAAGACTCTATGGTCTTGATTGCAGTTCAAGCCATTTTCCTCTAGTTTTCTTTTTTAGCTGATGACTAATGTTCATGGATGAGAGTGACCTTTCCTCTTAAAGATATTTCAGACACATGAAAATGATAACTAAGTCACTCCGTGCTCCTCTCTTGGACGCTCCATCTGAAGCCACCTCTCCCAGGGCGGGTGTGGCAGAGAATGAGGTTGGGGTCACTGGCCTGTCCATCCTCATGCTGTGGGGCACCTCGGGCAGCAAGTCTGCCCAGAATAAAGATGGATGGAGGTGGGGGAGGTGGGGTAATGGGAGGTCGTGAGCATTATAGTCAGTACACAGGGCTCAGAATTGCCCGTGGCTTGTATGTATTTGCTAGTATAGGATTGTTATGCCATTTCCACGTGCTGAGTACTGCCAGGAACAATGACAATTTGAAAATCTCAACCCTAGTGCAGATAGGAGAATACATCACATCTGCAGTTGAACCGTTCCTTGAATGAGCTGAGCTCTATTGATTAAAATAATAGCAATTACAGAGACGAGGGAGGGAACCTGTCATCTGCAGCCATCTTCGCGTCTGAGTCATTAACAGGACTGTCATTTACCTGCATCAGGCAGGAGCTTCTCTCTCCCAACTTGCTAATGGTCTCCTAGGCTGCTTTAAGGAGCAGTTGGCAGTTCCCTGAGCTTCACCAGGAAGGCCTAGTTGCACCCGAGCCTCTCCTGTGCCCCCCGAGGGAGTCTCGCTCGAGTGCCTGGGGATGAGCTGACACCGCTGAGGACCAAGGAAACCTCTCTCCCTTGGACCAGTAGCACCAGTTCAGTGGGCTTGCAAGTGGGCTGGGTGGACATTCAGTCCTGTAACATCCCTGAGGGGCCCCAGGGGACAGTTCTGGCTGAAGATATGTGTTGGCCTCAGTTAGAAGGCACAGTGTGAGAGGTCTGGGGACTCCTTGACTTAGGAAGCAGCAGGAATGGGCTCCTCGGGGCCTTCACCTGGTTAAGGAACCAAGATGTCAGAGGCATGCTCGAGATGCTTACATTCAACTGAGATGCGAATAAGACAGATGGCCAAACAGTATGAGAATAGCTTTGCCCTTGGTGCGCTGAATTAACTAAATATATTGCTAAATATAAAGAAAGGCTATGTTCATTAAAATACCTCAAAGAGGGGAAAGGTAAGCCACAAAGTGAGAGAAGATATTTGCAACACACGTACCCACAATAAAAGGCCTAAAATTAAGGTTCCCTGTTATGCTCCTCCTTGACCTCTGATGACATTGGCAGGGCCTAACTGCAAGTTTCCGTCCCCACTCTGCCTCAGTGGATAGGGTCCCCCGGCCAAATACCCTCCTTCTCAAGAGGACTGGGCACGTTCCTGCTCATTTCCAAGTAACAGGCTAGTTTCCTGTCGGCCTGTGGAATCACTCAAATAAACCAATCGTATCCTCCAGGCAACCGGGGTCACCCACTGTCTGTTACTACAAACCTGCCTCCCCCAGCCCCTGCTAGTGCATCTGTTCCCAAGTGCAGCCCCTATGTGGCTCTGTGTGGTGTGCGATGTCCTCCACTGAGTGTGTGTGACTCGACCTGCTGTCTCATCCGCCCAGGATTGGGTGTTGTGTGTTCAAACATCCCCCTTGCCCTGGGAGAGGGTGAATAAGAGGCACTTAAAACTGTCCTTCACCGAGGACTATGTCCAGGTCACGGAAAGAGTGCCTGGAAATCGTTACAAGAGTCCAAAAGTCCAAGAGGAAAATGTCAAAAACAAAATACACGCTGCATAAAGACATTTCAGCAAATGACAGATCACACATGCTATGGTTGTCCCATAAGAATATGAGGTACCTTTTACGGTACGTTTTCTCCTTTGGTGTGCACAAATACTTACCCTTGTGTCTCAGCTGCCTACAGTATCCACTACAGCCGTGTGGCACACGGGTTTGCAGCTCAGGGGCAATAGGTGTGTGGGAGGTGATATCTAATCGTGTACCATTACTGATGGGCAGCACATTAATTAGTGTAGCACACTGATCTCGATGTTCTCACAATGACGAGATCACCTAATGCCACCTTCAGCAGAATGTCTCCCTGTCATGAAGGGAGGCATGGCTGTACCTGAGCAGCCACTTTACAGGAGATGACATCCACAGGGCCAGGAAACAGGGAAAGACGCAGTCTCACTAGTAATGAGCTAATTAAAGCTAATGAAAGCTCCAGGAGTCGCCTCACACACTAGATTGATAAAACCTAAAAAGTCTGACAGTACCAAGTCTGGTGACGCAATCACCTGGAACTCTGCACCCCGCTGGTGGAGCGAACACTGATGCAATCAATCACTATGGAAATAGTCCAGTTGGGTGAAGTAAAGGTGAAGGAACACCTGCCCCCCCCCCCAAGCCAACACACTGAAAGCCAGCAATTCTACACCTGCTCTGTTCTCAGCACTACGGGGAGATCGCAGAAGCACTGGCCAGGAGTGCCAACCTGGAACGGATGCAGGAATTGTAGCACGTTCCTAAAATGGCACACTGCATTGCAGCCAGAACCAAGGACCCCTACACCAGACAGGGGAAGAAGGATGAATCTCCTAAACAGGGTGAGCACAAGGAGAAACCACAAGGCTATTTCCCAGGATTCCACTTAAGCTAAAGGCAATACAGGCTGAAAATCCCTAATCCAAAAATCCAAATTCTGAAACTTTCTGAGCGCTGACATCATGCCACAAGCAGAAAATTCCATGCCATGAAATCTTGCTTTATGCACAAAATTATTAAAAACGGTATCAGGGCTGAGGCTGTAGCTCAGTGGCAGAGAGCTTGCCTAGAATGTGTGAGGCACTGGTTTAATCCTTAGCATCACATAAAAACACAATAAAGGCATTCTGTCCATCTATAAATACAAAAAATAATTTAAAAAATGGCATATTAAATTACCTCCAGGCTATGTGTACAATGTGTATATAAAACATAAATGCATTATGTTTAGACTTGGGTCCCAATCCCCAAGATTCCTCATTATGCAAATATTGAGGTAAGTACTAATATTCCAAAAAAATTAAAAAAAATCCAAAATCTGGTTCCAAGCATTTCTGATAATAGATACTCAACTTCTACTCAATTAAAGCTTAATGATCAATTCAAAAATTGATGAAGTTACAAAGAAAAACAAGCAAATGATTTTAAAAGTCAGGAAAACAAGCCATGCCCAGTGGTACATGCCTGTAATCCCAGCGGCTCGGGAGGTTGAGGCAGGAGGATCACGAGTTCAAAGCCAGCCTCAGCAAAAGTGAGGCCCTGAGCAACTCAGCGAGACCCTGTCTCTAAATAAAATGAAAATACAAAACCAGGCTGGGGAGGTGGCTCAGTGTTCGGGTGCTCCTGAGTTCAATCCCCAGCACCAAACATAAAAACAAAAACAAAATCAGAAAAATCAGAAAAACAGCTGTCTTTCGGTGGAAGTGGGGTGTGATGAAATGTCATGGGCAGGAGCGCCTGTGGTCTCAGCCCTGTTTCATTTCTTAACCTTGATGACATTTACCTGTAGGCTTCTGTTCACTTAGCCATGTATTTAAACATTAGACTTATGCTGTATTCACATATCTGTATGGATGATCCATAAAAATCAGAATGCATGATTAAAAAGAAATCTAGTGATTTCTCTTTAACTCATGACCCACTTCAAGCTGCAGCCACACTTGTCGACACCCTGCCAGGCCCAGAAGTCACCTCTGACAGAGTGGCTTGGATCAGGTGGGGAGGGCAGGAGGGGCTGAGGGATGTGTCCTGGAGAGTGTGTCTCAGGGCCTTGGTCCTGCTGCTGCCTTTCCTGGTATCCTAAACCAGGGGCTCTGCCCTTTCCTGGGAGGGCTCCTCCTTGCTGGGACCCTCCCGTGGGAACAGGTCCCACTTTGTACTCTCGTTCTATGCTTTCTTCTTGCTGAATGGAGCTTTTACCTGGCAAGTCAGTCCTGTGGGGAAATATTTTTTTAGTCTGTGGATCTTTCCAACTTTCTGAATGCTTGTGCCTTAGAGTATTTCCTTTTGGGGAAATTGGGTTATCTATGCCCACATTATCTGGTGCAACCAGACTGCTCCCCAATTCTGTCCAAGGCATGTGGCTGGCTCCCCTTGAACCTCTCCTGAAAGTTTTCCATCCCAGAGGCCACCTTTAGCCCTGGGTCCTCCAGAAGCACATCTCTTAGCTCACACTTCTGCTTTGATCGCCTGTGTTAGTTCTAGACGTCAAGGAGGCCACCGAACAGTTTTGACTTTCTCATGACATCATTTTCTGCTTCACATTATTATTTTTTTTCTTTCTTTTCTCTGTCAAACTAAAAGAAGAAAGTTCTAGGATATTTCTCAGACATGGAAAAAGTTCTGGTTGCTCTTATTTTTATTTTTATTTTTTTTGAGACAAGGTCTTGTTCGGTTGCCCAGGTTGGCCTTGAACTTGCAACCCTCCTGACTTAGCCTCCTGAGCAGATGGGATTACTGGTGTGGGCCGCTGCCCCAGATTTTCTGGTTGTTCTTCATTCCTGCATCACCGACAGGGGACCATGGGGCAGGATCCCTTATGTGCCAGCCTGTGCTTGTTGTGACACTGATAGGGATTCTGTCGCTGGGGATGATGGCCTCCTGGCCCCTGCTCACCCTGTGTCCCAGCCGGCCATGTCTTCCCTCAGTGGCCATCTCTTCCATGTAGGCTGACCACCACCTGTGGGGTCCTCACTCTCTCCCTACCTAACCACCCAGTACAACTTGGGAACTTTCAACTTTATTCTGTCCTCTGCAGCGTTCTGAGTAGTGATTGAGCGTCAGGCTCTGGAGCTAAAGTGTCTGAGGTCAAATTGGCTGTGGAGCCTTGGATAAATTACTCTACCTCTCTGGGCCGCCCACTGTTTCCTCTCGTATGAACAGGGGCGATGACCAACTTCATGGGGTTATTGAACAGAGGAGTAAGGAGAGGGAATATGAAGTGGCCCTCACTCTGTGCCGGGCACTGTTCCAAGTACTTTTTACATATCAGCATGTGGAAGTGACTCTTCAAGGTGTCTGGTACATAGTAATGGCCTAGATATCGTGTTAGTGGCTAATGACTGAACAGGTGGAATCTCAACAAAAGTGCAAACCCTGAAGGAAGCCAACCGCCCGGGGCTTCAGAAATGCTCCACCCTCTATGGATAGTCAAAAGCAGAATTTCTCCGATGCAGCCGAATCCTTGACACCAGGCAGCCTCAGGGGCGGGCTGGAGGCCTGGTGTAGGCCCTGGGAAGGCGGAGCCCACAGAGCTCTGACTCCCAGACCAGCCAGCTGCACGCTGAGAGGACCTGGGACGTGTCCATCCTCCCCAGCCCCTGCCCATCCACTTGCAAAGGACAATCCTGGTAAAGACAGGATCAGGAAAGCTGAACCTAAACTGAAGCAAGATGTGGGGGTGCCTATCCCGGGGCTCATCTGCATGGGGCAGGGCGAGGGGAGGTGGCCTGGGTCTCTATGTAAAGACACTTACTGAGCATTCAGGTGGGTCTGGCATTGACCAGTTAGGGCTGGGGGGTCATTTCTGGCCCTTCTAGAGTTAGGAAATAATTCACAAAGGTGTTCCTAAATGACCGCATAATTTCAAGTCAGAAGAATTCCCATCTTACTTTCTAAGTCCCCTCTGCCATATATAGCAACTGGGTCATCAGATAATCACAAAAGCATAAAGCAGAGCAGTACAAATCCTGTTCACCCAAACAGCGCTCAGGGCTCTGGGCTCTCCTTGCTGGGTCAGTAAGCAGGTCACGGCTGGTTGTTTCCAGCCAGGGCCTGTCTCTGTCCCCGTCGTTGCCATTCAAAGCAAAACACAAGATCCCTCCAAAGAGCAGCCCATCTCCCCTTCTCTCCCTGGCTATCCTCAGAGGAACCCACACTAAAGGAGGGGGTCACATCTACCTTCATGGCTTCCAGCTCATCCCTCTCCTCCTGGACCGGGGAGGTAGCCTCACCTCAGCCTCTTTGGGGCTGAGAGGGAGTCTCCCTCTGGCACCTCTGGGCCTGTCTGTCACCTCCTGACCTCAGGAAATGGGCACAACACAAAGTGAAACCCACAGGGTTAGATTATGGTGTAACCGGACCGCATCTGCCCAGAGAAGTCAAAAATGCCTTTCTGGCGTGACACAGTGACCAAAGGAAAAGTGTGCGTGGCAGGTTTGAAGGGCACGTTGTGTCACTGGCAGAGATGATGGGGCAGCGGCTTCTGAGGACCAGTGAGACCCAGGATGATGTGGAACCCTGGGCCCTCAGCAGAACCAGGCTCATCACCCCAAAGGGGAGGGAAGCTGCCCACAGAGCAGGGCCACGCTGTTCCCTGGGCAGCTGTGGTGGAGAAGGGGGGACCACGCCCTGTGGGATTCCTCCTGGCCCAGGATCCCTATGTGGGAACCTAGGGAAAGCTGCGTCCCCCCTCGTCACATAAACTGGCCACTATCCACCCATGCTCAGGGCGAGGAGGGGTCTGGCCAGGGCTCGTTGGGAGGAGCGAGAAGAGAGGACATTCCACCCGGGTCTGTCATGTGGGATACTCCTGGTGAGCTGACATTCAAGGTCAGGTTCTGTAGGAATAAATAATGGTGTGGCAGGAGTGGAAGACGGGCCACAGGGCTCTGCGGAGCCCTCGGGGTGCATCCTCTAGTAACCTGGTAGAGATCCGAGGGACATTTCATCCTGAGCCACAGGGTTACCAGCAAGGCTTGTGCAGAGAGGGGGAAGGGAGGGGAGGAGTGGGAGGGACATCTGTCTGTACTCACCCCCAAGCCTGGCCATCTCTCTACTCACCAAGGCCTTCCCAGACTCAGGTCCAGTGACATCTGCCCAGCATGTTTGAACCCCCAGGAGTCATCCTGCTCCCCACTACTATTAAGGGTCACCATGTACTTGCAATCTTGGACATGTCCCCAGCGAGCCCCCAAGCATGTTCCAGTCTGAGCCATCTGTTGCCCATCCCTCCATCAGCTCTCAGTCACCCGGATGACTCTGAGCTCTGGCGACTGCTGCGATTCTCACGTTGGTCTGTTTCTGACCAGGGATAAGAACGTGGATGAGCGTCCTCTCCCCCAAGCCTGTCCTTACTGGAATCTTGGTGCCATGACTGCTTCCGGGAGACGCAAGCCTGCACCTGCCCTTGGTCTGCCCCTGGGACCTTGAGCTTGGCCTGACTTGGTCCTCCAGCACCTGGGCACTCCCTAACTCTCCAGTATCTCTCCTTCTCATACCCCCAGGTCCCATTGCCCTAGACCCCCACCACGTCCCACCTGAGATCTCAATGATTCTCTAGAATAAGGTGACAAGGTACACAGACAAAGGCCACTGAAGCAGACACTCACCGGTAAATGCCCAAGGAGAGGCGTGATACTGTCAGAAACATAGATGATGCTGCCATCTGTTGTCACTGCGATAATGAAGCCATCTAGTGCCTGTGGAAAATGCACATTTGAAAGCTCCTTAGCAATGCTTTAGTGGAGGGACATGTCCCTGAAGCAAAGGGCCATTTTATGACACTGACTTTGCTTTGAAGTCCTTACAGTATTTCCAGGAATCCCCTCCCAGCACTTTCCTACCTCATACACCAGAGGGTTCATTACACAGAGTTTGCTTAGCCCACGGAATGCACTTCTAAAAGCGTTTCAGACTCAGTGAAGAAGTTGACCTATTGGTGTCATAAAACTAAATTTAGCCATGGAAACTGCTGAAGTAGTTTAATGACAGGCACACGATCATTCACATGATTCATTGAGCTGAGTCAGAAATATCATCATTACCATAGGAAGACTTCGGGAATGCGTATGGTCCCTGTCCCGCCAACCCCAGTATCACTTTGAGTTCACCAGTAAACATTTCCTACAAGATCTAAGATGAAATAGAGGCCTACAAATAGAAAGTGTGCCTGTTGGCCAAGGTCAACCTCTGTCTATGTTCACGGCCACAGAAGCAATAGCTATAGAAGGGACCATTTGTAAAGAACATTCTCATTGCTCCTCAAGGCCGGGTAGGGATGGGGGTTTGTGAAATGAGCTGGACACACGAGCTTTTCTAAATGTTGGAAAACAGGCATTCACATGAAAGTATCTATTAGGTGTCTATTAAATGCCAGGCACACCCTTCTGGGTACTCGTGACCTAAAAGGTTTAACGTGGGCAATGTTTTCTTACACAGCAGACACTTTCGCTGTTCTGTGGAGATTTATTTTAATGTGGGTGCTTATAATGCTTTCGTAAACTCATCTGAGAGTTGACTGATAAAATTCTGATGATATAATTCGGTGCAGAATGGGGTCGCGGTGGCAACTGGATGTCTGAGTGCACCTGCGAGAACAGGCCCCTCCCTCCAAGAAAGGAGCCAACAGAAGGGGAATGGGGGCTCTTTCACAGGAAAGCTGACAACTGACACTAGGCTCCCTTGTTATTTCACACGGGTGTGTGACAAACTTTAAGACCAAAAAAAAAAGATATATATATATATATATATATATATATATATATATATATATATAGGCACCATCAGGGGTTCTCAACTGGGGGTGGACAACTGGAAATGTCTGGAGATATTTCGGGGCTGTCATTAAGGAGTGGGTGACGCCAGTATCCAGTGTGGCGGGGGAGGTCAAGGATGTCACAGAGCATCCTATAGACAAAGGACGGCTCCCACAACCAAGAAGTATCAGATCCAAAATGTCAATCATGCTGAGGTCGAGAAACTCCCCATTAGACTGATGGGTCACCGTGAATAAAAAAGTACTTCCCCATAAGTTTTATTTCTTTCCCCTCAGTTATTTGTCTAAATTGTTTTTCTTTTCTTTTTAAATTTGTTAAATTAGTTTTTATTAACTTAATTTATATTTTTACATAAAAACGAAATTGTACATATTTATGAGATGTGAAGTGATGTTTCAGTATACACTGTGTAATGTTTAAATCAGGTTAAGCCTATCTGTCCCCTTGAACATTTATTAATTCTTGTTTTTTTTTTTTTTTTTTAGTAGAGGATATTGAACTCAAGGGTGCTTAACCACTAGGCCACGTCCCCAGCCCTTCTTATTTTTTATTTTGAGACAGGGTCTAGCTAAGTTGCTTAGGGCCTTGATAAATTGCTGAGGCTAGCCTTGAACTTGAGATCCTCCTGCCTCAGCCTCCCAAGCTGCTGGAATTATAGGCATGTGCCATCATGCCTGGCTTATTCTTTTTAAATTTTTTAAATTTTTTTTCAATTAGTTATACATGACAATAGAATGCATTTGTGCACTTTGATATGTCATACATAGATGGGATAGAATTTCTCATTTTTCTGAGTGTACATGTTGCAGAATCCTATTGTCAGGTAGTCACATGTATACATATAGTAATAATGTCTGTTTCATTCTACTATCTGTCCTATCCCCACATCCCCTTCCCTCCCCTTCCTTCACTTCCCTCTACCTAATCTAAGGTAACGCTATTCTTCCCGAGTGCCCTTCCCCACACTCATTGTAATTAGCATCTGCATATTAGAGAAAAAATTTGGCCTTTGGTTTTGTGGGGTTGACTTATTTCACTTGGAATGATATTCTCCAACTCCAACCATTGACTGGAAAATGCCATAATTTTACTCTTCTTTAAAGCTGAGTAATATTCCATTGAGTATATATACCACATTTTCTTTATCCATTCATCTATTGAGGGACATGTAAGTTGGTTCCATAGTCTAGCTATTGTGAATTGAGCTGCTATAAACATTGATATGGCTGCGTCACTGTAGTATGCTGATTGTAAGTCTGTTGGGTATAAACCAAGGAGTGGGATAACTGGGTCAAATGGTGGTTCCATTCCCAATTTTCTGAGGAATCTCCACACTGCACCAATTTGCAGTCCCAGCAGCAACATAGGAGTGTACCTTTCTCCCCACATCCTCGCCAGCATTTATTGTTGCCTGTATTCTTGACGACTGCCATTCTGACAGGAGTGAGATGAAATCTTAGTGTAGTTTTGACTTGCATTTCTCTAATTGTTGGAGATGTTGAACACTTTTTCATATATTTGTTGATCAGTTGTATTTCTTCTTCTTTATGGTGAAAACACTCAAAATCCTTTCTTCTAGCTTTTTGAAATACACAGTACATTATTATTACCTACCACCACCCTACTGTGCAATAGCACAACCGACTGTAAGTGTGCACCCATTAATCCACCCTCCCCATCCTCCTTCCCGCCACTCTCCTCAGCCTCTGGTAACCGCCATGCCATCCCTGACTCTTTGAAGACCTCCTGAAGTGAAACGTTTTTCAAAGAGTCAGGGCCATTGTTGATAATAACAGCTCGGCCTTTCCAGAAAAAGCAGACCAGAAGGCTGGCCAAGGGAGGGGCTGCACAAATAATGGTGTTTCTGCACAGTGAGCCCATATCTCTCTTGGGTGTTAAAAAGCAGAAGGTATTTATGGACGGGGGATCACTTTCATCAGCTCCTTGGCATTTCCCATCAAATCTACAAGAACAGCATGAGTCACTGTCACTGCAATGAGAATGTTTGCCACAGCTTTGGAAGTCCCACTACCAAGGCGATTCAATAGCAAGTGACCGCACAGTGGCGTGCACCTGTCCAGATAAAGGTGATTCTCACAGGGACATGATGAAAAGGGCCCAGACTTTTATACCTGAAACACACCAGAGAGAAAGGAAACCCCCTCTTTCTGTTAGTTTCTAAATCTGATGGAACATTCCCTGAGTTCTCTGGGACAACCTCTGGGCGAAGAAGAAAGATTCAGCTCTTCTGAATAGAACACGGAAATACCACCCACTTCCAGGTCCCTGGTCAACAAGCGCCTTCTCTCCTTTTGAGTCAACTTGCAAAGGAGCTTGGGGCCTCGGTCTTCCCAGCTTACACTCCACCAGGGCACTGCTCTGCAACCCGGGTGATTTTTGATCTTTCAAACTTCACCGCTGTGAGAGTCCTCCCGGAGCCTGGCTGTGTGCCTTTTGAAAAGAAGGCAGGAGAAAAGAGGGATTCACACCCAGAGGGCACCTGGGGGCACGGCAGTTTCTCTCCTAGGTTCTGTCCTCAGTGGGAAAAAAAAAAATGGAAAAGGGATCAAGCCTGGATGCCGGATTCCTCGTGTCTCCAAAAAGAGCAGAGGGATGTGCATCTGGAGAGAGATCCTCTCAGTGAAGAAGCTGCCCAGTGGGAAATGAGGATGTCACCCACGAGGGATCCACTGCAGGGCCAGGGGCTCAGGACACCAGGAAGGGGAAGGTGGAAGACAGAGTAGCAGGTTGTAGTAGAAGGTGGACACAGGCAGAGATAAACCAGAAGTGCTAGCTTGCAGCCTCCCGCCCTGGAGAAGGCTCTGGTTACACGGGTGGAGGCCCTCTGGTTATGCGGGCTGGATCGCAGATCCCTTCATTCCTGTGTCTTCCTTTCCATCCACTCCAGGGAGTCTGTGGTCTGTCCTGGGAACAGGTGCATAAAATGCATAAAGACTACCTGTCCCCATGTAAAATCTTTTCCTAGAAATTCCAATCTCTTCAACCTTAGTCCTGCATTGCAGACCCCCACATTTATTTATTTTTAACTTAATACAAACCTTGTTGTCTCAAATTCTTTCGACACCTTGAAACTCACTGGAAAAAGCAAAACGACGTTTGTGCTACAGACTCTTAAAAAAGTGGCTGATGCAAGAGGGTTCTTATGTTTTAACTACTTTTCCATAAGAATTAAGAGAGAAATCGATGTATGTAAAGTAGCATAATGATACATTAATTCAACATTATATTTCACAAGTTGCTTTAAATTTAACATACTTAAAATGCATTGCTTCTGTAGAAAGTTCTGTATTTTCTTTAAATATAGTTCCCATGTAGAGTTAAGTATCTTTCGTTTTAGGCAAATGTTCATTAATGCTTTCATATTTCATAATATTTGGACATCTTTATTCTGGCATTTTCTTATTCCAGTACTTTCTGTTTTCTGCATAGCTAATCTATGTAAATTCAAGTTTATCAGTCTTATATAGGCACACAGATGAGATAAAGAAAGATTTATCCCAAGAAGCCACTTTCCGAAAACCCTGCCAGGAACCACATGCGGGCACAGAGCCAGGGACGAACTTCCTTTCGCTGAACTTGCCTGTCCTCGTTCTCCTGGGTCAAGGGCCTGGAGAGACCATGTCGGAGGTTTTCTCTGCCCTGGTGGCCATATTTGTGTGGTCTCAGTCTTCTCCCTCCCGAGGCTGGAAGTCATGCACGATGCCAGGCGCTTTGCAGAGTCCGATCTCGTGGGTCCCATGGACTTTCACCCATACGTAAATACACATAGGTGCAGAGGGACACTCAGCTTGGCCAGGTTGGCACAAAAGCCCTGCAGGCGAACCGGCCCCCAGTCCAGAAGAAGGAACTTGGGCATCTTAGCACAGAAAGGGCGTGGGTTGGGTGGAAAGTGCAGGGACACTGTGGTTGACATAGAAACATGCCACCCTGGTGTCATAGGAGCTCAAGGTAAAAACATAACACATTAAAAGAAGAATTTAATTTGCCAAGTGTTTCTACTAAGGGAAAAAAACACACACACCATCACTGCATTTTAGAGAAAAGACCCTCTGAGTCCAAGGATAGATGCCAGATGTTGTGATCTTCCCTCTCTCCTTCCCTTCTCTCCCTACCTCCAACCCCACCCCCTGCACTGGGTGAGGGGACCCGCCCTACAGGCACGGTGGGATAGGACACATTAACATTCATTTTGTAAATTCTTGCTTATTTTGCCCAACTCCGTAGCCAAAACATAAAGCATAACAGGCTGACGCCCAGGACAGTATCTATCTCAAGACCTCTTTCCAGGGTCAAGAAGAGCTTCCTTCTTGGGGTAGAGGGGCTTAGCAGGAACGAGTAGTTTAAGCTGTAACAGATTAAGCTAATTTGAAAGTGCATTTCACCTCCAACATCAGCTGAGTGAATTCTTCATTACTGAGGAATGAAGGCTTCCAGTCTTGCTGAATGTCACAGATTTCCGTTTGTGCTGAGACTTCTAAAAAACACACACATACACACACAAATAAGCTTTTATGTTCATCGGCACCCAGAAATTGGAATTCACAAATGAAACACCTGTTATTTCTATGTCATTTTGGGTAAATTTCTTTATAATTTAATTTAAACAGCGAATATCAGGAAATACGATTTACAAGGACTGGGAACTTAGATGTTAGGGGCCTAAAAGCACTTTTGATGTTCTCCTCCCCCTCCAATGAGGCGGAGGGGAAGAGGAGCCCACCCTCAGCATGGGTGTCATGACTGCTGCTTGCAGAGGTCACAATGCCCTTGAATTTCCAATGTGACAAAGCGTCATCACTGAGGACTAGAATCAGGTCGTTGCCGCCTACCAATGCAAGGGGACTGGGATGGTGGCCCACCTCCTGAAGCTGCTTTCTGTGGTCAAGGCAAAGCACACAGTCCACAGAGCTGGGATTTTTAAAATTTCAAGGGTCGGTACAGCATGCTTTGCCCGTGTGAAGACCTGGGTTTGATCCCCAGTACCGCAAACACAACAGAACATTCAATAAAATAACAAAAACAACCACAAATAACCCCCACGGATTTCTGGAAGCATCTTAGACTTCTAGTAAATAACCCACAGTGTTACACAGAAGATGACAGATTTTTCAGCATTGCTCTTGCTGAACTGTACTGTGCCACACATATGCACATTACTTAGTCGCTTTTAAGGCCTGAAATTATTCTTTTCAAAATCTTTTTGTCTTCATCTATAGTTTACCCGTCTCATGTAACTATCTTGCACTGAAGGCATTATTCACATTTGTCAACCCACAATCATTGACGTACACACGACTCCTTAAATATTCTAGCTTTCTAAAATACTTTTGAAAAAAAATGGCTCGTTCTATTATTAAATGATCTCTGATAAGCCTATCATAGAGCAAATGTGATACTATATCTGTTTGCTTTTCTTTCCATTTATTCAACATCTTTTTTTTTGGGGGGTGGGTACCAGGGATTGAAGTCAGGGGCACTTGGCCACTTAGCCACACCTCCAGCCCTATTTTGTATTTTATTTAGAGACAGGGTCTTGCTGAGTTGCTTAGTGCCTCACTGTTGTTGAGGCTGGCTTTGAACTCACAATCCTCCTGCTTCAGCCTCCCGAGCTGCTAGGATTACAGGTCTGCGTCACTATTCAATATCTCAAACCAACATTTTATGTGGCATGAAGTCTCTTTAGAGATTATTATTTTTTTGTTTAGAAAAGTATAAGAACATATTCTCAGACCTCCGAGAATAAAACGAACCTGTTGAACCACTTCCTGGACAATGCAATTGTTCAGGCAGATAATCTCTCCACTGTTAATTAGGAAAGATTTCAAGGTTCTCTCTTTTGCACTTTTTTCTTTTTATCAGTGCTTGGGAGTGAATGAGGGCTTTGCACATGCTAATCACATGCTCTGCTACTGAGCTAGGTCCCCTGCCCCTGCATCTATGTTTTTGGAAATGTCTCTTGCTTGGAGAATTGGGAATGGATTCTGTCATCTGAATGAATGAACCTGAATGAATTCCAGCAGTTACTCACAAATAAGGAGCATGAGAAGGGCTGAGTTACACATGAGACTCTTGGGAGGGTCAGTGTGCTTGGCAACTCACAGTGCTGGGTGCCATGATGAATGAGGTAAATGGCATACTGGAAAGCAGAGGCAGGGCACTACACAGAAATCTTGGCCAGAGTTTGTCCTGGGGTCTCAGCCAAGGCAAGGGAGAGAACTGAAGCCTGTAGGTCTTCACACAAATGAACGCCAAGTTTGAACACTTATAAGACTAGGACCCCCAACATGCCCACTCCCTTCTCTCCGAGACATACACTCATCTAAAAATCTCTTCTAACCACTGGGATCAAACTGTAGATTGAATGGAGAAGAGTCTTTCTGGCAGCCCTGATTTTATATAGACAGAGGATCATAATGTAATGGTGAAGGAAAAGAAAAGACCCTTGGCTTTGACATAGGAAATCTTCAGATCGTCCCATAAGACTGGATATTTTCTTGACACCAGCATAATAATACTGAAAGTAGCCATTTCATTCACTTTGTATCTCAACTATTTGATTATAGTCCTTGAGAGTTAAAGCTTGATTCATAGCATATTTAAAAAAAAAACACATAAATTAGGTAAGATGCCCCAAAGCGACTAAAAAATGTTATACTGGGAAATAGAACTCAGGGTTCAAATCCTGTCTCCAGTGGCTCTTAATATGCTTAATATCAGAAGCTGCAGGTGGTAGGGCAGGATTAGCAAAGGGTATGATCAAAGTGTTTCAAAACAGAGAGGAGAGCAAAACTCCTCAGGGGGGCATTTTTAGAGGAAAACTTTGTGATGAACAGCTAGGTCCCCAAATTCTACTCTGGTATAACTTGCAGTGAGAGAATGTTCTCCTCCCAATGATTGCCTGGATGTCAGAACAAGGAATAGTAATTCTTTGCTCTGTGTGTGGTCAAAGAAAAGTCTGGAAAATGGGGCAGTAACCCAACTGCAGGGGTGGGTCAATATCACTCTGTCCAAGGGACATTTCTCCTTGCTGTACAGCCTTCCTCAACCACCCCAGCCTGCCCCTATCCATGAAGGTAGGGACACGGGAGATTCAAGGAACAGGAGTTGGGACAAAATCACATTTGATCAGCTTGGGACTCACACAGGAAGAGGATGAGGCGTGAGCCAGCCTGGCCCTGCAGAACAGGCATCCAGATGGAGGGCGATAAGGATATACAACAACCCCTGTTAATCACATGATCTAGGGTTTTCTCTTCTTATGAGAGATGCCATTGACACAAAATCTCCATACAAAGAAACATGGTCAGAGTCTTTGGATTTGGATCACTTCAAAAAGAATAAATGTGCATTCCAGGATCAAGGTCTATTTCCCAAGTTGAGAAGACGGGGCTGCTTGAGATAATAACAGCGACTCCCTGGACCTCATCATCTCCCTCACTTGCCCTGTGGTCTCCCTTGAGCCAGAAGGCAGACAGCGTGTCTGAACCCACCCTTCTCAGCGCCGTCTGCACACTAGAATAACACTGGAAGCTCTGAAGATACTTAATGCCCCGAGTCTTCCGCAGCACTCTGCTGGTGGAAGGCTTCCCACCCGCAAGAAAAATGCCGGATCTGGGAGGTCTGCCCATTTCTGGGTAAATATTCCTACCGATGCTGATGTCAGTGACCAACTTGATGTGCACTGGTTTGCAAAACTCCTGAAAATTTAGCAATCCTCTCTTAAAGCACAAGTTGGCTTTAGCACACAGCCAGAGAGTCTGATGTACTGAGCTGCGGACTCCATGGACACATTCATGAACAGCTACAGTGCAGCTATAATAGAAATCGGTCCAAGAGCCCCACACATCACCCCTGGCGGGGAAGCTGCAGAAACTGGTGTTAAAAACAGGGCTCTGCAGATGGGCTGTTGGGTTTGCATTCCGCATGTCACTGGCTGTCTGACTTGGATGAGTGACTTACCCTCATAGGCCTCAGTGGCTTTGTTTGTGCAATGGGACAAGCTCAGTGCTCTTGTGAGGTTTAGAGAGGTGACCTCCCGCAAAGCCCCTGGCACAGTGGGTGGCTCCCAGGGAGCCCTGGAGAAATGCCAGGATCATTCTTCTCCACTCTGTTGCTTGTGCCTGTGGAGGCCAAGTCTATGTGGATGATACAGAAGGCGACTGGCATTTGTTTTTTTTTGTTTTTTTTTTTTTTTTTTTTTTTGCTTTAAACCAAATTTTGGTCCAGTAACTCTATTTCTGCACAAAATCTGCTGTGGATTTTTTTTTTCTTTTTTGCTTTCTTTTGAATATGAATGAATCACAGAGACAAGTGAGATCCTGGAGTGATCATTTAAGTAGGAGAAGGCCTTCGTCTTATGAAAAAAAAAAAGTGAGAGTAGACAGGCACTTCCTGGGTTAGGAGCTTGCTTTCTGCAGACCTGTCCTTCCAGGGCCCAGATTGGGCCATTCCGTAATTCCACAGAGGACAGAGCCCGGCATGAATGTTACACTGATGAACTTGATCCCAGCTGTCCTATTTAACAGCTGTCCTGCTTCTCAGTGGCACTGACCTAGTTTGAGTAATTTGTACAAAATATCTTGGCATCAAAACAACCTGCTATTTCACTTGGCTAAACCATTATTTAGGAAATATAACCATTCTGATTAAATTATCGGGGCAAATTGAAGACTGCTAGAACACTCCATTCTAATCCTGCTTGATTGATCTTCCCTGACTTTTCACAAAAAGCAATTAACATGTTGTTTGCTTGCCCCTGGGCAGTTTCAAAAAAACACAATGAAGGGGATAGATCATCACTGTCACATTTTTAATAGGTATAAATAATTTTCAAGGAAATCATAAAAGAATAACAAGGACAATGAAACTTTCCGATGTCCCCGCGATGCCCTCTTCCGTGAAATCATCTTGTCTAACAAAAGGTTCAGTGGGAGAGGAACATTCCTTTAAGCACAGGACTGTAATTACTTCCTCAATAATTCTGACACTTTTGACTTTATTATGTTTGGTGTCACGGTTAAAGCAAAAAGAATTCTGCTCCTCTGGCTTGCGAATACCTACCAAACCATCTCATCTATTCTATGACTTTTTTGGGGGGTCCTATGCAAGGTGAGTGGCAGGTAGGCGTGACCAGGCGTAAGGGGTGAAAGGGTTTGAGGGACAAAGAGGATGATACGAAGGAAACACAGGCTCAAGCGTGGCTTCGAGGGGTAACTTCATGTTCTCTGCAGTGAAAATAAACTAGCAAGACACTGGAAGACTATGAGAAAAATCGCAGAAGCTTTATGTACATAACTCATGATTCCACATGAATAAGATCCCAAGAGGCAAAACTGACCTCTGACAGAGGAACTTCAAACAGGTTGCATTTGGGGAAAGCAGAGGTGGGCAGCGAGGGGCAGCCACTGGGAAGCTTCTCTCTCTTGACCTTTGAGACTTGCCTGCTCCAGGGATTTCTGATGAAGATGTACCCACTGTGAAGCCACCCCCTGGGGCTGGGTGCCACCCGTCAGGCTGCACTGGGATCTGTCCTCTGAATGATGACGCAGTCTGGGAGGTGAGTCCTCTCCTAACTTGCTGGTCAGGGAAGCCTGTGCCTGGTGGGGTGACCTATCCTGGGAGAGACAGCTCATCCTACCCAGAAGGACCTGCCTGCTGAGGTCATCACCCCCCTGGAAAGGACGAGGTGGGGCGGGGGGGGAAACGGAGAGAAGCACAACCTTTACCATTGTGTTTCTGCAGAAACCCGATGACCTTTTCCAGCACGGTGGTCTTGTCCATTTTCCGCGTGTTGCCAGGAAGCATGGAGCTGAGCTCTTTGATGAGAACATTGAACTGGTCCCGACGTTTCTTCTCAGACTTGTTTCGAGAGGCTCTAGAAACACCACAAGGCACGGGTTACCAGAACGTTCCACCTCACAGAGGCTTACGAAACGGGAGGACTGTCTATCAGATCGTCTCATCCAAAACTCCTTCGGGAAGGTCTCCTGAGCCACATTTCAGAGCTGAGTAATGGGGAGAGAAAACTGTTTTGCTAGACTCTTGGCTACAAAGAGAGACAGTGTTACTAATAAGTAAGCTCTGACTCACGTCCCCAACCTACCCCACCAGCACAGGGCCACAGGCTGCCGGGCTGGCCTCACAGAGCCCCGAGATTCAGAGGGCGAGCTGTGCACTGTCCACCTGGACGGCGGCTGCTGGGGAAACTCACTCTGAGAGCCCTTCTTCAGGCTCGAGCTGTGTCCCCTCCAACCCAGAGCACCCATCCTGGTGCCAAGTCATGCGGGGTGGCCAGGTGTCCCGAGTGGACCACCCAGGGCACACATCCCGGCTCCTGCCTGGGAAGCTTCTCTCGGCACCCTGTTGGAGAGACAGGGTTTGCCCGATGGTGCGTGAGCCGTGATCCAGCGCCCACCTACGACTGGCACTGAGTGTGGCTGGCAATCTGCTGTGAGCAGACCCCTGTTTAAAAGGACGCGGAGGAGACTCAGGTGCACATCACCAAGTCGAAGGAGCTAGTCTCAAAAAGCCCCCGAGTGTGGGATTCCAGCTCTATGACATTCTGCAAAAGGCAGAACTATGACGACAGGGAAATGCTCAGCCGTTGCCGAGGGTCCTAGGGAGGGATGAGTACGCAGAGCACAGAGGATTTTTAGGGCAGCGAAACTCCCCTGTACGAGATTGCAGCGGTGGGCACATGCCATCTAACACCTGTCCTCAACCTACCAACCAAGAGCTGACCCTCCATGAACTATCGACTTTGGGGTTAGGAGGCTCAACCGCGTTCATCATTCCGGCGGGGGGTCAACAGTGGGGCGGGGGATCAGGGAGCTCTCCGTGTCTTCCATTCACTTTTGCTGTGGAACCTCAAACTACTCCAAGAGATGAGATCTACTTAAATAACAGGACAGTGCACTCTGGGACACCTAGAGAAGAGGTGACAGAGAAGTGGGCTCGTTTTGGGGGGAGGAGGGGACTTTGCTGAACTACCAAGCCATCTCTGAGGAATCCTAACCGCCACAGAAATCAGAACAGGGATCAGGGCTCTGGGGCTGTTCCCTCCCCCCAAAAAAAGACATTGGACCAATGAGTACCCCATGGGGAAGGCCTTCCCCTGCGGGAGCCGGCGACACTGCTGCTTGAGGGTCTTGATCCTCAGCAACTCACCAAAGCCCCTCCCTTAACAGTCTGAGTGTCCTGGAGCCATCTGGGCTGGGAGAGCTGTCCCCCACCCCTCCCAGGTGTACCCCAGACAGAAAACGGATGGAGAAGCTGTTGTGCATGGTACACCTGCTGACCCGTCTTCAAAGCCCACCACCTCGAGAGCACGTGGCCATTGGTCTTCCCAAGGGCCTTTCTCTGTGCCGTCTTCCCCTCCTTCCTGTCGTTGTTGGCTTGAGGACTCAGGGACTGCTACAAAGGTCTCACCCTCTGTCTTTCTGTGGGTCCTCTCCTATCACAGACGGGTGGCAGGAAGATGCCCACGTACCTCAGTGATGGTTCAGGGTAAAAGGCAGCGTGTTCAAACAGAGAGGAGAGAAGAAAGGGACCCTTTCACTTTCTGAGTGACTGTCTATGCATTATAAATAATTTTTTGGCCTAGATTTTAAAGAATGACATGCAACTTTCTTAGCCAAAAAAAGCTCCGTTCCTGTCCTAGTTTGCCCATTATAAATTATTTGCGAGCCGACGACACCCGGCTCGTTACCGCTCTGTTCTCTTCTTCAATGGGTGCAGTGACGGCGAACGTGGCCTGGCAGGGAATCTGATGAAGGCTCATATCATTAGTGACAGAAACACTAGCTCGTTTCCCCTCAGCCTCTGCCTGGGACATACTGTCACCCCCTGGAAATTGGTGAGTGTCAGCTGGATCCCCCGCTCCGAGGCAAGAGAAACCCAGGTGCCTGGGATGACCTTGTTCCCAATTAGGAGCTCTCTCACACCCAGGCCCCGGGGGCCACAGGTTGAAAGACCTGCAACAGCTGGCCTCTGGAATTTTTTTTTTTTTTGAAAAGGCATTATTATTTGTGATCCATAAAATTCATCCACTTTAAGCGCACAGTTTGATGAACTGGGGAAATTGTGTAACTGCCAGCAAACCAAGCTATACAATTCTCCATCCTAAAAAGCACTTGATTATCGTTTACTTCCCCCAACCCCAGACGGTGTACAGTGTGTGACCTTCATTTAGCATAAAGTTTTTGAGGTTGATTCATGTTGCTGCACGTATTGATATTTCATTCCCTTTTCTGCCCACTAGGATTCCATCTGGGTATGAATATGCTGTAACGTTTGGGCTGTTTGCAGTTTGGGGGTGTTAAGAATAATGCTGTTCTGAGTATTTGGGTACAGAGGCATGAACTTGCAGAGTCATATGGTTAATGACTGACTTACAACACACTGCCTCACCTTTTCACAATGTTGGCTGCACCCTGGGTCCCAGGTGCTACAATCATTGCCAACACTTGGGATTGGCAGTCATTTTTTTTTTTTTAATTTTACCTTAGCCACCAAAGTGTCATTGTTGCTGTTCGCTTTGTTTTTGCAGTGCAGGGGGCTGAAAGCCAGGGGCTCGCACTCCCTAGACACAAGCTCTACCATTGAGCTCCACACCAAGGGTAGCTTATTGTGGTTTGAATTTACCCTTTGGTAAATTTGGATTTCCCTTTTTTCTGATGACTAGTGATGATGGGCATCTGGGGACATGCTTACTGGCCAGTCCCGCATCTCTTTTTGTGAGATGTTGGCTCATATGCCCTGTTTTTAAATTGGGTTGTTCAGCTAATCACTGAATTTAAGAAAAGAGAGAAAAAGGGAGAGAGAAAAAAGAAGGCAGGATGAAGGGGGGGGGTGTCTCTGGGTGCTAAATACAAACCTTTATAAACCTCACTCTTTCATTTATCCATTCATCTGTCTATCTACCTATTTATCTATCTATCTACTCTTCATTCATTCATTTATCTATATGTGGCACGGAGGATGGAATCCAGTGCCTTGCGTGTGCTAGGCAAGCGCTCCACTGCTGAGCCCCAGCCCCAGCCCTCACCCTTTGATTTTTGAATGTAGGGCTCAAAAGGCCACAGGTTATCTTTTCCTATAGTGTTCACCTTTGGACCTCTTGGGAAGCTGGGGTTACACAGCTACCATTTTCTGGGTACTTCTGTGGTGCGTCACTACAGTCACATGACACAGGACAACACTGTGGTCAACAATAGATGGAATAGACAATGGTCCAAGGTTGGAATGAGGCTGAAAATCCCTATTGCCTAGTGACATTGTAAAATCACAGCCCAACACGTCATTCCCTCCTGGGGCAACGCTGGTGTAAACACACCTACAGCACATGACACTAGACTGTGATAACAAGGGGCTATTTCCCAGTGTATGTATTCCCTGTTCCGTACCTTTGATCATCCTCATAGAGTGCATTCTCAGACAAGGACACATGGGCACAAGTGGCCAGTGTCAGATCCCAGGTGGGCAAAGGAGTCAGAGTAGAACCTGCCACATTCGTCTCCTACCTTGGCAACCAGACAGGTAAAGCTTCTCTCAGCATGAGGACATTTAATAGCAGGGACCCCAGTACCCTGTGACAAACAGGTAGGGTTTGCTGAGATTTGACCACTGAGCCACATCCCAGCCCTATTTTGTATTTTACTTAGAGACAGGGTCTTGCTGAGTTGCTTAAGGCCTCACTTTAATTGAGGCTGGCTTTGAACTCCTGATCCTTGGGCCTCAGCCTCCAGAGCTGCTGGGATTATAGGTGTGCGCCACTGTGCCCGGCTCACTGTGTCTATTGACCGTATTGTTTTCTCATGCTTGATTTTTTTTTCATGTTGTTTGCTCATTGTGGCCCCAGGAGCATCCACTATACCACATCTCTATGTGTGTATCTATGTATACACCAACAGCCGCGGGGCATAGGAGGCCGCGCCATCTAGGTTTGTTAGTACACTCTGTGATGTACACACAGCAACAAAATCACCCTGACGCATTGCTCCAAGCCTACGTTGCTCCTTAAGCTATGCCTGCCTGTATTAGTTTCTTTCATCAGAGCCAGGTAGGCAGTGTTCTGGGAGCACAGAGCCCAGAGTGGCTAATTCTGGCTGCCTGAACTCATAGCCCTGAAACACACACCCTGCCCCAAATGGCGCTGCTCATAAACAGGTTGAGGGTGTTGGTGCTCCCCACTGGGGAAGGAGGTAGCAGGAAATGAGCACAAGTGGCTGGTGTCAGATCCCAGGTAGGCACAAGGAGTCAGAGTAGAACCTGCCACGTTGGTCTCCCACCTTGGCAACCAGACAGGTAAAGCTCCTCTCATAGTGTTTATTTTAAAATGAACACTATGTTATCATTAATATCGTCACTCTGCTGGGCGCTAGGTCTCAGAGACTGACTCCTCCTAACTGAAACCTCACCTCTTTTGACTAATATCTCCCATCCCACAACACCCCCACTATGGTTTGGATATCATTTGTCCCCCCACTGGCTTATGGGCTGGAAGCTGGTCCCCAGTGTGATGGTATTGAGGGGTGGCTGAACCTTTAAGAGGCGGGGCCTAGGGGGTGATATACAGGTGGGGGGGGGACTAACCCAGGAAGGGATTAACACCTGGCGTGGGAGTGGATAAGTTACCAACAGAACAGGTTGTGTAAGGCAAGTTTGGCCCTCCTGGCCCACTCTCTTGCTTCATCGCTGATTACGTGACCCCTCTCTCCTACGCACATACTCTGATATGTGATGCCGTTCACCGGGAGGCCATCATCAGAGCTTAATGCCATACTCTTGGACCTCCAGAATTGTTAGCCCAGCAAAAGTCTTCTATCTTTTAAAGTACTCAGCCTCAGGTGTTTTATTATAGCAAAATGGACTAAGGGACCCTCCTACAGAGCCATCTTAGATATTTGACAGGAGGGTTCCCCAGAACTTAACAATTAGAAGGGGAAAGAATATCCTTTGTTCTATGTTCCTTGATTAGCGCTTTCTGTTCACAAGGCACTCCATCAATATGGAGGAGGCATAAACAAATAGGTACTAGTGGCCGGCGAAAACAAGCTCAGGGTCTAGAGGAAGAGATTGGAGTCACCTATCTGTAGCTCTTATTCAAGGTGCCATGCGGTTCAAACTAGGTGAGAAGCTCAAACAAATGGCCAAGGTAGTTCCAAAGGATGGGGAGAACCCCTGGGGTGGAAAAGGAAGTCTTCAGAGAGGGGCTGGCAAATTGAAAATGTCTCAAGAGGGTATGTGGGCAGGTGGTAGAAAGGAGAGCCCAAGGAAAATCTGGGTGGTCGTGTTTGATAGGATATGGAGACATGTGACAAAGTCAGAGGAGGGTAGGCAAGAAAAGTGAAGTGGATCCCAGAGCCTGCGTTAGTCAGCTTTCTATCACTTCAACAAACTACCTGAGGTCATTAAATTATTAAGAAAAAAGGTTTATTGTGGCTCACAGTTTTGGAGGTTCCAGTTCACGATCAATGCTTTGGACCTGTGGTGAGGCAGCACCTCATGGTGGGGGCATGTGGTGGGAAAAGATCACTTGTTTTCTAGCTAGGAAGCAGAAGAGAAAGAGGAAGGGCTGGGGTCTCAGTATCCCCTTCAAGGGCGCAGCCCCACTGATGAAGATCTCACCCTAGGTTCCACTCTTAGAGCTTCCAGTAGTACCACCTTGGGGACCACGGCTTTAACACATGGACCTTTGGGAGACATTCAAGTTCTTACTACAGCGGAGCCTTAAATGGGACCTAGCAATGCAGCTGGGGCCTTTGGATGAGTCTGTGCAGGGTGTTGATGGTCACCTAAGGAGGAAATCTGGTCAGAGCACCAGGAGAGAGGGGAGAGGAACCCAACCCAGAGGAAGTGGGCAGGGTCAAGAAAGACTGATGAGGATCCTCGGCCCAAGAACATGACAGTACTCTGTGCCCAGTGTCCCCACCAACTCCTGGGAGCAGGGACAGTCCTAGACAGAGGAGTCTCACTGGTTTAGCAAAAGTAACACCAGTTACTTTGATTAGCACTTTCTGTGCACAAGGCACAGAAATACTTAAAGTATTTTACTTTAAAGGAAAATCTGGGTGGTCGCTTTTGATCAGATATGGAGACATGTGACAAAGTCAGAGGAGGGTGGGCAAGAAAAGTAAGGTGGATCCTTTAAGTATTTTGTTCTTGAAATTAACACACAGGAAACTTGAGTTTTTCTTCCAGGCACAGTTCTGCACACTTGAGCATGTGCATCAACTCACGTGACCACCATCATAATCAAGACAGAATGGTTCCCTCCAAACGCCCCCACGTCCCCTGTTCCGTAGACCCTGTCAAGTGCTATTCTGTTCTCCATCTCTATAGAGGTGGGTCCCAACTAAGATGGTCTGACTTCTGAGTTTTCATAAGACGGTGTAAAAGCGATATAGATTTCAGTGGAAACTATACTGTGAGCTTTCGATTTTGATCTTTTCCTGGTGAGTGGCAAGAATCACTGTCTTGATGCTGGACAGTGGCAGCAGGCTGCAGCTCCCAGGGAGCCCTGTGTTCACGAGGAAAACCACCCATGCTCTACAGCACACATTGGCTGAACCCGGATGTTCAGTTGCTTAGGAGTACTGCGTGCATGGGATATTTCCAATTTACCCAGGGTTTATTGAGATGTAATACATCGTAAGTTGAGGCACATCTGTATTCTCTTCAAGAGTGTCAGATAAATACAATTGTGCAGCATGAAACTTGGAGAGCTTGGCTTCTTCTATCCAGCATCATGCTCTTGAGAGTCATCCAAGTCACTGTGTCTACCCCTGTGTCTTTATATTGCCAAGATAGTTTTCTAATTTTTTTTTTGTACCAAGGATCGAACCCAGGGATCTTGACCACTGAGCCACATCCTCAGCCCTTTTTATTTTGAGACAGGGTCGCACTAAGTGTCCCCACCAACTCCTGGGATCAGGGACAGTCCTAGACAGAGGAGTCTCACTGGTCTAGCAAAAGTAATGCCAGTTACTTTGATTAGCATTGGGGTTTGAGTAACTTAGGACCTCACTAAAATGCTGAGGCTGGCTTTGAACTTGCGATCCTCCTGCCTCAGCTTCCCTAGTCACTAGGATTACTGCTGCACCCAGCACCAAGTCATTTTCTATGATTATGAATATGCCCACAACTGGTTTTTCCATCCACCCACTGAAGCATGTTTAGGTCGTTTAGGTCACTAGGAATAATGAATGGAGCTGCTATAAACATTTATGGTCAAGTTTTCAAGTGACCATATTTTCAGTTTTCTGAAGTTAATAATCCAGGAGTAGGAAGGGGTAGGTCATATGGAAACTGTATGTTTAGTTCTATAAGAAACTGCCGGGCTGTTTTCTAGAGTGACCATGACATTTGACAGCAATGTAAGAATGACCCAGAGGCTGCACATGCCCAAGGGGATTTGGTGTAGTCTGTGCTTGACCTTCAGCGAATCTAAGAACCATGCAGTGGCATCTGTCTGGGGTTTTCAACTGTATTTCTGTGCTGGCTGGTGATGCTGCACATCTTCTCAGGGACTTTTCTGCCATCGGGATATTCTCTTTGGAGAAGCATCCACTCATATCCTTAGCTCCTTTTAACATGAGGTTGCTTGTTTTCTTACAGCTGAGCTTTGAGAGTTCTTTATATATTCTGGAAACAAGTCCTTTGTCAGATATTTTCTTCCCGAGTACATCTTGCCTCTCTGTTCTCTTGAGAAAATCTTTCACAGAGAAAGTTTTAAATTTTGATCAGGTCAAGATGTGGGTTTTTTTTTTCCTCCCCTTATGAATTATGTTTTTGGTATGTCTCAGAATTCCTTGCCTAACCTCAGGCCATAAAGATTGTTTTTATTTTTTCCCTAAGATTGAGAGTTTATACATTTTATGTTTAGATTTATGGTCCACCTTGAGTTAAGTACTGATTTTTATCTTACGACATGATGTTCGATTTTGTTGAATCCTTCACCTACATCAATTGGTATGAACTTGAGGCTTCTCCTCTATGGCCAGCTAACATGATAGGTAGATATTACTGCTTGGTTTTCAGGTATCAAAGAGTCTAGCACTTGCTGGATGAATTCCACTTGATAGTGGGAATGATTTACTACAGTTTTCTTGAGGAATTTTGCATCTATGTTCATGAAGGACGTTGTTCTGTGTTTGCTTTTCTCAGACCATCTTTGGGTAATGCTGGTCTCATAGGACAAGTTGGAGAGTATGTCTTCTTTGACTCTTTCTTCTTTTAATATTTGGCAGAATTCACCAATGAACTGATCTGGAGACTTCTTGTTCATGTTTTGAACTACAAATTAAATTTATTAGTTATAGGACTCTTTAGGATATCTATTTTATCTTTTGTAAGTTTGGTAGTTTTATTAGTTATAGGACTCTTTAGGTTATCTATTTTATCTTTTGTAAGTTTGGTAGTTTATGGTTTTTAAATAACTGGTCCATCTCATCTAAGTTGTTGAATGTCATGTGGATGCAGTTAGTGACAGTATTCCCTTATGGTCTCTTTAATGTCAGAGAGTTGTACAGTGACATCCACTCTTTTATTCTTGTTATTGTCGATTTGTCTTTTCTTTGTCTGTCTCTAAAGAGACTAATTAATTTTATTGATATTTTCAAAGAACCACCTTTTTATTTCATTGATTTTTCTGTTTTTCACTCATATTGATTTCTGCTCTTATATCTATGATTCTTGCTGTGAGTTTATTTTTCTCTTCTGTTTCTACTTTCTTAAGGTAGAAGCTGAGTTATTGAGTTGAGATTTTTCCTTTTTTTCTAACATGAACATTTAATGCAGCATATTTCCCTCCAATCATTAATTTAGCTGCAACTCACAAATTTTGAAATGTTCTCTTTTCATTTTATTTAGTTAAAATATTTTCCAATATTTCTTGAGACTTTCTCTTTGATCTTTGCATTACTTAGAAATTTGCTGTCCAATTTACATGCTTTGGAGACATTATTACTGCTATCTTTCTGTTTCTCATTTAATTTCGGTTCATTGAGATGTCTGTACATTTATATGGTCTATCTAGTAAGTATCCAATAGGCATTTGAAAATCTGAGTATTCTGATGTTGTTGGGAGGAGTGGTCTATAAACATCAATCAGATTCTGTTGGTGGATGGTATTTTCTAGTTCATTTATATGCTTGCTGGGATTTGGTCTACAGGTTCGGTTAGTAAGAGCAGCACACTAAAGATGCATCTTAGTTCTTCAGATTGGGCACCATGTATTTTGAAGTCATTTTGAAGTGTGTGTACACCAAGAATTATCACTTTCTCTTGGTAAATTGATTTTTTTATCATTATGTAATATCATTCTTTATTCCTGGTAACTTTTCTTTGTTCTGAGTCTACTTCATTTGATGGTAATAAAGCCATTGATTTCTTTGAATTAGTGTTTGTGTTGCATATCATTTTTCATAGTTTTACTTTTAACCGACCGATATCATCATAGTTGAGGTGGTGGTCTCATGACTGCATATATTTAGATTATTTTTAAGAAAATCCACTCTGACAAATGCTGTCATTTAGTTGGCTATATTTAGATAATTTACATTTAATGTAATTATATATGTGTTTGGATATAAGACTACTATTTGACAAGCTATTTTCTGTTTTTTTACTCTCTGTTAGTTTTTTGGGGGGTTCCTATTTCTCCTTTCCTGCCTTCTTTTGGTTTAGATAAGCTTTATTTTAGTTTTTATTTTTAATTTATCTAATTTACTGTGTATTTCTGTGTATAGAGTTTAGTAATAACTCCAGGAGTAATATTATAAAATGTTTTTTTTCAGATTCCCTTAGTCTATTTCTTTTTCTTTTTGTACCAGGGATTGAACCCAGGGGTACTTAACCACTGAGCCACATCCCCAGCCCTTTGTATTTTGAGACAGGGTCTCGCTAAGTTGCTCGGGGCCTCACTAAATTGTTGAGGCTGGCTTTGAACTTGCAATCCTCCTGCCTTGGCCTCCCGAGCCACTGGGATTACAGGCGTCCACCACTGTGCCCAGCCCACTTAGATTATTAACATTTCAAGTGGAATATAGAAATTTTATTCTTTCTATATAGTTCTTCTTGTCTCCCTTCCCTTTTTATGCTGCATTTACCTTATACACTATGCATACATCGACTGTATATCAGATTATTCTATTTTTAGAATATATCTTGCCATATATTTATCATTTCTGATCCTTTTCCTTTATTCCTCCCATTCCAAATATTCATCTGGTATCATTTCCCTTCTGTTGGAAAGTCTTTAACAATTCCTTCAGAGCAGGTCTCTTAACAAGGAGTTTATATGAGAATATTTTTATTTTGCCTTTATTCCCAAAGGATGTTTTTGCTGGATATAGAATTCTGGGTTCACAGTTCTTTTCTTGAGACATTTTAAAAAGTTGCGTGCTTCTATTAGAAAGGGTCCATGATTTCTGGTGAGAGATCCCTGGTCCTATTTAGACCTGCCCTACATGGCCAGTCTGGGAACCTGGGTCATGGTCCATCCTGAAGTTCAGATCCAAAAGTCTATGCTATGTGCTCAAGGTCAGATCCATGTGTATGCAGCTGGGGACTCACAAACAACCGCTTGAGGTTATTTCCTGGGCGCCTCTTCTGTTAAGACCTGCCCAGTTCTTTGGACTCTCAGCGCTCCCTTCTCATTCCCTGGGTCAAACACCTGGCTTTGTATTTATTCTGCTTTGCCTCCCACTTCTTTTTTGTGGGGATGGATACCAGCGGTTGAACTCAGGGGCACTCCACCACTGAACCACATCCCCAGCCCTATTTTGGATTTTATTTAGAGACAGAGTCTCACTGAGTTGCTTAGGGCCTCATCATTGTGAGGCTGGCTTTGAAATCACAATCCTCCTGCCTCAGTCTCCTGAGCTGCTGGGATTCCAGGCCTATTTAACACCTTTATGTGGGGCCAAAGAAGAGGAAAATAGAAAAAGAGGGGAAGAAAAGCAACAGGCCTTCGTTCGACCCCATTGCAGCTACAGCTTCCCTGATTAGAGAGACAGGTTCCCCTCCTTCAGCAGTTGAGGTTCCACGAGAATCTCCATTGCTGCTTCTACTAGAGGATTGCTTACAAGGTGTGAATAAATGCAGAAAAGAACAACAAAAAAGAAGAAAAAACAAAGAAATGAAAGACACAGATTTCACCTCAATCTGAGCATCAGGAGACCCTGTTCCCAGTTTGCAGGCCAGTCCTGGGGGGCTTCTCCTGGTCCTCTCTGCGGGTACCCACTTTGGGGCCCAGGGCTTCACTGGATCTAGTCTAGGTGATACTGGAGGGGAGAATCTGCCTGCTATTATTTATTCTTCATGAACCACAAGCAGCTGTTCCGTGCAATCGGTAGATAACCACATTCAGCATGATGGACAGGAGGAACCGGCTGACTCCATCTTAACCAAATCCCGAACCCCCATGTACCATTTCATATATATTTTTTTAGTGGGTTCGTAAAAGACCCCTAGGAATCTCAAGGTGGGGGCACAGACTTTGCAAGTCTGGTTCAGGACTGTAAAGAAGCCCCCTTTTCAGAAAAGCTGGGTAAACTGGTCAGAAGTTATGGAAGAGTACCAGGGAGCACAGTTCTGGGTGGCTCTTGCAAGACAGGACAGATGACACATGACCCGGGCAGGCTCTTTTCCCCTTGGTATCAGTGTGCCACTCTGGTGTGAGCTAACTCTTAAAAAATATATCACAAAGAAGCAACTTCTGGATAAGTTTCAGTTTTCTCCGTTTATAAAACTCTTGGGAGGCTTGTCCTGTGCCCTCTCAGGTGCATGCCATGGCTTGAATCCCTTAAGGTGGGGTGGTCTGTTACACAGTAACAGGGACCCCGAATAGTTAATGCCTACTATAAAGATGCCCTGATGCCTAGACTGGGAATTCTGGCATTTCTTACCTGGGGTAACTAGTTCCATGTTATAGGATGGGATGCCGATGAAAGGACAGGGCTAGACCTCCCAAACCTAAGCTTCATAAATTAAGCAAACTGAACTTTTAGAGGAGGTTTCTCAGCACTAAGTCTGAGCCGTTTTTTTGCAGTGTCCACAGGGCCTGAGATGGAGGGAGTGGTTGTAGTAGAAGGGACTTACATTTTTTTGTGGCGTTGAAAGATACCAAATAGGTGGTCTCTGTCATCTGCAGAGGCAACTGTGGTGTACAGGGCTCAGAGATAAATTTGAAGCATCCTCTAGATTAAGATAGTCCTGTCCACGAAAGATGAGCTTTCCTGGGGGATAAATTAAACCCTATTGACCCACATTAACAAAGAGCTTATAAGAGCGTTCCTGTTCAAATTGGATGAAAATGTAGGGGGAAATATGAGAACCAAGCTACATATAAATAGTGACCACCTCAGGTCGGTGTGACTTTGAGTGATCTTTGTTTGCTTCTTTCAACATTTATGTACTTTCAAATGTTGCTTTGGTATTTCTTTTTTTTTTTATAAGAAAATATACAAAAATGATAGGAATGAAGTCACTATCTATCGCATCAGGCAATGTGGGTCAAAGGGTCTTCCAAGGGAAAGCGTGCAGAACTACATGCAGAAAGGAACAGGACCGTGGTGGACTCCGTATAAACCAAAATCCCAGACCCCCAAGTACCCCCAAGTAGGTGATTGTGTTGTCACTATTTTTTCCCTCCAGATAATTCTTAATGGCAGGGTTGCATAAAATTGAACAGATTTTCATTTATTTGCTAATTTCTGTCTTAGTATCTTTACCTGTGCTAAGGAGCCCTGAAACTCTCCAAAAGAAGCGGGTATGGCCTGGGGTTGGCATTCCCCAGAACATATTTTGAGCAACTCCAAACTTAAGCCAGATCCACTAAAGGTCAGTGCGGGCCCCTTCCATGCCCAGCCAGGGTCCCAGGGACAACACACACACTCATTTCTATAACTCAGGCAGCATCCCACAAGTGGAGGCACTGGAGCTTGGGGACAGCACTGAGCTCAAAGCCCTACATTAGTTGGGTGCAAGAAGATGTCATGTAGGTGTTTGGAAGAAAAGTCTCCACATGGAGGGCAGGATGGGTCAGGCTGGTGCCATCCTCACCTCAAGGAGGACTCGGGGAACACTATATTTCCCCTACAGAGACTTGGCAGCGTGTTTTGGGGTGACTGAGAGCCTCTGAGGCTGTTCTTCGCTCCCGAGATGTAATGGGAACATCTTTACTCTTAACCACCTTTATCAGAAAATGTCTGGGTCCCGATGGGAAGCTGGCCTAATTTCACAGTGATTCTTAGTTAACGGTTACACTGGCAGCATTTAACTGGAGCACGAGCCTCAGGAAGCCATCACCCAAATCCTAAAAGGAGCCTTTGGCTTTTTCTAAAGAAAGGCAGCATTTCCAAGATGGCGGCCTTCTGACCATCCTTCATCCATTTTCAATGTATTGAAATTATTGAACGGGTTTTTAGTAAATGGCCCTCTGCCTCAGAATGCCCCCAGACAAGCTCCCACCCTCCCTGAGCTAAGACATTAGCAAGTTCCTAAGCCTGCCAGACATAGATTTCTCCCCTGACAACAGTTCTTAGCCACCAATGGACCCCAACAGGGTAAAAGCCAAACGCCCCAGCAAAAGGGAGACGCTTTTTCCATACTGCTGTTTACTGGGCCACGGGAAGAATTAGCATTCTGCCTGCAAGCACAGTTCTACTTATCCCTTTGTTTTGAGAACAGAATCACTCATCTGGAAATTACAGGGTAATATAAATAAATCGCGTGTCCTGTTACCTCTCCTGTTCTTGTGATGCCTGCTGCTGCCTTAATCGCCATCAAAACAAACGAGGAGGAAGCCTCAAAGAATTGTGACTGCCATTCCTCACCCCCACCCCCACCCCATGCAGGAGTTTATGAAGACGTACAGCAAATTCAATCTTTAGCCTAGGAAAGAAAATTCCAGCAAAATTAGCACAATGTAGCATAACCTGGGGGCATTAATGTATACTGCACAAGGCCCAGCGCCTGCCTGTGGGGCCCTCGTGCCCAGGATTGAAACCCGGCCAGTTGTCTGCAGCTTTCACGGACAGCCCTTTCCTTTCATCCCTACAGAATTTATATCCTAAGACAAGATAGAAACGAAATGAGATCAGTCTTTCCTCTTCACCATATTACTTTCTCTGTGTACACTGGCTAAGAAGGCTCAGCTTACACATTTTGGGGTGGGGCGGGTACTAGGGATTGAAGCCAGGGGCGCTTAACCACTGAGCCACATCCCCAGCCCTATTTATTTTTTATTTGGAGACAGGGTCTTGCTAAGTTGCTCAGGACCTCACTAAGTTGCTGAGGCTGACCTTGAACTTTCGATCCTCCTGCCTCAGCCTCCGGAGCTGCTGGGATTCCAGGTAAGCGCCCACAGCACCCGGCCCAAGATCTGAAAGCTCTCTGAGGACAGGATAATGCTACTACGTACGTGTCCCCCTCTGTAGCTTCTACTGGCTTACCACAGGACTTTGTTAAGTGCAGACAGGATGGGCTCAGTGGCTGGTCCACATCCACAGACCTCCCTATCTCCCTCTTCTTCTCCTGCGGGGACTAGAAGAAATAATCTGTTTGCAAATGGCAAAAACTGTCCCTCTGGACACATCTGCTTTTGCACAAAGGTTTTTTTATGTTTCGACTCCTCCCTCTTGCCTGAACCTTTTTTTCAGTGTTGAGACAGGATTAGGATCAAAGAATGAGAGAAGGATTAGCCTGTGCTTCAGAACCAGCATTCCCTGTACTGAGAACCCCAAGAAGCAGCTAATCCTTCCCGACACTCTTGATTCTCACAAACAAAGGGCAGCAGAACCACAGAGTCCCGGCCCACCCTCCTCCCTCAACCAAAGGCACAGGGATACGGAAAGAGAACTTTCTAGGCAACTGGAGAGAAGATGGCGTATTCCTTCAGAACTGGTGGAAGGAGAAAGGAATCCAGGAGCCGTTTCTTCATTTGCATCAAGAAAAGGAAAAAGCACATGCGAGGCCCTGGGTTCGATCCTCAGCACCACATAAAGACTAAATAAATAAAGATATTGTGTCCAACTAAAAAATAAATATTTTAAAAAAATAAATAAATAAAAAAGAAATGGGATAAGCTATATTTTATGATATTGCCAAGTTACAGACACCTGATTTCTTTGGAAAGCAAGATTTCTATCAGCAGTTACTGTTCCTACCCCTGGTGAACCCACTGAAGCAAAAGGTACAGCTTCCTTTCCCGAATGTCAGAGGAACCCAGACTGTAGAACCTGGTGCTGGAATTTGAACCCCTGCCCGACACTGACTGGCGGTGTGATCCCTGGGCCTTGGGCTTCTCATCTGTACAATGGGGCTAGTAATGGCCTATGGGGGGCGGGGGATAAAGACTGGAGAGTTACTCCGTGTGAAGTGTTCCAGGCACCCTGAGTGCTCAGGGGGTTAATCTGTTCCTAGCACCACCATGTGCAGGTATTCCTACACAGCCAGACTTGATCCCTCAATGGCCCTAGGAGGAAACTGCAACCGTCATCACGCCTATTTTATGAAAAGAGAAACCGAGGCTGAGAGATTCCATGACGAGTAACAGGGCAGGAATCAAGGCCAAGTTTGTCTGATCCTAAGCAGGTGCCCAGCGTGCAACACTACACCACTTCCTGGAACACACACACACACACACACACACACACACACACAATATTTCATCACATCAGAATTAGAAAGATGTGCCTACAGCCACAACTCAAATTGGGGAGCTGTGAACTTCATCACCCAGGGATTCTGAACAGCTCTCAAACTTTTTCCTTCTTGAGAACAAGGATCCTATTTTCACAACTTACCTATAAGAAAATAACACAGAGATCTGAACACACACAAGGCACTCGATCAATACCCACTGGATTCACACGGAAATTCATGGAAAAAAGTGGAGCCATGGCCTGGTTCAGATACAGGATCAAACAACACACACGCGAGCCAGGAATTCCCCAAAGCCCGAGGCGCACCTCACACGGGGCACGTTTTCTGTAGACTGTGAAGGTTTTGATCTCAGGCTAAATTTTCGCAAATAATCCATGTCAGGGCCTCCAGGTGGCTGCTGTAAAACCCGTCAACTAGAGGCTTTGAAGGGGATCTAATCCTGGGTTGGTTTGTTCTGTTTTCCCCCAGTGTGATGAAGGGTACTGGGACCTTGGCCGAGAGATCTGGGTATCAGCAAACATCCTAAATGTGTGCCCCCATCCCAGGACAAGGGGAGGGAGGACCAGCAGCCTTTCCATAGTATCTCTACAAAGTTGGTTCCAAGTAGGGGTTGTGGGGCAGCAGTACTTTGGATGAGGTTTGTCCCCCAAGGGTTCCCCAGTTGGAAACTTGGTCCCTGGTAAGGTGATGTAAAGATGTGGCAGGACCTATAAGGGGAGGAGGGCATACTCAGAGATGACAAGACTATCATCTCTCACTTTCTGGCTTCCTGGCTTATGATGTGATCTCTCTCTCTCTCTCTCTCTCTCTCTCTCTCTCTCTCTCTCTTCTACTGTGATGCCATCAGCTATGAGATTCTCAGCAGAGCCCAGCTCATGACAGTGCCATGGCCTTGAAGCTCCCAAACCATACCAGAATTACAAGCTAAATAAACTTCTTCTCTTTTTAAAGCCACTAAGCCTCAGGTAGTTTGTTTTAGCAACAGAAAAACTGACTGATACAGAGGATATGCCCATTGCCAAAAGTGAAAGGAGGTGGGAATGAATGAAAAGAAACTGTGTGTGTTAGTCAGTTTTCATCGCTGTGACAAATACCTGAGGTTAATCAACATAAAAGGAGGAAAGGTTTATTTTGGCTCATGTTTCAGTCCATGGTCACTTGCAACTGTAGTTTGGGCTTGTGGTGGGACAATGTATCACTGCAGCAGGACAAGGCACAGGAGGGCTGTTTACCTCATGGCATCTGGGAAACGAAGACAGAAGAAAGGGCTAGGGGACCAACATGCCCTTCAGGGGTATTCCCCTAGTGACCTCACTTCCTCCCTCCAGGCCCCACCTAAATGCTCCACTGTCTCCCAATAGCACCCACAGGCTGGCCACCAACCCATTAGCATGTGGGCTTTTGGGGACACTCCAGATCCAAATACAGCAGACCCTGCATACAACTGGATTATTTCTAGGAACTTATAGGCAAGATTTCTTTCTTTCTTTTTTCTTTTTTGCACGTCTGTGCGTGCTGATTTCTGAGGATGGCGGAGCCTAAGCATATGTCGTATCTCTTCCTGATTTAGAGGTAAGCAGTGCAGTGGACAGGCTGGGCCCAGGCCAGGGAAGTTGCAAAGGAGAGACTAAAGGTGATAATGGCAAATGCAGAATTCCCAGGGACTCCACATCACATCAGAATGCAGGTCGTCTTTGGTACCTGCCAGTCACTGTTAGAGCCTTCTGACCTCGGAAAATTTACTCCACCTTTTAAAGCCTTATTGTCCTCCTCTGTAAAATGGGAATACCATCAATGCACACCTCCAAGAGGTGTGATAAGATCATGCATAGAGAGGGACAGGTCAGATGGTGGGTCGGTGATGTACACAGGAAGTCCTCATGAATGCTGGCCACTGCTGTTACCCTGAGAGTGTATTATTGTGAACTGTGTGCACTTTCACATCTATGTAGTGATCAATATTTACAAAGAGCTGATTACTGTTCTTCATGGATAATTCCCCAAATAATCCCTGAGGAAATCAGGACAGATTTCCTGCTGCAGGTGAGAAAACAGAGTCTCCACTCATGAAGGGGTTGGTTGGGATTCATGAGCCCAGGTTATGTCTCCAGTCCTCTACCCATGGCTACCACTGCAGGAAACCCAAGGACAAAGCACCCAGAGGAAAGAACTGGAGTCCAGCCTGCCCACAGGATAGGGCGAGCACACAGGAGTCCAGTCTGGTCTGTTCTGGTTTATTCTATTTGTTGGTGTCCAGATGGATTTTGCAACCCTTGCAATGATGCAGAGCCTGCACAGCTCAGCTGTGGGGAGCCCTGGTTCCCAATGCCAAGTGCAGAGCCCAGGGCCTGTGCTTCAGAATAAGCTGTGGAGTTATTTGCATCATCGTTTATTTTGAATTTTTATTGCAGGAATTTTCAAACAGATGGAAAATAAGAAATAAGAGTAAAATAAGATAAAAGCAGAGATGAGTCAGTAGGGCTGACCTTCCACCTGCCTCGTCCTCATCCCATGCCAACAGCGTTCCATCCACCCTGCCGACCAACGCCTCTGATCCCTGATTTTAAAAAAGGAAATACTGGAGGAATTTTTAAATAATCTAGACTCTCCAGCGCCTGGAAGATTCAGATCTAGCAGGTGCGGGCGGGGTTGGCCAGGATGTGTGGTTCTCCTGGCTGCCTCCCCAGGTGACATGGATAAAGACTCACTCTGGAGCCATCAAATTGGGTGACCACTGAGGGCTCCATTGTTTGCAAGCAACCAAGGGATGGGTTCCGTGAAGGGAAATGGGCACACCCCTCAGCTACGCAGGCTCACAGGGGACTGCCCTAGAAGACACAGCCAATGATCTCAGAACAGAAAGGCCTGAGAGGTTAGTCCACAGGCCTGAGATGCCTGACTTCCCAAGAGAGGGCATCTGTGTTTCCACAGCTCCATTGCTGTGCCCACCACCCTGCACCTTAGCAGTTTGCTGGGACCTCCTGATCACCCCATTCACCCCATCATTACAGGGCACTCTGTGTGAAGTTGATGGCGCTCAGCCATGCTTGACCTTCAAAACGTCCGTATCGTGACTAGACCTGATATTTAGTAGGCAGTCAATACAGGTCTCACGAAGAAATCAACACAAGGTTATAAGGGCTCCAGCATGGCAGACGCCAAGCCAGTCTTTCTCATTGACCCCAACCACAGTGCCACTCCAGTTAGCAGGTGACAGTGCGCAGCAGGGCTGGGTGCCCCCTGGACATTCAGTAATGATGGGTAATGGCGATGCTGTTATTAGCCAAAGCCTAGAGCTCCTCAGCAATGGAGCCAGGACTCGAACCCAGGACGGCCCAGCTCCAATCAGCCTGCCTTCCCAAGCAGTGTCTGTCCTGGGAGAGCAGTAACCAGAGGCCTCCCAAAAGAGGACCTCGTAATGGGAGTGACACACGGGCACGCGGGAATCAGACCAGCTGACAAGTGCCAGACAGTGAGCAGCTGAACAGGTGAGGAGCCAAACGGGGGGGGGGGAGACCTGCTCTGAAATCACTTCAGAGGGCACAGCCATTTATCCAGGAGGGAGTCTGTGTAGACACGTCCGTGGCTGCCTGTCTTACTGGCTCTTTGGTTAAAAGAGGGTCAGACAGATGGACGGGCCCACGGAGGGGAGGACCCCCAGGGAGGCTGAGCCCCGCTTACTTACCTCTTTGCTCTATCTTTCTCATCTTCATCCATTAGATTTTCTATGCAGTTTTTCCTGCAAAACAAAACAAAACCCAGGTGATCACCGTCTGCTTCCAGCTCTTTCTTCCAGGTCTTTCTGGTGGTCACACGTGGGCCTTGTCTCATTCTATGCCTCAGCCCCCGCAGCTCTCGGACTTTTTGGTCTAACCCCGCTTTGTGCTCTCAACATTTACTGAGGACTCCCAAAGCTCTTGTGCACGTGGATTTACACTGAGAGACGTCTCACACGCCATCAGACGTCACAGTGACAAAGTCTTCAGCTATCAGCTTCTGGAAAAGTCCACCATACGTTCAGGAGAGAAGGCACGGTTTTTAAAAAGCAAAATCATTATCTTTTCAAAAGGCTTTGTCCCCAAGGGTCCCCAGAACTGCTGTAAAGACCTCGCTCCGCCCTATGGGAGCACCACCCTCAGACCTTCCCTCAGACTGTGAAGACTCACAGATGGGAGCCCTTGAGTGACAACCCAGGAATGTTCTTGCAGCTTTAAGTCGGCAGGACCTACCTCACAGCAGAGCCTCTCCTGTCCCAGGCCACTAGCTTGATGCCTCTCGGGCCCCGTGACCTGCTTTCCTCTTCTGCCCCATGTAGGCCTTGGATTATTCCACTTCCAGAGCAAGGCCCTGATCCCTCCTTCCATTCACACACTTCCCAGAGCCCCACCTGCCTGGCGGGGGCGGGGGGGGGGGGGGGTTCCCCTCCAGCCAGCACACCACGTTCTAGTGGCTCTTGAGACCAGATCCTGCTGGGGACTGCAGGCAGAGGGTGTCAGGAGCTGAGTGACTGAGGTAGGGGTGGGGACCACAGAGAAGCTGAATCACCCCTACCCAGAAGGCTTTGCTCTCAACCCCGAGCATCTGAAGTCAGACCGCTGAAACCCACACTTTGCAAATGTACCGGCAATTTCTCTAGAAATTGAGTGTTGGATGAGATTTTTTAATGGCGCTTTCCCTGAGATCATTTAGTTTGGTGATCTTGGTTACCAAGGTGCACGGATTTGAGCCAAAGAGAGGACGCGAGGAATTCTGAAGTCCTGGCCTCTGGTTACAGAGACGCCCCATTCCGTAAACAGCGGGCGCATTTAGGGACAGACAGCAAAAAAAAAAAAAAATGCATTCAGGGTTGAGGTTTGTATCACAATTAAAGTGGGGTTAACACATCTGCAAACAGGCCTGTGCTTAATGTCTTCCAGATGGAATCTGCTCGAAGCTTTACGACATTAAAAACCTGGTGTCGATTCATCTGAGGATGCCCTGCCCTAGGCCTCTGCTCCCAACCCCGAGTGGCCAGAGCAGGAGTGAGGACCCCACAGAGCTGCATCATCCGTGTCCTGCACCAGCAGCCCCTGGACGGAGCATGCTCACAGGGACATGGTGTTGGGGTCCTGTTTGGGTGAGTGGGGTGGCTGAGTCATAAACCAAACACTAAAAATGACTAATAGCGCTCCCTTATCAACCCCATCTTCTCTGATTTATGTTTGGCCTTAAACATTTCCTGAATCCATGAAGCTCGGACGGTCCACACCCACTTCCTCTGCTTCCCTGCCCCTCCCATGTCCCTGCCCCGATTCCTCTCCCTTGACCCAGACGAGGCCCATGAATGGCTCCCCTGTGCAGACCAGGCATCTGAGGCTCTCCAGCAGCACCTGCTGCAGACATTCCTGCTGATGTCCTTACCGGTCATCACCTCTGTTGTCCTCTAAGTCTTCCACATACATTTCTTTTTTACTCAAAAAATCGTGGTGAAATAGACCTGATAAAATCAACCACCTTAACCATCTGTGTGCGCAGTTTAGGGCATGCACGAAGTGGGCCTCCATCTCCCCCTCCCCCTCCAGGACTCTTCTATTGCAAAATTCAAACGTACACACGGAATCATAGTGCTTGTCTTTGATGACCGCCGACTTCACTTAGCATAACCTTCTCAAGGCTCATCATGTTGAAATTTCTCCTTTCCAAGGCCGTGCTCCCCTGCCTGTCCCCTCCTCCCTCCCTCTGTTCCCCTTCCTCTACCTACTGGTCTTCCTTCAGTTTACCTACAGGCTTTCAAAAATCAGTGCTTTATAGATGTACACAGGAGAGTTGGTCCATGTCATTCCCCGTCCCTCCCTTTTCCTGTCCTATCGTATTTTTGAGCCACTCTCTTCCTTTCTGAGATGGAGGAGCTGGAGAGAAGCCAAAGGCAAAGTAGGAAGGGTCTCACAGAGAGGTCGGGTTAAAGGACTAACAGAGACGTTTAGGGTTAATAAAGGAACAACAGGGAAGTTTGTTTTAGATTTTTGTTTTTGCAGTGCTAGGGGTGGACCCTAGGGCCTCGCACATGCCCGGCAAGCACTCTCCAATAGACCAAATCCATAACGACTGTTCTCAGCTGTATAAAGATTTTCCAATGAGAAAATTTTTTGAACAGATTTTTTTTTTTTTATGAGCACAGAGTGCCAGGGAATAGAAAATGAGCTCCAATGAAGGCAGAGGAGATTCTCCTTGGAGCTGAGAAAACACCTGTTGATGTTATTAACATCCAGAGGGAAGCAGGAAGGCAGGCAGTGGGGTCTTGGCTCCCGATCTCTGCATGGATTGAGCCATGTGAGGCTTAAGAACCAGGATTCCGAGGAAACCAGACAGCGCAGGTAGGATGCTGGGAGGAGACCTTACCTGGCACGCTGTGGGTGGGGAGTGGGAGACCCAGAAGGAAGCCTTGTCCCCTGGGGTTGGTAACAGCAGAGCTGGGAGACAAGAGGATTTCCTCAATCTGGAAGGGGACACCCTCGGACAGAGGGACACCACCAGGAAGGGGTGCAAGGGAACACCTACCCTCAGTCATCCTCCTGTTCCCATCCTCCCCCTCCCCCTCAGACAGCAGGAAGCGCGGCGCTCCCCTTCTGTGAACATCTTACGTGGTGCGGTTCATTGAAACCACTGCTGACGGGATTATTAAGCAGATTCCAGGCTTTCTCTGGATCTTCTCAGGGTTGACATCTGCCCCATCTCTGTTCCAGGGCCCATTCATTGGCCGCCACCCATTGCACTTCTTTGCACATCTCCCAGGTTCTTCTCAGCTAGTCTCTCAGGTAAATCCCTGGATTTGAAGACCTTGGCCATTTTGAGAAGGTTTTTTTTTTTTTTCTTTTTTTTTTGGTACTGAGGATTGAACCCAGGGGTGTTTAACCACTGAGCCCCATCCCCAGCACTATTTTGTAGTTTATTTAGAGACAGGGTTTCACTGAGTTGCTTAGGGCCTTGCTAAGTTGCTGAGGCTGGCTTTGAACTTGAGATCCTCCTGCCTCAGCCTCCTGAGCCTCTGGGATTACAGGTGTGCACCACTGTGCCTGGCTTGAGAGGTTTTTGTAGGGTGTCCTTCAATTGGTCTGTCTCTCCTGGTTGAACTGGGCATATGGGATTTGGGTGGAAGACCCCCGAGGGGCAGTGCCTTCCTCCTCACATCCTGGTACCTGTGTCACCTGTCACATGGCTGTTGGCCTAAGGCAGAAATCCACTTATCATTAAGTGGTACGTGAGTCACGTTAACACATCATATGTAAAATACATCTTTCTTCAGCTTTCCAGGTATTCGTTTTCCAGGTGAAGAATCTCTAAATTTAAAGCAGCAGATCCAGTTATTAATCCAAGTACACTGTCTCCCCTGTGCTCTTGGGCTTCGATATGTCATTATTGGACTTTGGTCAGATTAATAATTGGACCTGTTCCCCAGCCTTAGAGGCACATCGCCTAGAAACAAAATGAGCATTTCATTAGAAAATACAACTAACCTGCTATTTACACAAAATTCTTGTTTCCTGACACCTTGATATCCTGTGTTTGCTGTATCCCAGTAGCACACTGATTCCTGTAGTTTTGTGGCAATTCCTGTCATCAATGTAGGACGAGCCTCTCAGTGCTGTTCTCGTCCCAGAGTGCCCTGGCCATCCCAGATCCTGCATTTCCATGCAAATTTTAGAATCAATCTGTTAATTTCTGCAAAGATGCCAGCTACGACCTGGGTGGCCATGGTGTGGAACCCAGGGATTGATTTGGGGAAAACTGTCCCATTGATGTCGAGGACTCTGGTGAGCGAACGGGACAGCTCTTTCTAGAAGCCTCGACTTCCAAGCTCTGTGACGCGGCTGCTAAGTGTATTCACCCAAGTGCCGACTGTGCCCTCTGTGTGATGTGCAGGGTGCAGGACAACAGGGACCTCGTGAGCAGAGCCCCTTTTTGCATGCCACTTCTGTGGGGTGGGGGATGTGCGTGTTGGCAAGAGAGGACAAACCACAGGCAGGGGAATTAATGAACATAAAGCCACCACTCGCTTGTCACTGCCATGGAGAAAAATAAAGAACCAGGGAACAGTGAGGGAGGGTCATGGTGGAGTGGGGCGGGGGCAGGCTTCGGTATTTTAGGGGGTCACAGGGGACCTCCTTGGAGAGATGCTATTTGAAATTTGATTGGCAGGAAGTGAGGGGCCATGAGGATACCTCCGGCAAGGCCCCTGGGTAGCAGGAAGAGCACAAAACAGACACGAGGCCAGCGTGGTGGGTAAAGCTGGTGCAAGGGACACAGAGCCAGAGGAGAGACGGAGGTGCTTCAGGGAGACAGGGGCAATGTGGCTTTTCATCCCAAGTGGGATGGGGCTGCATTTCCATCCCACTCTGGGAATGAACAGAGGTTCTGAACAGAGAGGAGTGACAGTCACCAGCCTCTAAGGACAGTGATCGTTCTAAATGAACTTAAGTTCACCAAACCTGCTGCATAGCAGACACTCAAAAAAAGGCTCTCTGCTTTGATGGACAGGGTTAGGTGTGATGGTCTTCACCCATCCATGATGGCTAACCCACTGACCCCCGTTCCTGAGTCATAGTAGGTCTTCAATAAATGTACGGGGAATGAAGAAGGGAAGGGGAGGGGAGGGGGAGGGAAACAGCCGGGTCCAAGCCTTACCTGAACCCCTAAGCCTGCTCAGCATTCACTCCCACAAACATCTCAGTGAGCGGGCAATCCAGGGTAACAGCATTTAGGAAGTGGAGTTGAAGATATAATTCTGTCCTCGTGACCAAAATTAAAGCACAAACTGCTGTGTGTGCAGGAACTCTTGCCTAAAGGGAAGATCCACTGGGGCAGAGATGACAGCCCGTGCCCTGTGGCTCCCTCACCAACCCTGGCTGCTGCCAAGTTCTGAAAAAGCAAGACCTCATCTTATCTCCATCCAGTTCTGCGGGCGGAGTGGCCAGACCATAGTTATCCTCTGCCCACACGTCAGGAGGCACCACTCCCAGCAGGGCTGCGTGGCCTGGCCACAGACTCAGGCTCAGGGACACAGAGGGCCCTGGACACTGTCTCCTGGAGCCGACTCAGGCAGCCCCTCTCTACCCACCCACTGCCGCCCAGGATGGGTGGGCTTCCTACCTCAGAGTCAGCCCGATTTCACTTTTCTCCAACCGAATTGCTCTGTGACTTTGAGCAAGCCACTTAAACATGGAGAGTCCCCATGTCCCTCATTCCTGAAGTGTGGCTGATGCCCAGTGTGGGCAATAAGGGCCCAGCTAATTCCTGGAGCACAGGAAGGCCTCAAGGTGAGTCCTGTCCTTCCTACACCTGCCTCACCTGACCGTCTTACCCTTTTCCTTCACGCTGTGGTCACTCAGCCCTGTTCAGGGGGGTGACAATGACCTCATCCTTTCTTCCTGGCTGCGTTGGAGTTCCTTTTTTTAAATGTAATGCATTTTTTAATCTTTAAAAATTTATACATAATAATTGTGCATATTTATGGGTACAGTGTCATGTTTTGATTCATGTGAACATTGCATGATGATCACATCAGGAAATTAGCATATCCATCACCTTATAGGCTTACTATTTCTTTGTGGTAAGAGCATTCAAAACTTCTAGCTCTTTTGTAACATATAATATATAACTTATCGTTAAGTGTCACACAACTCCAGAACTTAATCCTTGTATCTACTTATAACTTTGTACCCACTGACTGCGTACTCCCCACCCCTTGCCCAACTCTGGGGGTCGCCCTTTTACCCTACTTCCATGTGGATTCCACATAAGAGTGAGATCCTATGGTCCTTGTCTGTCTGGGTCTGCTGTTTCACTTAACATGATGTCCACCATTACGTTAAGGTCCTCAGAAGGAGATACGTGACTGATAGCAACTATGGAAAAATGTTCATCATCACTAATCTCCAGGGAACTGCACATCAAAAACCACTATGAGAGACCTGACTCCAGTTAGGATGGCCACAATCAAAAGACAAGAGATAATAAGTGGGGTTGGGGTTGTGGCTCAGCCGTAGAGCACTTGCCTAGCATGTGTGGGGCACTGGGTTCAATCCTTAGCACCATATAAAAATGAATAAATAAAATAAAGGTCATGTGTCCATCTATAACTAAAAATACATATTTTAAAAAAAGATAACAAGTGCTGGTGAGGCTGTGGGGACCAGGGAACCCTCACACACGGTTGGCGGGAATGCGTCTTAGTGTGGCCATTATGGAAACTATGTGGAGGGTCTTCAAAAAATTAAAAATAGAACTACCGCATGATCCAGCAATCCCACTCCTGGGCATATAGTCAAAGGAAAGGAAATCAGTATGTTGAAGACATATTTGTATTTGCATATTTATTGCTGTAGTATTCACAGTAGCCAAGATTTCAGATCAGCCTAAATGTCCAACAATGAGTAAGTGGATAAAGAAAATGTGGTGCTTATATAAGGGGGTACTATTTAGCCATAAAAGGATGAAATCCTGTCATTGGCAACACCACAGATGGCCCTGTCTTGAACACCAATGAGTACAATCTCTGCATAGCCGGAGAGCCACCACGGGGTCAAATGGACATGGCCTCTGGGGTGACACAGACTGGACATTTCAAAGAAGAGCTCCGGAACCAAGACAGACTGTCTTCCGGAAGGTGCTTTCAGCCCAGAGGCATCCAAGACAGGTGATCCAGCTAGGCCTGGCCTGCCTGCCCCAGGGACCACTTGCCTGTTGTCACAGGCAGGGCTGTGGAGACATCAAGCAGGGTGCAGGGGTGACAATGGGCCAGGTCCTGGAAGCAGACCAACCTGAGGATCTCACCCAGCAAGGCCAATGGAGCACAGTGGGCCCAGAGGTCCCTAGGGAGGTGGCAGAGCCACCTGCTGCTGGGAGGCAGTGCTCCCACATTTGGGAAGGAGGAAGGCAGGTGGCCTGGAGTTGGTCTCCTTGAGCTCTGGCCTGCAGTGACTCTACATCACCCTATAAAGTGCGCACATCCTGCCCTGGCTCTCCATCTCTGAAGTGGGGAAGCGGCTCCCCTCTGGTTGTAAGAGAAAATGAGAAAATCCATGAGAAACCCAGGCACAAATAAGTCATCTAAAGATTCTAGCTGCTGTTAATTGCAGTATCAGTAATGACAAGTTAAAGGGCTGGCGATAGAAACTGGCACTTAAGCCCACAGAATGTCTTTGGGAAGAACAGGATCACCGTTTCTATCAGCTATGGAAAGTGTGTGTATGGTGGAAAGACAGGCACCATGTGCACCCAGCAGATGACCTGCCCGGTGGTAAGCCGTCAGGATTGCAGGAGGCCATTGGGAGGCCCTGAGGGATGGACGGGGATGCAGTCAACACAGGTAGGAATGGTGGAGAATGTCCTTTAAATACAGGACTTTAATTGAAGGACAAAAGCAAGGCCTGCAAATGACATCTACATGACTCAGGTGACCTTTCTGCCCCCAGAACTCTAGAACATATTTCCCCCCTCCCCCGCCACCTAGTACACAATCAGCTCTGTCCCCAGCAAACGGCAGTGAGACTGCTTTCTTGTGCCACATCTGCCCTGGGGCTCCCAGTAAGTCAGCAGTGAACCAATGAATCAGGCAGGTGACAGGGCCCCCCAGGACCTGACAACTCACTCCTAGGTCTCCCGAGGAGACCACATAACAATATACACAGATAGACATGTTGTCATTCTACCACCGCTGGGATTGGCTGGGCTGATTTTCTGTGAAAGGCCACCTAGTGAACATTCCAGAAGCAGACCGTGCAGTCTTTATTGCACCTGCTCAACTCTGCTATTGTAGGTCAAAAGCAGCCATCAGATATGTAAATGACTGAGTGTGGCTGTGTTCCAATAAAACTTTATTTATACAAGCAAGTTGTGGGCCTGATTTGCTTTCCATGCAGTTTGCTGGCCCATGTTAAAGTATCAATCAGAGCTGTCTGCGGTGGCACATGCCTGTAATCCCAGTGAGTCAGGAGGCTGAGGCAGGAAGATTGCAAGTTCAAAGCTAGCCTCAGCACACTTAGAATTTAGCAAGCACTTAGAATTTAGCACTTAGAATTTAGCCCTAAGAATTTAGCAAGACCCTGTTTCAAAATAAAAAGTAAAAAGGGGTGGGGATGTGGTTAAGTGCCCCCTGGGTTCAATTCCTAGTTTAAAAAAAAAAAAAGGTGTCAATCACTACTAGGTCTTCTTCCTTGATGTCAAGTTAGAATCGTCCACCCAACCCGTACAGGCCCCCCTGGGTCACTCTGCATCATCATGAATTTTCCGTGAAATGACTACTCTAAGCCTGTTGTATTTCAAGGCCAGTGTTTTTATAAAATAAAATCATGATGTTTTCAAACTGACTGAGAAGTGGTTTGAATTATAGGTCCCAAGCTAGCTGGAAAATCCCAATATTCTTCCCCACCATATTAAAAAAACCTGGAGAATTGAGTTCATTAAAAAGAAAAAAAAATATTGAAACAAGATTGTTGAAATCAAAAGAGGTCAAAAGCTCATGCACCTCCCCAGTTGGATGGGGTTTATTTATTACCAAGTGAGGACATGCCTTCTGTCCTCCCAGTCAGCCCTGGTGAGGGGACCTCATGTATTCCTGCGTGAATGTCTGTATCTCACATGTAGGAGCCTCACAGTGATGTTTCCTCATTATATTTAAGAAATAAAATGTTTTAAGAAACAGTCGCTGATGAACTCGACACTCACTTTGTCTCCCTTTGGCACTTGGGGAAGATAGGAAATTACTTCCACATTTTGATTCTTCCTCTCCAGGGAATGGCTCTCTGGATTGCAGTGATTCATTGGCTGGGGAGAAAACAGTTTGTCTAAAGGAAATAGACAGTGAAACCCGAGAGCCGGCGGCTCCTGCAATCCCGATTCCTCTTTGACTAAGGAATTCTCATCACGTTCTGGCTCATTCCTCAACCTGGGAAAGGCAAGCTCGCCACCTGAGCCCACTACAGCGCTTATCCCCACGTACCTACAGCTCAGAACTCTTACAGGGGGCCTCTCAGAGCTGGACTCCCAGAAGAAACCCATAAGCAGACCCCCACCCATGGGGTTTCTGTGACCAATGGCCAATGCTACCACGGTATCTAAACTTCCAGAACCAAGGATGGATTTGATCTGCCTGTTAGAACCAGAATTGATTTTGCTCGTCTTTTTTCCCAGGGTCTGGTGATTCATGATTCAGGGAAATGGTGACCTAGGCAATGAAGGAATGGACGAAAAAAGAGAGTCAGAAAATGTGTTATTAAGTAAATTAACAAGGACATTGGCATTTCCCAAGTAGAAACAGTCATAGCACCCGGGTTGCAGGGCCATCCTGACGTGACATCTTGTTCTTGCAACCTCTGACACTCACATTCCATGCCTTGAGATTCCTCCGAGGGGCCCCCTTTATCAAGAGTTCAAATTGCTACACGGTGTCATCCTGAGTCAACGAGGCAACCTGATGGGTGACAGTGTGTGGTCAGGGTGTGGACAATAGCTGCCTGAAGAAATCAGCAAGAGGGAAGAGGAGATTTATGAGTCACGCCTGCGCTGAGTCACTCAGAGCCTTTGTTGGGAACCGCTGTTTGGCTTCCCCAGACAAACCCGGATGACCCACAAAACACTGCCTGGCCGGGCATCCCCCCTCCACAGAACGGTTGCCCCCAGCACTTCTGTGGGTCTGGGAAGTGTCATCCTAATCATTCTCAAGGTTGCAAGGAAAGCTAAGGAAAAAGATGTCCTTGGAACAAGAAGCCCAACTAGTTTTGGGGCACCTGGGCTGCAGAATCTTGGATTTAACATCAGAACGAGGAGTTCTGTTTAATCCAACTGTGAGATGTTTCCTGTGAACCGTTCACTGAGCAAGGCAGCAGGATTAGCTTGGGAATGAACTAATGGAGGTTTGAATGTCCTCCACCCATTTCCCTACAAGGCATGTGGTGGCCTTCACCAGAGCTTGGGAACAATGACGTCATCTGTAAGCCCAGGTGGCTGAGGCTCAGTCTCCACAGTGGAGGTGAGAATCTGTCAGGATGCTTCATCGGGTCCTTTGCCTCCATTGCTACAGCACCGTGGTCAGAGATGGGCGCTTTTAACTGGGAAGAGGCCAGGCCCCTCAGGACCAGGGCCACTTGGCCGCGTAAGGCCACACACCTCTCTGGGTGAGCGTCCGCACTCGGCATGGGCTTTCCTCTTCCGTCATCATCGCTTCTTTTATTTGCAGTTGAAATAGAGAATCCACCGTCTGTCCACACTGTCCAGCCAGGAGACTGCTGCCCATCACGTCTGTGGACACTGCCAGGGCCGAGCCAAGCTCGCGGGCTGCAGGTGGCCCCCACAGGCAACACCCAGGACATGCCCATAGCAAGGGCGTCTCTTCCTTCACGCCGCATGACTTCTCTGTGATTGTTCTACTTATTCACTTTTTTTTGTGGGGGACGTGGGGGTGCTGGGGATTGAACTCAGGGGCACTTGACCACCCATTGAGCCGCATCTCTAGCCCTATTTTGTATAGCGACAGGGTCTCACTGAGTTGCTTAGGGCCTCGCTTTTTTGCTGAGGTTGGCTTTGAACTTGCGATCCTCCTGCCTCAGCCCCCGGAGCCGCTGGGATTTCAGGCGTGTACTACCATCCCGCCCACCTTCTCTTACAGTCAAATGGGATGAGGGGCCTTGAGGAGCCCCAGAAGTCAGGGGAGCCGGCATCTCCCGCTGCCTCTGAGCTGGCCTGAAGGTCATAGCAATTGGGGATTTGGGATCCACTGGTGCTTAACTGCCTGGTGAGGACTTTCCTCCACAGTGTTGATATAACTGGACCCAAATACACACAGTGGACAAATCCTGGCTGCCCTTCCCCACTTCCTTCACCTCCTAAAAACTCGATAATCCCAACTTCAGGATGCACAGTCTGGTGACATTGTGCACACGGACCAAATGCATTAGGAAAAAAAATAAAATGAATGTCAGAACGACCAAGAGTGGACCAAGAGCCGAGAGGTAAGCTGTGAGGAACAGAAGTCTGTGGGCAAAAGCTGATGGGGACAACTGGGCTCCCTGAATCTCAGAAGGAGGAGAGACACACCCTCCCTGAGCTAGAAGAGCCATTTGATCCAGGTCGAACCCCAAGGCATAAGACCCCTACCCAAAGCCCCACGCACACCTTACCGCCCTCCCTGGCAAGGGGCCAGACACGGCGGAGCTGAACACCAGCACAGTCCCTCTCCCATCCTGGAACTTCAAACTGCAGAGCAGCATGTTCAGCAAGTGTCTGCTGATTGTTCAGGGAAGAGGGAAGAAAGGGAGGAAGAGAGAGAGAGGGTGTGACCACTATGGGGATTTCAGGCCACCTGGGTTCAGCAGCACAGCAAGGTGGCATCAGGGTTCATGAGAACCTCTGTCATGGGACGGTCCTAAGGACACAACGGCATTTTCTGGATGGGCCATCAGTTTTGGAATAGAGAAAGATTGCCAGCATCGAATAATGTCCTTCCTCTTTTACCAATACCTGCCCTCCAAGCGTTCCCAGAGCAAGAATGGTGACTTGACTTGTGCTTCCCAAGAGCTGTCCACACACTCCCTATGCCCATCAGCCTACACTGTGATGGGCACTGAGGTCGGTGGGGCGAGGGCACTGTGTACGAGTGGGGCTGATGTCCCAAAGTCGATGTCTTGAAACAGCCGTAGACCTGGCCACATCCCACCTCTGCAGAGAGACCTGACCGCTGGACAATTCAGATGGGAAGATGAGACTCCAAGACAGACCCAAAGAGCACCTTGGGCAGGAGCCCTCCCTGGAGAAGGGGTTTCAAGTTCACCAACCAGAAAACCCTGCCTTTCCAGGGAAAACTACTGGCCACAACAGTTTACCCAGCAAAGGATGACTGTAGCTGTTCTAGAAATGTCTCAAGCCCAGTGCCTGCGTCCTCGGGACTAGAAATCTCATCTCTCCGTGTGCGTTCAGATAATCGTGGTGTAAATTAGAGACATCTTAGATTTCTCTCTTTACATCTGTCACTCTTGGCCTTAGGTAAGGCTGGCAAGACCACGGGAGAAACGGGAAGTGTATTTCTTCTTGTTTCAAAGGAGATGGATGGAGAGCTGTCTTTTTATAAAGGTCCAACCAAGTAACCCCAATAAATGGACAATTCATCCAAGGGTCCACTTCTCCTTGGGCCCTGACTCTGAAGTTCCAGGTGGTGGCTTCAGTATGCAAGGAGAGTTCCAGACACGTCCCCTCAGTCAATCATGGCTTCTTCAGAGACAGAAAGCACAGACCCAGGGTTCCCTTCTTAAGGCACATTGCTATGCACCCGATACACAGGTGAAATTGACGGTGGGTAAAGCTCTGGAGTATGGTTTTCTCAAACATCAGCTTATTATATCCTGACGACCTGATCCCCACTTTTTCTTCCAAATGACCAACACTATCCTATGCTCACAGGCAGCAATGTGGCAAAATTCCAGCAAAGAATAGAGGTAGTAGTCGGGACTGGGGCTGTAACTCAGCAGCAGAGTGCGTGTCTAGCATGTGGGAGGAACTGGGTATGATCCTCAGCACCACATAAAAATAAACAAATACAATAAAGGCATGCTGTCCACCTACAACTACAAATCTTTTTTAAAAAAGTAAGAATAAAGGTGGGGTGGGAGGGGAAGGGAGGGGCATGGGGGTAGGAAAGACGGTGGAATGAGATGGACATCGTTACCCCAAGTACATGTATGAAGTCACGAATGGTGTGAATGTACTTTGTGTACAGCCAGAAAAATGAAAAATGGTGCTCTATGTGTGTGATACAAATTGTAATGCATTCTGCTGTCAAATATGACAAATTGGAATTTTAAAAACCACACATAAAAAAGAATAAAAGGTAGTCAATGTGCAAGAGGCTAGGTGGAGGATAATAAGTAGCTTCTTTTCTCAAAAAAAATGAGAAAATTTTAAGTGTTTTTGTTTATACCACAAATTTTGTCTCGTTTATTTATTAGCTGTTTTCCTTTTCTTCCAAACAGGTTTGCAAAATCTGAAATTCGTTCGTTTAGGTTTATAATGTCCAAGAGTGTGTGTGGCCTTGGAATGATTCTTTAGTTCTGTTCTAAAGATTCTGAATTTGGTATTTAGATGCATAGCCAGTTTTAAATATGTTTTCATGGGCCTGATCATCTTGCATACACTGGGAAGTGAAGCCTATATGACTACTTAGGTAAAGATAAGAGTATAACAAAAATAAACTTAAAAAGAAGAGTACAACAGGTACCGAATGGCTTGCTTAAGTGAATGCGCCGTTAAATGCTTTGAATACCAGGTAGGACGAATGCATAGCAAATCTAACAGCATTTCACTTTTGACTTTGATACATTTGACTGACATGAAATTATTTNGGGGGGGGACTCCCAATAGTAGCAGTCAAAGCCTTGGATGTCAGGCTGCCAAACTGGGACATCAGCCCGACCGCAGGCACATTGTCCGCCATCCCAACACCTTCTGCCCCGCCACATCCCCCCTCTCTGCCTCCTCTTCTACCTGTTCTGGCCTCGCCTCTGCCTTAGCTGCTCAGATCCTCCCCCCAGGTCCATGGCAAACCTCTCAAAGGACAGGGTGGTTCCCAGGCTCTTGGCATTTCAGCAGGCAGCTGATGTCCTGGGAGCTCAGGACAGGTGCTCGGTAGGGGGTAGATGGGGCTGAAGAGCTTCCACTGAGGAATGTGTTTCTAAAGGCTGGAGAAGAGCCAGACTTTGGTTCCTCCTAGAGTGAGAGGGTGGGGAGGCAGGCTGCCCCTGGGGTTGATGGACGCCCCTGTGCTCGGACTCTGTGATCCAGCCACCCTGAATGACAGGTCCCTTTCAACAGAGCCAACAGATGCACACACACTCACAGGGGAGGTGGCCATGTGCATGACTGGAGGAGCCACTTGATCTGTGGGGCCCCTCTTGAAGAGGCTAAGCAGGCTGCGTCTGCTGTGGGGGAACAGGAAAAGCAGGTCGGTGGACAGCCGCTCTCCCATGGTGAGGAGCCCGGGCTGCCAGGAAGGCCTGGCTGGGCCCAGCTGGGGCATCTCAGGCCAGCCTCCAGGGGGCAGGCAGGGCAGCCAATAAGAGGACAACCCAGAGAGTGCCTCCCGGGCAAACACACAAACAAACTACAGAAAGGTAGACCCATTCGGGATTTGTTTTTTTGGGGGAGACTGGCTAACTTCACTTAGCATAATCTGCTCTAATGCCATCCATTTCCCTGCAAATGCCATGATCTTATTATTTTTTTAGTGCTGAGTAATATTCCATTGTGTATATATGCCACATTTTTTTTCATCCATTCATCCATTGAAGGGCATTTAGTTTGGCTCCACAGTCTAGCTATTGTGAATGTGCTGCTATAAACATTGATGTGGCTGTGTCCCTGTGGTATGCTCTTTTTAGGTCCTTTGGGTATAGACCGAGGAGTGGGATAGCTGGGTCAAATGGTGTTCCATTCCCAGCTTTCCAAGGAATCTCCATGCTACTTTCCAAATTGGCTGCACCAATTTGCAGTCCCACCAGCAGTGTATGAATGTGCTTTTTTCCCCACATCCTCGCCAGCACTTGTTGGCTGCCACTCTTACTGGAGTGAGATGGTATCTTAGATTCAAATGTATGATATGTCAAGATCACTGTACTGTCATGTGTAACTAAAACAAAACAAACAAAACAAAAAGGTAGACCCACACTCGCTGCCACTTTGCTGCCATTGAAGACACATGGCGCGTCTTTGTGGCTGTTTGCAGGACTCCTCACCTGCGCAGGTGCACCCTGTGATGATTTGCCACATGCTGCCAGGCAAGGTGGTGCTGCTCCCAGTGCTCTGGCTCCCTCCCAATGATGTCCTTTCCCCCCAGCACCCACCAAGGATGCTTCCTGGGGAGGTGGCGTGGGACTGGTGGGCACAGACCCTCACTATGGAGGAGGCCACTGCCCCTGTGACCAGCCGGGGTTAAAGCTGTCCCCTACCCACCTGGCTGGCTCAGGAATTGAAAAAAGTGCCAGATACTTTTGGGGAAATTGCCCTGAGGTGAACTAATACACTGTTAGGGACTTCTGGCTGGAATCAGGTCATCATACGAGGGGCGAGCATACACCTTCACGGGGTGGCTATGAAACCAAAGGACATAACACCTGTGAGGCATCTAGATGTATGAGACAGGGGAGAAACAGCTCTAGTAACTGTCTTTGTTTTTGTTTTAAATCACAATCCAGGAACAATTCCAAAGGCATATTTTAAAATGGCTGTGCATCTAAATACCAAATCCTAACCCTGGGATGTCAATTATCTTCATTTCTTCATTCCCAAGACTGTCACCGGGTATCAGAAAACCTGCAAAGCAGGTCCTTGAAAATGTGCCTTGCAATCCAGAAGGTTGCCAGATCAAGGAACATGGGCTCACATAAAAGTCTTCCTCTGAAGAGTTGGTGGTAAACAACATTTCTGTGAGCTGAATCATACTTTAAATGTGCAAGTGGCTCAGGGCCCACTAATTGGAGGAGCGTGGATCCCGCCCACCTCACTAATGAGCCATCTGAGAGGCAGAACTCCTGGCTGCCAATTAGCTGGCTTAGCAAAGTCGCATCCACCTGGTTTCAGGCCATTAGCCAAATGCAATTTTTTTTTTTGATCCTTTGAAATTCTGGGTAAAGTGGGGGAAAATGTTTGAATTTTGATTTTGATTTTCGATAAATAATTTCATGTCAGTCAAATGTATCAAAGTCAAAAGTGAAATGCTGTTAGATTTGCTATGCATTCGTCCTACCTGGTATTCAAAGCATTTAACGGCGCATTCACTTAAGCAAGCCATTCGGTACCTGTTGTACTCTTCTTTTTAAGTTTATTTTTGTTATACTCTTATCTTTACCTAAGTAGTCATATAGGCTTCACTTCCCAGTGTATGCAAGATGATCAGGCCCATGAAAACATATTTAAAACTGGCTATGCATCTAAATACCAAATTCAGAATCTTTAGAACAGAACTAAAGAATCATTCCAAGGCCACACACACTCTTGGACATTATAAACCTAAACGAACGAATTTCAGATTTTGCAAACCTGTTTGGAAGAAAAGGAAAACAGCTAATAAATAAACGAGACAAAATTTGTGGTATAAACAAAAACACTTAAAATTTTCTCATTTTTTTTGAGAAAAGAAGCTACTTATTATCATTCATTCATTCATTCATTTAGAATAGAAAGGTAAAAAAAGATCTTAAGGTTGGTTTCAGTTAGGCAGAATCAAATTTCTCTCTCTATATATAAATAATAATACATCAACATACAATATTACACACATTGTATAAATATACATATTAAACCAGAATGACAGTAACAAGTACTAAGAGCTTCCTAACTCTTTCCCTAGAAATATTTTTCTCTCTACTACCCTCTCACTAAATTACCCATTTGAGATTCTTTCTTCCTTCACATAATTCAAATCGTCTATTCTGCCTGGCTCTGGAATAGAAATGAAGTTCCTGTCTTTGTACGAATGATCTTATTCTGATTTCCTCTGAGGGGTGCTGTCTTTGGACCCACACTTCAGTTTGCAAACATACTGAGGTCATGGGAGCTTACATTTATAAAACCACCAACACCACCACCTTTCTTAGGCTTGCCCACAAGTGAGATCTTAATAGCATGTGTGTGTGTGTATGTGTGTGTGTATGTGTGTGTGTATGTGTGTGTATGTGTGTGTGTATGTGTGTGTGTATGTGTGTGTATGTGTATGTGTGTGTATGTGTGTGTGTATGTGTATGTGTATGTGTGTGTATGTGTGTGTATGTGTGTGTGTGTATGTGTGTGCATACGCGTCACTTGGCGACACAGTAAGATTTATACCCAGAATTCAAGGGGCAGGAAGAGTTTGTCAATGGCTGAGGTGAGGGCTGTACAAAGCATACACATTCCTCTTTCGACTCGTTTTCATCTTGGTTGCAGAAAAGAGCAATGAATTTCTCTTCCACAGGTACTGCTTTCTGGTACGTTCCCTTGGGGTCTCTTATATGGCCAAAGGGAGAAAATGAGAATGTGACTTGCATCTAGACAGAGGAAGAAACCCAATTCAAGAACAAAACTCACAGGAACTTAAAAATACTGAAAAAACAGTGATTTCACACAAAAGTCAGCAGCTTGCAAAGCACCTCAGGGATCTGCAGCAGATTCTGGATTCAGAAAACCCTATAATATGGAATCGGTTCATTTCTTTCTTAAGCCCCTTCCCCTGGAGAAAAGAGAGGGGTCCAGCTCGGCTCCCTGTGGAAGAGGGGTGGCTCCTTTCTTCTCAGTTCTTTCCAGAAACTCACACAATGCTTCCGGGCCCCGTGCCTCCCTCCAGGTGCAAGATGGAAAACCCACTGTCTGTGGGACGGGCTTGAATCAATGGCAAGATGGGACTAGAAGATGCACCGGGGTGGGCTCCATTACGGACCACCCTCCTGGCCTCTGGGGAATCAGCAAGCATTCTGGGACTGCAGTTTCTTCCTCTGGTGGAGTAAGAAGTAACCACTGTAAACCACAAAATACTGTATGCATCTGAGGTCTTGAAGGTGGTCAGCTATCTCACACACTGTTTTGGGCAGGAATTTTGGGCACTGGTGGCCACATAGGCAGGCTGAGGGAGGGGGTCAAGAACCCCCAGAGAGCAGAAGCCCCGGTTACAAGCCATTCTCCACCCATGACTGTGCCATGGGACACGTCAGCCGCCGATGCCTGTCCTCTGTCCTCTCAACCAGTGGCTTTGCAACTCCTTCACATCCTGGGGCATGTAGCTCCCTAAAGCTTGGGTTTATGCTGTCACCCTGCACGACTCTGTCAGACCTCTCTGCAAACTTGTCAGGTGGTCTCCACCCTGTGTCAGGTGCCTGTGGCCCCCGCTGGGAATGACTAGACTGATCCACAGGCCCTGCCCATCCCATCTATGACCAAGTTTGCTGATGGCCCGGCATAAACCCAGTCACCAGTGACAACATCTGACCCTGACAGATCTCAGTCAGGCCTTTGCTCTTTGGGCGGGGGTCAGTTTAACAAATCAGTCCTTCTGCTACAGTTGGGATGTGATTTGTCTCCCAGAGGCTCACGGACTGGAGGCTTGGTCCTCCGCAGGCTGATGTGAGAGAAGGACCTTTAAGAGGTGGAGCCCAGTGGGAGGTGACTGGGTCCTTGGGGGCGCTGCCCTTGGAAGGGATGTGAGACTGTGCCATAGTGACAAAACACGTCATCACTGGGGAAATTGGGGGACGGGTGCACTCAGTGTGAACCTCTGCAAATTCCACTGAATCTATATTCCAAATAAAAAGACCTTTTATTATATCTTGTTTCGGGGGGTATTTGTTTGTATTTAAAGGAAGGGAACAGTCGATGAGGACATGCGTGACATGAAGAACCCCACAGGGTCAAGCTCCAAGGCCGGGGAATGGGTTCGCCCTGTGTTCGTATGTGAGTCATGGTGACTGTCAGCGGCCACCAGAGCACCCTTCCCTTGTCTTGACCTCATGCACCGCACTTTCTGCCTCTCCCCGATCACATGGGGAGCACTGATCAGCAGTGGGGCCCCGTAAGGCAGCCATGAACCTTTGACAAGTTCCTGCAAGAAAAGAAATCAGTTGGACGTTGGGGCACTGCGTTCTGTCTCGGTCCCCAGGGAGCTGCAGCGTAGGGCTCCCCATTTGTCAAAGAGGAATCCAAAGCACCGAGAGGTTAAGAAGGTCACATGCATGAAAATATGCCATGGAGTTAGCGGGCAAAGCTAGTGACAATAATATTCAAACCGAGAGTGTCCGTACTGGGCGGGGGACCTGGGGATGGGTCCCTCCTTCCCACCTGCAGCCACAATAGAAAGGACAGGCTCCTCTTGCCCTAGCCAAGTGGGATGGCTGTGCTGCCACTCTGTCCCCACACTGGGGGGCCACCATGCATGCCCATCCTTGTTCTCATCCCAACCCAAGCAAGGTGCCAACGGGGAGGCAGGACACGGGAAGTTCAGCCCTGGGTAAGCGCAGGTGTGTGGGCACCTGCCAGCTGAAGGGCCCTGCATTTCCTCCTTGCTTTGTCTGTTCCTCTCCTCAGCACATCAAATATTGACTCAGCCTGGGCTGCAGGAAGGGCATGTGGGGGGCAGAGGGAGGTGGGCGGGAGCCAGGCATGAGTGAAATGGGGTCCTGGCCTGGTGGGGAGGGCCCCGGCCCGGCATCACCAGAGCCAGTGAAGCCCCTGTGCCTGGACATTCTCGTCCGTGGAACAGTGATGTGTCACACAGGAGAAGGCAACTCAGAGTACTTCAGAGGTCCACGCAGCACACAGGTCACCTGGGGGCTCACACAAAGGTGGACTCTGACCAGTGGGTGGGGAGGGACTGAGAGCGGCATTTCTAGCCTGCTCCCAGAAGGAGGGGGCTGCAGGTGCTGTGCCATGTCACTATGATGGGAGTACCCAGGGGGTGGAGGGGGTTGCGGGAGGGGAGGGACATTAAAGGTCACTTGCTCCACCTAAAGCTGAGGGCCACCAAGAGCCTTGGTCTGGATGCCCAGGCTACGCACTAGATCAGTCACTGGCATCCCTGGAAGAGGCCAAAGTACTACTTTTGATTGCTGCCCCAGAGCTTGAATGCCACCCCCAACATCCAGCTGTGCTCCCCAATCTCCTCCACAGGGGCAGGGGAGGGGCCCACCAGTCGATTTCTCTAGCGACCTCGCTGTTCTATTTCTTGCTAGTTGTACTTACTAGAAATTTCTTCCCATTGAGCCAAAATGCCTTTGCCCTCCATTCTAAAGTGCACAACTCAGTGGCATGCACAGTGCTCACGATGAGGCGCACACACCAGCTCTCGTTTCAAAACTTGTCATCACCCCCTGAGAAACACCCTGGATCTATGAAGTGCTCTCCATTCTCCTCCCTCAACCCCTTTTATGTCTCTGTGAGTTTGTCTTTCTTGGCTCTATCACCACATAATATATTGTCACTGGATTTTAATTTAGCATGATTTTTTCAAGGTCTATTCATATCAGAAACAGGTGTCAGAATTTCTTCCTTTTTAAAGGCTGAATAATATTCCATCTTATCTGTTTGCTTATCCACTCAGCCCCTGACGGGCAGCAGGGTTGCTTCCACCTATTGGCTATTATGAAAGGAGTTGCTGTGAGCATGGTTCATCCATTTCCATGTGGATCTATGCTTTTCTTTCTCCTGGGTGTATACCAAGGAGTGGAACTCTGGGGACACAGGGTTTGAGGGACTGCCACACTCTATTCTAATGTGGCGGCACCAGTTCCCATTCCTATCAGCAATGATGGTCATTTCTCCATATTTCTATCAACACCTGTTAGTTTCCATTAAAAAAAAAAATTTTAAGGCATTCTAGGGATGCGGCCAGCCTCAAACATTGGGACAGAGTTGTTTGCTGCCCCAGAGACGCCTCTTTTCAGGTCAAATATCCTTAGCTGCTCGCCTCTTGATGGTCAAGGACCCCTTAGACCTCCACAGTGCAGCCGGGGCCACCCCCACCACCATCACTGGACCACGACCCAGGGCCCCTTCCCTGAGCAGCTGCCAGGATCACCTCGAGCCTCGTTTACAGGTGCTTTTGAACCTAAAAATTAGTGAAAAACTTTTACAAAGAAGAAAGCAAGATGCTGCGTCTCCGTCGGCTCTCACTGAGTTTGGAAGAGCTCATGGGTTCCCAGGAGAGGGGGAGGAGTAAGGAAGGGGCTCCCAGACACCACACAGCTGGCAGGAGGAGAATGAGGGGAAGAGGAGGCTGAACTGAGAGAAGAACTGCAGTCCTGGATTTGCAGCCTGACACCTCTGAATGGCCATCTTAACTGTTCTAAGGAAGCTAGGGTAAAGGATGGACACCCACCCTGCCTTGCAAGCAGCAGCACCTCGATCTTCAACCCCTTGGGGCATTGGTCTTTACATTTACGTTCTCGTGTAATTCATTCTCCTAAGTTAAAATATTGAAGATCTCATGATGTTTCTCCTAAATGGAGGCGATACCCATGCATTTAGAGGAAAAAAAAAATACGGTTCACAAAAATCTCTTCAGTTTTACCAACAACTACCACAGAGCCAGCAAACCCTCTTCTGAACATACATCACCCAAAGGAGATGAAATTGCCATGTCATAATGATATCTGCACTGTTCACAATGGCCAAGCTATGGAAACAGCCCCAGGTGTCCGGATGAATGAATAAGGAAAATGTGAGATACACACACACACACACACACACACACACACACACACAATGGAATATTACTCAGGTGTAAAAGAAGGGAATTCTGTCATTTCCCACAACATCAATGGGCCTGGAGAACATTATGCTAAGTGAAATAAGCAGAAAGACAAATATGGTATTGTCTCATTTATATGTGGTATTAATAAAAACCTGAAGAGTGGTTCCTGGGGTGAGAGGGGGAGAAGAATGGAGACACGTAGGTCAAACAAGAGAAAGTGTTAGATACCCAGAATGAGCAAGTCTAGAGATCTGATGTATGAAATGATGATTCTGGTTAGTAAAATTGTATTGCATTAGGATAAAAGAGAATAAAATCATGGCATTTACAGGTAAATGGATGGAGTTGGAGGAGATAAGTCAGCCAATCCCCCCAAACCAAATGCTGAATGTTTTCTCTGATATAAGGACGCAGATTCATAGTGGGGTAGGGACGGGGAGCATGGGAGGAACAGAGGAACTCTAGATATAGGGCAGAGGGGTGGGAGGGGAAGGGAGGGGGCATGGGGTTATCAATGATGTGGAATGTGATGGACATCATTATCCAAAGTACAGGAATGAAGACATGAATCGGTGTGAACATACTTTGTATATAACCAGAAATATGAAAAATTATACTCTATATGTGTGATATAAATTGTAATGCATTCCGCTGTCATATATAAATTTTTAAAAATGAATTAAAAATTGCATTGCATTAGGAATTTTTGTTAGATATGTAGATTTTAGCTGTTCTTGTCACACACACACCCCCCTGAGGAACTATGTGAGATGATGGATATGTAATTTGCTTTACCATAGAAACCATTTCACTGTCTCTACATGTCCCACAAATAATTGCAAACCTCCGATATGTATATACAATAATCTGATGTGTCATCAAAGAAGCAAATCATTCATGTTTATGAACAGGTGCCCAGAGACATTTTCTACTGTACCTTCGTGAAAATATTAAGAAAACATTTTGTCCTAAATAACTGATAGTATCTAAAAGATAAAAAAAAAAAAAAAAAAACAGGGGATGAGCATCTAGAATCCAGATTATCTTATTTGGACTTGGATGAATATCAAACAAGTAAACATCACTCCCTGTGTAGCTGGCGACCAGAGAGGATCTGCAAAATCAATACCAACAAAATTCTTGCCAACAAAACAAGTGACCTTGATTCTGCAGGCAGGTAATCAAAGCAGCCCATTCTCACGGAGCCCAGTGTACCCGCCGAGGCACATCAACTGAGGTTAAAACCAGGTGCTCGTTTGAAAGAGCAAACATAACAGCCCCGTCTCTCTGCATGTTTTCTTCTCTCTTTAAAGAGGAAGTGGTTCTCCAGCTGTGGCTGTGGATCTTTCTGGTTTCCTTGCCCAAAGCCAGAGAAATGAACCGCTGGTTTTGCTGATCCTCAGCTGTTTCCAAAGTGTGCCCATTTTTTTGAGGGTGACCCAGTCTCCTCTCGATTGGGCATGAATCTCAGGGACGCTGTCTCCGTTCTCCTGACTCCTGGAACAGTTCTCCAGACCTTCTGCCCCCTGCCCAGCCTTCCCTCCTGTCAGGAGCCCAGTGACCACTGATCCATGCACGTGTCCTCTGTCCTGGGAAGCATGTCTGAGCTGCCACCAAAGCACCTTCCACAGCCACTGGCTAACACTGACTTGGCACCGTTTTTGCAGTCAAGGTAGGAGTCGAGAGGGCCTACAGAGACCCAGCACTGGGGCTCAGCTCCACCTCATGTCACTGATATGTAGGAAGCCTCCAGAGCGGGCGAGTCTCTGACACTTTCCACCAGGTGCTCTGGCCATGTTGGGTCTTTTTGTTTTACCAGGTCCCTGGTGTTGTACGGAGAAGGCTCAGGTCTCTGATAGCCTCACAGGACAGAGCACAGAGTGAAACCAAAAAGATGGATCCGTTGAAGATACAGCTGCATTTTTTCAAAATGATGGGGCTCTCCAAAGCACACGCCAGGAGGAGCTGCTGGAAATCAGGATGACGTCAACTTGAACTGACCATTGGACAGGAATGATCATCACAGAGTGAAAAAAAATAAAAACGACCGGAAGAGCACACGTTAGGCCATCAGGTCCCGTGATATCCACAGGACACTCTCACATGAGGACAGTCCTCTGAATGTCCCCCGGGGCTGGCCAGCCCGGTTGAAGACATGATCCCAGGAGGCTAATGGATCCCTGATACTGGAGGAGGGGGCTCCAAGTGGGTGCCCCGAGACAGTGCCCCGTGGACCCCCACCCCCTCTTCCGTTCTCCCAGCACCTTGCTAGCCTGTCTCTCCTTCCTGGGGTCACTGGGGTCACCTGCCTCTTGAAGCATCTACAGTGCCTCTTGGTCGGAGATTTCTGATGGCCCCCCTGTCCCCTCCGTGGAGTGAATCTGCAGGTTCCATGTGTCACTCAAGCACCAGATACAGAGGAGACAGAAACAGAACCACGAGGCCCTGTGGGCCCCCCCCAAAAGTAGGTCTCCCCCCCCGCCCAGGGCAGCCGCCTTCCCGGCCAGCCTGCTCTTGTCTCATCAAACAAAAAAAGGGAGCTGTGGTAAATGTAGAGAAAGGCAAATAATCTGATGCACTGGGGCGTAATGGGATAATAGGATTTACAGCATTTTTGAGACTAAAAATAACTTAAGAGCCCTCCCTTGGGGACGACGCCCCTCACGGTTTTAACCTCTCCCTGCGTCCCTCTGTGCTGACATCCTGTGGCTTCAGATTGGCATTCTGGGGGTATTTGACTCCGTGTGGGTGTTTTTTTTTTCCCCATCCATCTTCCTTTCTGTTACTTCCAGGGAACAAGAGGCCCGGGGAAGCTTTGTGCCCCTACTATTGTTCTGCATTTAAGGGAAAAAAAAAAGTCTATGCCACCGAATCTGGGCCCGAGACCAGGCCGAGGGGCAAATTCCAGAGAGTTCCAATCCTTGTTAGAAATGCCAACGTCAACGACCTTCTGTCCACAGAGCTCACGGAAGGCAGCCCTGCCCGCTCCTTTCAAGTCCCAGCAAGCTCCGCGCCAGGAGCCAGGAGGGTAGGAGCCAGGTGAGAAAAGCTGGCCTGGTTTTTTTAGTTCCTTGAGAGGCCCGGTCCCGAGGCTTTGTGCTCACAACTCTCTTTCCCAACCCTGAAGCTTTACAGAGTTTATTTATTTTAAAAACTGTGGTGAAATAACGCCTAAGTCAAATGGACCATCTTACCCAAAGATCTAGCAGGAGGCACATTCACCCTCCTTGGGCCCGTGTTTGGAACCTGGCTTGAGAGCACCCTAAATTCTAGGATGGGAGGCAGACTGTGGGTAAGAGTCCGAGGGTTCTGGGCCTCCTCTGCCTTGACTCTTTGTCTGGGCTGAGAGAAACCTTGCAGAAGACTCATGACTTGCTTTATTTTTATCTATTTATCTCTGTTTCCTCCTCATCTCAGCCCCAGAGCCCTCTCCTTCATCCTTCCTATTACAGGTACTCTCAGGACCAGCTCCACAGGGCACGGTTTCACCAGGAAAGGAAAACAGACAATACCTGTGGTTGGGACAGGCCCACAGCAGCCGTCTACAATGGCAAGAAACAGGAAGCGCACGGGAGTCTGTGAGAACCATCCGCCCAAGAAGAAGACACTGTCCCAAGAGGCAGGACAGAAGAGTGTTTGTCAGGTGCATCGGGGAACCCGAGTCACAAATAAACATGCTCAACAAAGGTCAGGCCCTCACCAAGGTCAAAGGTTCTGGTTCTTTCAGATAGATACCAATGGATATTAAGACCCAAGTCGGCCTCTTGAGATTGCTTTCAAAAGCTAAGGGAGGAGACAGGTACCCAGTCGTCATCCAGCACTTTCCCTGTGGAAAGGAGTAGGAGACATCGAGTGGTCCTATCTTTTTCAGTGGTCATTCTGGCTTAGAATGCCCAGCTGCTGGGGTGAGGCAGAGACCGCGCCTGCACCTGCTGTAAGACCCTAAGGGGTGCTCAGTCTATGGAAAGATTAAATTCAACCAACCAAACCTTTGTTACACTCCATAGGGTGCAATCTTGCTCTGCTCTAGGTGCTGGACAATTAAGGCTTGGTTGTCTATGTAAAACTGCCCGCCGAAAAAAGGCCTCCAGGTGCTTCCTGTCTTTCAGGTGCACGGGGCTGTGAAGACACTGCTGTCCTTGAGTCTATGATGCTATGGAGAGTCACGTGGGGAGGCACAGACAGGTCCAGCCCTGGAGGCAGAAGCAGCAGGAGGGATGTCAGCCCTCACCTGCGCCGTCCAACACACCATCCAGCCCTGCTTATTGTGCAAACCCAACCCACTCGTGAATGATCCTCCCTGAATTACTCTACAATCACACATTGGATAATTCCAACATTACGAAGAGGTTTTACAGGTGGCCTGAAAAGTACAAAGGTCTTCAAACAAAGTGTCAAGGATAAGAGGAATCACAGAAGTTTAAAGGTCAAGATAGCCGAGCTGGCATATATTTGGGGTGACATTTTGAGTGCATATTTCTGCTGGGCACAGTGGCACATGCCTGTAATCCCAGCAGCTCGGGACTCTGAACAGGAGGATGGTGAGTTCAAAGCCAGCCTCAGCAACTTAGTGAGGCCCTAAGCAACGCAGTGAGACCCTGCCTCTAAATAAAAGATATAAAGGGCTGAGGATGTGGCTCAGTGGTAAAGAGCCCCTGAGTTCAATCCCTAGTACCAAAATAAATAAATAAAATGAAATTAAGTGTATATTGTATTAGACAGGTTAAAAGAAAGGGGGATCATGTATATGGTACTCTTATGAGATTCAATATTGTTTTGAGAAAATGAGCCATGCTGCAAAATTCTTAAGAGGAGTATCTTTGTCATGTGTTGTCAAATAGATTTTAGTCGGCATCCATCTATTTGTTGAATTTTTTCATGCACCGAACCAGTATGTCTTTGGTACTTATTAGAACATAGTCTGTTAGTTGAAAGAGATAAACAAGACCCAACAATATGCTGCCTACAGGAGACGCATTTGATAGGAAAAGACATACATAGGCTGAAGGTGAAAGGTTGGGAAAAATCATATCACTCATGTGGACTTCGGAAACAAGCAGGAGTGTCCACACTCATATCAAATAAAATAGATTTCAAGCCAAAGTTAATCAAAAGGGATAAAGAGGGACACTACATACTGCTTAAGGGAACCATACACCAACAAGACATAACAATCATAAATATATATGCCCCAAACAATGGTGCAGCTATGTTCATCAAACAAACTCTTCTCAAGTTCAAGAGTCTAATAGACCACCATACAATAATCATGGGAGACTTCAACACAC
>NW_026000020.1:3609212-3669287 GCF_001458135.2 Marmota marmota marmota
AGAGGGGAGGGGAGGGGAGGGGGGATAGTAGAGGATAGGAAAGGCAGCAGAACACAACAGACACTAATATGGCAATATGTAAATCAATGGATATGTAACTGATGTGATTCTGCAATCTGTATATGGGGTAAAAATGGGAGTTCATAACCCACTTGAATCAAAGTGTGAAATATGATATGTCAAGAACTATGTAATGTTTTGAACAACCAACAATAAAAAATTTAAAAAAAAAAGAAAAAAAGAAAGAGATAGATGGATGGACAGCACCAGAGTTGGCTTCCACAGTCTTCACAAGAGGCCACGGAGCCCCAGGGTGGCAGAGGGCAGAGGTGAGGGATGGCTTTGTGGGGGTGCATGCGGAGTCTTGGGGGAGTAGAGTCAGCAGACCAGAGGACAACCCTTTCCGGGCTTCTCTTCCAATATTTGGCTACAGAATGAGTCCTGAAGAAATCACTAAGGGGGCCCACCATAAGGGGGATGGCTGCCAGGTTCTAGATGTTTCTAGCAACTTCTTTTAAAAAAGGAATTTATAAATAGCCTCAGTAGGGAAAGGAAGACAAACACTGATAAAAATGCCAGAAAATGGTACCTGTCGATGACTTACTTGTCTCCTTAAAAATGACCTCTGTCTTGGTTCTTTAAATACCATGGTTATTCCTCAAGCAAAATAAAAACTCACTAGTGCCATTTCCATTTTACAGATGAGGACACACAAGCTCAGGAAGATTAAGTAATCCTGAGGATCATGGCTAATACGTGAAGGCCCCCGGGGCTCCAGGCCTTCCTCGTGTTAGAGACCCTGTGATCCCTTTGGTCAGATGAGGAAACTTAGGGACAGTGAGCTACGTGACTCATACCACAATCATCAGAGGGGTGATTGATTTTATGTGCCAACTTGAGGAGGCTAAGGGATTGGTCAAAGATCATTTCCGGGTGTGTCAGTGAGGAAGTTTCTGAAAGAGATCAGCATTTGAGTCAGTAACTCAGTAAAGAAGCTCCCTGCTCCCCTGTGTGGGGGGACATCAGTGGCCATTGAGGGCTGGAAGAGGACATAGAGGCAGAGGAAGGGTGAGGTTCCAACTCAGCGAGACCCTGTCTCTAAGTAAAATAGAATAAAGGGCTGGGGATGTGGTCAGTGGTTAAGCGCCTCTGGGTTCAATCCCTGGTACAAAAAAAAAAAAAAAGCCAAGATAACAAATATCTATGTATGTCCCACAGGTTCTATTTCTCTGGACAGCCCTGATAAATACAGCCAGTGAGTGGCAGAGCAGGATTCCACCTAAGGAGCCGGGCTCCAGGGTCCACATGCCTTAGCAGGAGGCCATCAACAGCCTGAGTTCTTTCAGCTATAGAAAGCAGACTGACAAGCCCCCTAAACAAAACAGACACACTTGCTGGTGATTATTTCCAGATAATTCTTCACTGCTCAAAGGACTTCTTTAAAGGGACAAGCACCTCTAGTGCCATTTGGCACTGTTTACGGAAATGCTGCTTGACGTGTTTCTTGTTCTTGTCTTATTTCTCTATCTGCTGTTCGAGATGCGTATTTGCGGTGAATGTGTCAAAGGATGGAGGCCCTCGAGGGATCTGCAACTTGATAATCTCCTCCAGGCTGGGGGAGGTTCCCGATGGACCAAGGAGAAGAGAGGGCTTCCAGGGAACACTACTAACTGCTTTTAATCTGCAGAGATGCATTTCCAGTATTTCAAAGGGCAAGTCCTGACCAGGCTGAGGACAGGAGGGAGGCTCCAGTGGCCAAGTCTGGAGCTTGGGGGAAGCGTTAATGTGGTTAATGGGGCTGAGCACAGCCTGGATACAGGATGCTCTAGGGGAGAGTCAGGAGAGGGGAGCAGCCCGTCCAGGCCTTCAGGGAGGGCTGACAAACTGTGCCTGTAAGGGGACAGACAATATTTTTGATTTTGTGAATCCTCGGGAAAACAGCCAAAGAATATAAATGGATACAGCTGTGTTCCAATAAAACTTTATAAAAATAGGTTGTGGAGGAAATGCAGCCCACAGGTGGTAGTCTGCTGACCCCTGTTTTACAGCACAAAGTCAAAAAGAAGGCAGCAGGTGGCCTGGGGAAAGTGTGGCAGGACACCCAGTCCCACCTGGGAGAGGGCTTCCAGAACACTCAAAAGCCAGTCATTGATCTTGGGCCTGCATGATAAAGGACCTGACTCTTCCAAAGTCTAGTGGTCCACCAGAGGCCACTTGGCTCTGTTCAGAGGTGAAGAGGAGAAGGTGAGCTCTCTTAGGAATCATGTCCTGGAGGCTCTGCGGGTCCACACCTCCCACGGCCAAGTCTGCTGGTGTTTGTGTGATGGCGCCTGCTTATGCTACGCTGGGTGTGTATTGAACTATGGGGAGGGGCCCTACCAGGAGGGGCCCTACCCAGGCCTTTGCTGAGCTGAGGAACTGCACAGAGCTGTTGGTATCTGCTAGAGGCAAGAGGCGGCTCCTGATCCTCAGCAGTCCAGAGCATGTATTAACTGCACGTGGTGGTTCTGCTTTCAGCAAATACCCCAGACGACCTCTTGCTGAAGTCAACTAAAAATGAAGGATAAAAGAATAAAAAATATCCAAACAATTGCTGGGCTGATGGGAAAGTAGATGAACTAAAAGTCGGGTTGCTGGGAGAGAACCCGGTTGAAGCAGCATCTCTCAGGGGAGTCCTGGGGACCTCGCCCTTGGATATGATGGCTGCGTGGGCTGAGACAGAAGCAGAAGGTTCAGCTTGATCATGGTGGGCAGGCTGATAGGAGAGGCTTGCATCTGACAGGAGACTCCTGGCTCCTAAGCAGGGTAGTAGAAAAATAGCCTCTCCCAAGTATTTGTAATCGCAAACCAGCCTTCCCAGAGCTCCAGGTCCAGATTTCCACTGGACACTCTGAAAATCCTCAGGAGGTCATTTCGAGTGGTTCCGGGCAGGCAGCACCAGGTGCACAGCAGAGCAAACACCCATCCTCTTACAGGAAAGCCACTTTCACTCAAGATTCAAACAATTCCCCCAGATCAAGTTCTCAGGAACGTGAGCCCGGTCAGAATTCACAAAAGGGGCAAAGATAAAGGACACGGTGAATGGGATCCGGCAGAAACAGCAGCAGGCTCAGATTCACCAGGGCCCAATCAGGCCTAAACTACAAAACAAGCATGCTCCGTATGCCTATGGATATAACATGAGGCTTGAAAAGAACAGCAAGGAATGCAGGATCGTTTCAACAAATAAGACCAAGAGATTTGGAAAGTTTGAAAAAAAAATCTGGAATATAAATATAAAAATCTAAAATGTAAAGACTGGTTAAAGTTAAGTTGAGCAAAAACGTTTTTATCTCTTCCTAGAGACGATCACCATGAAGCTGTGCAGGACCCAAGTCAGAGAGATGATCTTCAATGTAACCAGAGAAAATGTTCATCAATGAAAAAGGAACAGCAACTGGATTAACAGGATACATCACAAGCACAACAATAGAATCCAGATGAAGGGAAAAAATACAGATGGTTCTCATCTTACTGCTGTTTGATTTAGAATTTTTGTCTTTACACGGTGTGAAAACTTACCATACAACTTATCCTGTTTTTGATTTTTCAGTATAATATTCAATAAGTGACATGAGGTATTTATATTCTTTTCTTTACAAAATAGGCCTTGAATTGGGTGAGTTTGCTCAACTACTGGCTCATATTTATGTTCTGAGCATGTGGTAGGTAGGGTAGGCAAAGCTGTGGTGTTCAGCAGGCTTTCTACCATACTACATGCATGTTCAGCTTATGATATTTTTAACTTACTTTATTGAGATGTGACCATACTATAAGTTGAAGAGCATCTGTAATAGCTTCACTATGCTGTGAGAACATAACTATGATCCTAGAAATACTTTGCCAGAATATCTTTATTTATGTATTTATTTTAATGAGGTATATATGACAGCAAAATGCATTTAGATTCATCGTACACAACTGCAGAACAACTTTTCATTTCTCTGGTTGTATACGCTGTAGTGTCACATCCTATGGGTAGTCTTACATGTACATAGAGTAATGATGTCCATCTCATTCCACCATCTTCCCCGCCCCCTGCACCCTCCCCACCTTCCCTCCCCTTTGCCTAAAGTTCCTCTATTTTTCCCATGCCTCCCCACTCCTCATTACAGATTAGCATCCTCTTATCAGAGAGAACATTCGGCCTTTGGTTTTGGGGGGTTGGCTTATTTCATCACTTAGCATGATATTCTCCAACTTCATCCATTTACCTGCAAATGCCGTGATTTTAATTCTCTTTAAATGCTGAGTAATATTCCATTGTGTGTGTGTATGTATGTATTTTACAGTTTCTTTATCCATTCATCTATTGAAGGGCATCTAGGTTGCTCCCACAGTTTAGCTATTGTGAACTGAACTGCTATAAACATTGATGTGGCTGCATTTTAAGTCCTTTGGATATAGACCAAGGAGTGGGATAGTTGAGTCAAATGGTGGTTCCATTCCAAGTTTCTAAGGAATCTCCATAGTGCTTTCCAGATTGGTTGCACCAATTTGCAGTCCCACCAGTAATGTATGAGTGTGCACTTTCTCCTACATCCTCGCCAACATTTATTGTTGTCTGTATTCTTGATAACTGCCAAGAATACAGTAAGACTAGTGTTAGATGAAATCTAACACTAGTAAGAGTAGTTTTGATCTGCATTTCTCTAATTACTAGAGATGTTGAACATTTTTTAATATATTTGTTGATCTTCTGAGAAGTGTCTGTTCAGCTTCTTAGCCCATTTATTGCTTGGGTTGTTTGTTTTTTGTTTTGGTGCTAAGTTTTTTGAGTTCGTTATATATCCTGGAGATTAGTGCTCTCTCTGACGTGTGTGTAGCAAAAATTTCCTCCCAAAATACAGGCTCTCTCTTCATCTCATTGATCATTTATTTTGCTGAGAAGAAGCCTTTTAGTTGAGTCCATCTCATGTATTCATTCTTGATTTTATTTCTTGCAATTTAGGAGTCTTATTAAGGAAGTTGGGGCCTAATCCAACATGATGAAGATTTGGGCCTACTTTTTCCTCCTTTAGGCACAGGGTTTCTGGTGCAAGAATATCTTTTTAAGAATTAAGACAAAAATAGGTATTTCAGATGAAGAAAGTGATTGCCCCTTACAAAACCTCACTCAAAGAAATTCTAAATGACATCTTCAGGAAAAGGGAAATTATCCCAGAGAAGAATTCTGAGGTAAGAAGAAATGGTGGGTAAAGAGATAGTGTTGTTTTTTTAAAAATGCTGGATAACAATAGCATGTAATTAATCAATTATTCCAAGATCTTTGTAATTTTTTGGAGGGAGAAAAAATAATACTGAATCTCGTTAAGTATGCATGGTAAGATATTCCTTAAGTAAGAGGGATAATTTTACTGACTACCCATTACAATAAGAGGCATAGAGAGTTTAAGTTCAAGTTAGTAGAGGAAAAAAAAATGTAATGAAGAGAAAAAAAAATACCCAAAAAAAATCAGAAAAAGGAAATAGGAAGCAAAAGGTGGCAGAAATAGTATAATATAAAATGGTTTGATATGAAATTACTTCAGTAATAATAAGAAATATATGAACTAATTTCCCCGGTTTCAAAAATGATCACCAGACAGGATATTTAAAATCTAGAAAATCAAGGTAGACAAATAAATGCTGGGTACATACTCACAAAAGAAATCTGCTGTACCTCTATAATATCAGGCAGTCAGTGTAACTTAGCTGACAAACATCACTCAGAGACAGGAGCAGGTCATACAAGGAGGGTAAGTTCCCACTTGCTTGGAAGAAAAAAAAAATTCTAAAGTTTTATGCACCCAATAAGAGAACCTCAAAATACATAAAGCAACAAAAATGTGGACTGAGAATCAAGGAGAATCTGACAACTCTATTAGAACCAGAAATTTCTGACATATCTCATCTTGTAACTGTTGTATCAGGCAACGCAACAATTAGTTAGGACAGATAACTAAGCAGCACAGATCTAAAGGACACATGAAGAATGCTGCTCCCAATAAGGAAAGAATAAGGACTCTCCTCAAGGACACAGCAAACAAATATTCATCATCTAGGAAGTTGTTTTTTAGATCAGAGTAGACCGGGTTTTAGTCTTCCTAACAGAGGGTTAGGAAATTTTGGACAATGATTTGTTACTGGCTAGAATATCAGTACCATCAGAGCAAAAATGTTCCTTTCATTCACAGATGTGTCAATATCTGCCACATAACCCCACACAATAAATATTTCTGAATAATTGCATGGAAAAAAAATGAATAAAGGTGCTCCACAACTGCTAACTGTTCCCTTGCCTTTCCTTGGGACACTAAATTCCTAATATTCTGTGACATATATTTTTATTTGGCAAGTGAGTAATCTAGTCAACCCACATTCAGGTTTAGACATGAGTCGCAGAAAGAGGACATTCAGTGTCTGGGTGGCTTTCTGAGCTCCTCATGCCAGGTCGACTCTCTGAGGCTCCTGGACAATGAGGTGACTTGACGGACGTATCTGGGCAGAGCCTGCTGGGAAAAGCAAGAGGGGGAGGTGGATAAAAGAAAAATGAACTCAGCTCTACTTCCCCAGCTTTTCTCTTCCAGGGAGGGAAAGAAATCACACCCGGCCAACAAGTGACTCATGAGTAGTTTGTTCATGACCAACTGTGTCAGGAGTGTCTAAGGAGAAAAGCAGGAGATGTGGGCACCGGTCATTGTTCTCTCTCTGTCTCTGGTCTCGATTCCTTTGTCAAGCTGCTGACTCGGATTTCAGTCTTTCAGCCCTCACAGAGGGGACAGCTAGGGTCTAGCAAAGGGTGTGGTCAGACTACAGGAAACCACGCCAAGAGGAAAGCAACCCTCCAGTCACAAAGGGAAGGGCCGAGTGGGGACGGTGAGGCAGAGACGGAGGGTCTCACTGGGCAGTCAGGCTAACCCTGGGTCCCAGGATGGAGTTCCAATCAGCCGAGTCCAGAAGCAGCAGCTAAGAACATCAGAGTCTAGGCGGGCTCTTAGAAGGATGCTCGATTTTAGCTGGAGGCAGCTCTAGGTGTCCCTCTGAAGCACCCCTGCAGGTGTGGACTTCCGGAAATCTAGGAGTTTAGTCCAAACAGGAGTCTTTCAAAGTCAGCAGTTGACCTTCTTGGGCAGGACACCTTTAGTTTCTAAAGCCGGCAGATGCAGGATCCTTTGCATGTGGGTTGGAAATTCAGGCACTAACACCAGGCACCCAGAACTGCCCCTTTCCCAAATTCTTCTCTTGAGACGGTGTTCAGAGGGCTGGGCTTCTGACCCAGGTTCTGGGTGTAAGAGGTTACCATTTTAATTAGAAGCCATGGTGGTGGTAATTGGGGGGACCAGGTTACCAGAGGTGAACGAAGGTGTCCTATGAAGTGGAAGAAGACATTCAAAGTCACTCACTGGTCAGGGAACCAGGCAGATGGTGTGAGCTGCCCAGGGACAACTGTGGATAGGAAATAATAGTCCAGGAACACAAAGCAGTTAGCAGTTAAGCAGGGTGTTGTCACCACACTAAGAAGGTGGCAGGCCAGCAGGGAGGTGCAAGTCTGTCCAGAGGATCTCAGCAGCTTGGGCGGGCAGAGCAACACACTTCTCCCATAAACTCCTGATATCTTGGCACAGAGAACTAGATTTTTAGTTGGTTCAGGATTTTTATATCCTGGATCCCTCTATAATTAGCATTTTCTACAGTGTGATCTGGTGACCCCCAGGGTGCTAATGACTATTTCAGGGAGTTCATAGAGTCGAAACCAGTTTCAACATAACACCAAGACATCGTTTGTCTTATTCAACCTCATTTTCTTACAAATGTACAGTGGAGTGTCTCAGAGGTCACGACCGATCACATCTGCCTTCCGGGAAGCCAGACATTAAAGAGAAGCGCACAAATTAGAGCAATGTCACTCTTTGCACTAAATCATATTGTTTAGGGAGACATAGTTACTATTTTTATATTAAAATGCAATGCACTTGTTATTGTTATTTTAAAAGGAATAAACATTAATTTTTTTTTTTAGTTTTAATTTCTAAGACGGTAAATATCCATACATAGAACCCACATAAACAAAAACTCTGGGATTCTCGCTTCTTTGACAGAATGTGAAAGGGTCCATATTTTCACCGCAAATCCTCGGTCACAAACCCTGACACCTACTTGAAATGCTCATAGTCACTTTAAAGAGTGTGGGCACCCCGGGCCACATGTTTTGGTTCTGAAGATGTAAGAGCGATAAAAAGCCTTGACAGTGTTTCAATGCCATGTTCTTCGTGCCTTGGAAATGGCTTTATAATTGCCAAGCCAGAGGCTCCGCCTGTTTCCTCAATCAGGGTTCTTAAGGACTTCTCTATTCCAGGGAGCTGTTGGCTGATCAAATGGGAACCTACCTGTGCAGACTTTTGTTCTTATTCTATGCCTGTATTTTGGAAAATGTCAAGGACATTTACGAGAAATTTGGATGTACTTATAATATTTTATCTCCATGGACTTCCAGGCCTAGGTCTTAAGGTAATTTGATAAACAACTAAAACAAGAACCCTACAACGCTGCTCTGACATTCAAGTGAGCCTAATTTCCCATATACAATCAACACACAAATCAACAAGCCAAGAAACATAACAGGTGTTTCATAGGTGCTCTGAATTACTCATAGCTTCCAAAGAAATACGATGCCAATTCACAGTTACCTAAGTCGACCAGCTTCCCACCAGCCATCTAGCTCCTGATGTATCCAATGCAGTGCACGTCCGACTCGCATTTGCACAGCTTGACTAGTGCTGTCTGTGGATCTAGAACATTCTCCAGAGCGCCACATGGTAAAGGCTTAGCCTTCAGATGGGTACTTTTGGGAGGTGGTTAAGAGGTAGGGCCCCATAGGACATCTTTCTCTTTCCTGGTTGGTTGGTTTGGTGACAGCCCCAAAGAGCTGACGGTGGACATGCCCCTGTGGGACTTTGGTCCCTTCCTCTTTTGCATTTCTGCCATGAAGTGAGTGGCTTTGCTCTACCAGACGCTGCCTACCATGAAACACTGCCTCGCCCCAGGTCCAAAAGCAATGCGGCCAATAAATCATCAACTGAGACCTCCAAAACGAGGAGTTAAAACGAACCTTGCCTCTTATTAAGTCGACCTTCTCCAGTATCTGTTACAGTAATGGAAAATGGAGGATCACAGCCGGTTTCAATATGGTAGAAATGCCTTCATGCATTCATTTCAAGTGATTCCTAATTGCAGAGCTATGTCCTGCTCAGATTGGACAGAGTGACAAATTCACCTGTGCTTTGGGGTCCATGCTTGCTTTCATGAGGGCTACTATCTGTGAGAGAGAGACGGGGTGTTCAGCACCCATCACACTATGAAGTGGAATCCAGAGACTTCCGTATGAACTATACACATAATAGCAGCCCTGAGAGCTACCAGATGGAAGGGACTGAAATCCCAATAGTCAAAAGGACAGGGAGAAATTATTCGCCCCCCCAAATTTCTTCGCCATTGTGCGGAAAAGGTCCAGCTGCATTCAAATATGCAACTCTTTACCACCCACAATTTTCCATTCCTGCATTTTTCTCCAGTAGGACTGACCATTTAAAGTCATTCTTGAGCACTGGCTCATGGAACCTAGTGACGGACTTCACATCCCACCAGTGGGTTGAAAAGAGCAAACGGCACCCGAACACGGGAGTCCAGACGTGGGGACCATGAGTGGGTCAGCCACTGACCCCGGCTTCTTTCTACCTGCCAGGATGTCTCTCTCTAAGACACTGTCAGTAATTGAGGAAAGGGCTCATGGGCAAATGCAGGGGACTGTCACCAAACCAAGAAATCAATCAAGCAAGCAAGCATTCAACCAGGGAGAAGGAGGCAGAGTTTGGCCACTGGGGTCCCCTTCTGCTTGCAAAGAGTCGTCAAGTCACAGTACCTGTGTGTAGCACTCAAGGACCGGGGACCGATGTAAAATGACAAGTAGCTCCTGTTTGGGAGGAGCTCTATTTCAAAGTAGGCTTTGAGAGGCATCAGATGACCCAGACAGACTGGTGACCATCATTATCACACTGTTCTGGGTTTCTGTGGTCCCTGAAGAGAATGCAAACCCTTCCTCACCGGGGAGCACTCCACCCTATGAGAAGGCTGGGCTTACTTCTTTGTGACCCCAAAACATCATTTCACTAACAGAATCAGCTTTTTATCGGTGCTCTTAAAAGGTAGGGTCAGGGGAGGGTCACACGGGTCTCCAGGGGCTGCCACTTCTGGTATGGAGAGGATGTAAAATGGGAGTGTACACGGTGGCTCTGGGAAAGGGAGATCTCACTAAGAGCAATAGAGCAGGTCTGCACCTTTCCCCATAGAACTTCAAGTCAAAGTGATTATATGCTAAAGCTAGAGCCTATGCGTGTTCTAGGTATTGTGAAAAAGGAATGTCATTATACCAGAAAAAATATGCTTATTGGAAATGTGAACGGTCTAGGCAAACCTGAAACCTTCTGTCTAGTCTACGGAAGATTCAAGGGGAGTCTATGTTGAGGGGAGGGTCGGCTGGTGAGTGTGGGCTGTGTGTCCGCCACCGTGACCAGCACCACCCCCCGCCCCCGGCCCCCACTGTCCACATAACCACAGTCCTGCTGGTAGACCGGCCTGGCCGTGAACTGATTCTCCATCCGGCCTCCAGCACTGGCAGGCTGCAGTCAATGCTAGTCCTTGACTGAAATAAAAAATAGAAATAAGAGGCACCGAAAGCTCCTCCCTTAGCTTTTCAGACAAAAGCAGAAGTTAAAAAGCAATCCCATGAACATCAGCTGTTTCTGATTCAGAGGCAAAAGTAACTCAGTAAACAAGACCAGAAATGCCAGAACAAACAAATCTACATCTACTGAGATGACTAAATTTGATATATGATCCCTCTCTTTCTGCCTGAGAAGTAAGTGGTGGATGATAAAAATTACCACGTTTATGAATTACGCAGCTACTTAGCAACAGTTCTGACTCGGGGCTTCTGCCAAAGTCCATTTGTTGTTGCTATAACAAAATACTCAAAGCTGGATATTTTACAATGAAAGGAGGTTTAGTAGGATCACAGTTTTGGAGTCTGAACATCCAAGGTCAGATGGCTCTATCTGTTCAGTCTCTGGCAAGGGTTGCCCCCAGCTACATGACATCATGGCAGAGAAACATAAGGGGACCCAGTTGTGTACATAAGGGGCATGTGAGGGTGGCCTTGCTTCTCTGAGAATTCTTGAGATTATCAAGCTTATCATCAATCCTTTCCAAGGACGATGCCACCATGATCTACCCACCTTCCACCAGGCACCATGCTGGGCCCCCGGCCTCCACACCTCCCACCCTAACCAAACCAGCATGTCTTCTTTGAGAAGCACTCTGGTCTTTTTCTTTTAACCACCGCTGGTTGTGGGAATGCTCTGACTGTAGTACCCTCACCCCAGACCCTTCCTACACTGTTTTCAATAGCTCTTTGTCACTCTTAATTTCACTCATATATTATCTGACAGCAAATAATTTAAGCTCACACACACACACACACCTCAAAACGACAAATCCTGATGAGGTCTTCCCTAGTGGGTTGTGCAGGGAACCAATCTGTTTAGAGTCCTCCTTCTTGATATTGATCAAGGGCTGGACCCACAAAACATTCCCCAAGGTTTTTCAACCTGTTGCAGGAGGACCCGCCATGCACTGCCAACAGAAACCCAGCAGAACACCAGCTGGAGATGCGCTGGTCCACTCAGGGAGGCCTGGCCCAGCACCTACCCAGAGGCCCTCAGGAGGGTGGGCCAGTCCTCCACTCTCAACTCCTCCAGCCTGGCCTCCCTCCTGGGTCCAGCCTCCCGCCCTCCTGCCCTCTCCCTTCACTGGTCAGCTGACACCCAGCTCTTCAGACTCACAGCCCCAAACGGGAACTTTGGACCTTCCTGCTGACCCCTGCTCCTCCCCTCTCCTGGAGTTTCTGAGGAAAGGACACCTCCATTTCCCCTTGGCTTCCCCTCACAACTCTGTCAGTTCTAGCTTCAAATCCACCTGACACCCATCCCCATGTTCTGTCCACGCCCTCGCTCCCCAACCCAAGAGGCCACAGCGAGCCACAGCTAACTAAAAGCAGCCCAGGAAAAGCATTCCACTGGCTTCCGTCCCTCCCTCCAACGCAGTCCTCAAGGGCATCCACATATTAGAAATGCCAATCAGATCAGGCCACTCTCCAGCTCAGAAGGCACCAGGCTAATCCAGGCCCGGAGCAGGAATAGGCCAGAGAATAATGGGGCCGTGCTAAAAGCCAGCTCAGGGGCTCTTGTTGGCCAAGCATGGGATCATCTGAGCATCAAAACTGTGTAACTATCGGCCAGGCGCCATGGCTCATGCCTGTAATCCCAGCGCTAGGGAGGCTGAGGCAGGGGGATCGCGAGTTCAAAGCCAGCCTCAGCAAAAACGAGGCACTAAGCAACTCAGTGAGACCCTGTCTCAAAATAAAATCCAAAATAGGGCTGGGGACGTGGCTCAGTGGTCCAGTGCCCCTGAGTTCAATCCCTGGTTATGCCCTCCCCCGCCAAGAAAGAAGCATCAGTGGACACTAAACCTCGTGGGTGAATCCTTAATAAGAAACAGTATATTTATACAACCTCAAAAATAGCTCCCATAAGACACTTACTAAAAGGAAAAAAATATCATTCCATGGAGAAAACTGGCAGATACTTCCTTTATCAAGTGATCAAAGGTGACATGGTCAGTCAAAGAACTGATGAATAGCACCGTCTTCTGATATTCCTGCCTAAAATACTTAATCTGAATCTAATCATTAGGATGCATCAGACAGACCCCAATTGAGAGCCTTCTATAAAGTCAGTGTCCCACGTGTCTAGATCTAGTGTAGACTGAAGGAACTGTCTCAGATGGAAAAGGCTAAGTCACAAGACAACTAAATGTCATGGGGGACCCTGGATTGGATCCTGATCTATTGGGACTTGAATGGGACCATCTGCAAGATTCCAATGGGGTCCGAGGACGGGAAGGAAATCCTGTCGCAATGCGGTCTGCCTTCTTCTTTTGACGATTGCACCATAGATAGGTAGGAAAGTGTCCTTAAGACTCATAGCTTCAACTTCCTTCCAATGGTTTCGTAAAAACACAAACACGTTGGGCAACAGAAAGCAGGATAAGGCCACTGTGATCCCGTCAACAGGAATCCTTCCTGAAGGCTGCAAGGGGCAGGTTGGACTCTTCTTGCAACTTTTAAGTGTGAAATAATTTAAAATTAAAAAAAAAAAAAAGTGAAAACCAACCAACCTTCCCTGGTTTCCCACCGCCCTTTTGGCACAATACTCAAGGGACATCGGGCCCTTGGTAATCTGGTCCCACCTGTAATTCTCCCTGCCCCTCAAGTCACATGTCCCCATCTTCTCTGCTCAAGATGGTTTTCTAGGCCCTCCCTCTGCTTGGGAAGCTATGCTCCACAGATTCCTAACCTCCTCCCCAGCGTTTAGGCCTCAGTTTAAATGTCACTTCCTCAGAAAGGCCCCCCCTTAAGGGTCCCCTAGCGTGGACCAAATTCCCCACCACAAGTCGACATTGATGTAGGGATTGTCCACTTACTGCCCCACCTCCATCAGCAATGAGCTCTGAGTCCCAACTCCCAGGGCCAATTTTAGTTTAAAAGGAAAGATTAAAAAAGGTTGTCACCGCAGAGACTCGACCCGACTTCCACTCTTGGAAAGCAACGGCCCCTCAGTTACCAGCGGATGCGTTTTATTATTTTACTCTAACACCTGATTTCCCCAAGACCTTGATCCTTCAACCTTATTTGTTTTGCCAAACACGTTACATTTCAGGTGTTTCAGGTGAGGGCTATCGCATTCAGATCCAAATAAACAGGACGGCAAGGGCAGGCACCCCGACGTGTGAAATGACGACCGTTGGAGTTGGATGACTTTAAATAACTGATGTGGGTAATTAGAACTATTTTCATAGTACAGAGAAGATGATTAAAAAAAAAAAGGATAGCAGGGAGTAATTAATTTCACATAATAGTCACACAGGGACCTATTGTGAGATTCCACGTTAATGATGTATTTCTTTTCTGTAATTAATTTTTATGTGCCGTCCTGGGGGCTCTCCACCACCTTCTCGGGAATGGCTCCTGGATCAGCATTCCCACCTCTCCTGTCCCCAGACACAACAGGCCAGCCTTCCCCCTAAAGACGGAGACTGGAAATAGACACCCCATCGCCAAACTCCAGTTTCACCGAGGGTTTCCCTGCTCAGAAGTAATTATTAGAAGCACGGGTCAGTGCTGGAAGCTGTGTGTTTCTCTCTGCAGTTCTTAAAACTATAAGACAGAGGAGAGAGGGAGGCAGACAGTATAAGGTAAAGAAAAGGGCAGGAAATCCAAGTTCAAATCTAACCACGACCATCACCTACCACCCTGCAGATCACTCTCTCTCTAGGTCTCCCTTGTCACCATTTTAAAGGTGAGCAGTATCCTGATCCTTGCAGGCAGAGGCTGAGTCAGGTGGCCTGTGGCTCCCCGCTACCCCCAGGATTGGGGACTGAACCCCAGTGTGCTCTATCACTGAGCTACATCCCCAGCCCTTTTCTTTCATTCTTTCTTTTTTTTTTAAGTTTGAGATAAGATCTCTAAGTTTGGAAGGCCGGCCTTGAACTTGTGATCTTCCTCTCTCAGAGTTCCTGGGATTACATTCCTGTGGCTTTTAGAGTAAAAACAACTTTAAAATCACAGCAAAAGTCTGCTTGCTGGGAAGGGAAAAAAATAAATGAGAGAACACAGGTGCCCTTCCCCCCCCCCCCCACATGTCACCCCTCTCTCTCTGTCTGGGCCTGTTGGGCAAACACACTGATTAACCACTGTTAATCAATCACCTTTTCAAAAAACGCACATCATTTCCGCCTCCTGAGTACTGACTCTTTCTTCCAGATTTCTAAAGGAAAGGATGTTTTAGAACCAGTTTTCCAACCTTTTTGTAACTGGTAATGGACAGACAAAGTTAGGCCAATATTCTTGGGTCATCCTGGGTTCTCAAAACAGAAAAGGATTCTAAGTCACACAATGCGCACCAGTGGTTGTTTTCATGGGACAAAGTAGAGCCACTTGGTGAGACACCAAAGGAAGCTAGGAACCAGGCACTGGGTGCACCGACCCGCTCCCTGTGGCCTCCCAGGCCACCGTCACTGCCTCTGCCCACACTCACCCTCCAGAGGCTCTGCCCAGTCAGCTTCCTCTCTTGGAGGCAATGGCCTTTCAATATCAGAACTTTCCCTGAAATAGCAGCCTGGTGACCCTCACTGATTGTCATCAAGTCACTGCAATAACATCTTTATGTCACTCTGGCCGGTTCCATCTTTATGAGCACAGACCCAGGGAGCCCAGTGGTTCCATGCCCAGGACAGCTGCCACACGAAGCAACAGACCACTGGGGTGTGTCTCCCGTTAGCAGCTTCTTATGAGCTCAGACTTTCACTTTTATGTCCCTCCACCTGTACACAGAGGGCTCGGCAGATGGTTCCAAGAAACGGAAAGCTTAGGGGACCTCGGGATATGACAACATCTTAAGTTCCTTCCCCCCCAGGCTATCCCAAGGGTCAAGCCTAACTCCCTCAGAATGCACCTGTCCCTCTCGATCGCCAGCCCCGCTCATTCACCCAGGTGCCATCTTGCTCGTAGATTTTTCTCAACTAAACCCAGAGTAACAATGCAGGTGCCTGGCTGCCAAACAGAGGGGACACATCTCCCTTTTCTTCTCATGGCTGCGTCCTCCCTGGCCAGTGGAGGACCTTTTGATCCACATCAGTTATGATTCTCCAAACCCTCCCCTTCTCCCCAGTACATATACTCCTCTCTGGCTTCTGATTCCCAGGTGTTCAGCGACATAACGCCAAGTTACACTCAGAGCCTGCTCCGTGGCTTTAATGCTTTGAGCATTTTTATGTGCAACTTCTTTTCTTCTTTTTTCTTGGGAGGGGGTGGGGGAGTACCAGGGATTGAACCCAGGGGCGCTTAACTGCTGAGCCACATCCCCAACCCTTTTTTAATATTTTATTTTGAGACGGGGTCTTGCCAAGTTGCTGAGGCTGGCTTTGAACTTGCCGTCCTCCTGCCTCAGCGGTGCACCCCTGCACCTGGCTGCAACTTCTTTTCTTAAAACATCATATTTAGAAAAATTAATTTCAGATAGTCAAAGTCAAAAGGGGAAAATGTCCCCCTCCCCCTTCACTCTGGGTCTGGGCTAATTTAGTTGCATTAAGGTATTAATGGGATGGATCTGAATGCCCCTCAGAAGACACTTCTTCCACATTCTGTGGGCAGGTAAAAATGGGTGTTCTCCACTTGGGTCTGCCCAGAGGACCCGGGACTCAGGAGAAAGGAAGCGAGAGCGCCCGCACAGGCAGCTAGTACTCAGGAATGTGGACGGAAGGTTAATGAAATAGTTTTGACCAAAGTCAACCACGAGCTTAATTCAAGGAAAAAAAAAAGAAAGAGAAAGAGATAATTAGCAAGCAAAATAAACGTGCAGTACTTCAATCCTAACGTACAGTCTTAACTGATTTTGCTGGTACCTGTGTGTCACAGGGAGTTATCTGACACTCACCCACCAGTTGTCCTGGAGGAAATTTTCCTAAGAAGCCAAGCAGACCTGAACCCGTTTTCTCTTTTAGTTTTGTCTTTGATTGTGTTTCCCTCGACACACCAATTTCAGGCAAAGCTCCTTAATTTTGTTTGATTAAGTATCGATCTTAGCTCTAATCCATCTAATCAAAACTCATTCCTGGGAGCCGTGATCACTAGAAGGTGCCTGGTGGGAGGGGGGTGGTTTACAACAGGGGTTTTCAGAGGCGCCCTGTAGGAGGGAGCAGCGAGGACCCTGTCCCTACTCCGACCTCCCCACTCAAGCTGAACTCCTCCGAGACCCTCACCCTAGGCAGGCTGCTCTTCTTGCAAGAGCTTTGGGGAAAACAGGTATAAAGTCAGCTGTTGGCCAGGTGTGAGGGAAAGAGAAGCTGGTTCCAGTCTGACAGTTCCCCAAGTTTGGGGAAGGGGCCTGATTGGCTCCCTGCAGTGGGCTGAGCATCCGTCATTGTGCATACCAGTGACCAGAGCAATTTGATGAAGGGATACAGACGGGCGGACAGACGGACGGATGGATGAAGGGATGGATGGAGGGAGGAGAATGAGTGGAGGGAGGCAAGATTGAAACCCACAAGGGAGCAAGGAGTTCCCATTTACACGAAGCTCTGAAAAGCTTCCTCACATCGAGATCACAGACTAACTGCAGGACAGGTCCCCAGGAGGGTGCCAAAACTCCATAGGAACTAAGAAAAAGCAACTCCTAAAGTCAGGGGTTTTAATGGAGACTCGCCAACTTCACCAATGGGCTCCCAGGATGAGAGTCCATGAGTTGTGATATGGGACAGCCACCGTGTCCCCCTGAATCGGAGGGGGTTCCAGCTGTACCCATGGTTTAGGCCTTTGGGAGACAGACTACACAAGTCAGAAGACTTTTTTTCTCAGAATCACAAAGGTCATATGGTGACTCATTTACTAAGATCCCCGACACTCAAACAGGAAATTCGACACTGAAATTGGAGAAAATTAACTTAAGCAAAAGTACCTGACCCAGTGGATAATAAACTTAAGGATCCATATGCAGTTTGCCACATTAACATCCCCAAGATAGAAACAGGGACACAATCTAGAACAATGTTATCAGGAGAAATACAATGTAAAGCCACATATGTCATTTGAAACATCTAGAAGCCACATTTTAAAAAAGCGGCATGACACACCTGAACATAATTTTGATAATATAGTTTATTTTACCCAGCGTATACAAAATATTATCATTTCAATGTGTAATAAATATGTAAAAAATCAGGAGCATCTACATTCTTTTTTTCCTACTAAACCCCTGAAATCCGGTACTTTACATCTCACCCTGGACGTAGGTTTCAGGGGCTGAACAGCTGTGCTGTCTGCGCAGGTGCCTACAGACAGGAGAATGAGCTCTCCTACACTGGTGTCACCCAGGGCCACACCCCTTTATGGGGCTTCGGTTATTTTGGTCTCTGTTTCCTCGGGGTTCCTGTCAAAAGGTTCTGATGTGGCTATCGCTCACAGTTACCTGTCACCTCATTCTCTGGGTGGCCACCTGACCCTAGCTTCCCAATCATAATTCACGCTGCTACAGAAGTCAAAGAGGAGGCCCCCTGACCAGGCAAGGCCGAGAGAATCCTCCCCGGAGCTGATCTGACATACAGAAGCTGTGCCAGGGCCAGCATGGGGTGGGGATGCAGTCTCTTTCCCCTGGGGTTCCCAGACTGCCATTCTGGGTCCTTCCCCATCGGGGGAAGGCTCTGTCTCAGGATGGGGCCATTACGAGGAGAAGGAAAACCAGGGTTCAAGCCCTGAGGCTCTGATTGAGTTTCTCTTCCCTTGATGGGGCCACCAGCCCAGGCTGGGCCCGAGGGGTCACTGGCCTGACTCAAAGGCAGGGCTTCCATCTTTCAAGCTGCTGCCACGCCGCACAGCGCCGTCCCCTCCCCAGGTCCCCACTGGCTTCAGATCTCTGCCCTCACACCTCCTCCATCCTGTGGACTGTGTGCCCGAGAAAGTCGGGGGCCCCGCCCTGCTGCAGAGCCCTTTGTGCTGTTGCCTTGAGGAGCAGGATGGGGCCCCGACTCTGCCCTCCCCGGCAGGATCTAAGCGGCCTCCTTGTGGACGGCATAAAAGGCCTGTTCTCAGACGCTGACCTTTCAGACTCAGCCAAACACAAAAGGAGGCTGTTCCGGGATGGAGGAGGTTAGAAACACAAAGATGACAGCCCTGTCCTGCCCATAGGCTCGGGACTCCCACTGGCATCCACCACCACAGCAGATGTGTTCCATGTGCACCCAGGAAATAGCCACCAAGGGCAGCAGACAGCCACCCACAATCTGGCCTTGATCCCCATCAAAGGCGACTCACCCAGAGACTTCCAGTCAGTGTGAGTTTCAACCCACGGCGTTCCACGCTCCTCTTTCCAGGAACACGATGCATTCACTTAATGCTCAGTCCTATCAATGTTCCCTCCAGGGGCCTCCTAGGAGATCGAGGGTCAGAGAGGCTGGGAACTCCTTGCAGGCACCCGATCCATGCAGTCCCATGACAGCACTCGCTGTGGAAATGGACCCCTTGAAAGTCCCAAGGCTTCTTCCCTGGACCTCCCAGGACAGGGGTTTATAAGAAGGCCTGACCATGGCAGCTCGATCGTTCTCGAAGCTCTTAGGAAGTTCCGCAAGTTAATGAGCCCCTGCTTCAAAATGACCGGGACAGTTGTTTCCGGGGCGGGGGGGGGTCCAAAGACTCTTACTCGCTGAGGGACCTCCCTGTCCTCACTTCTCTCTTCAAAGTGGAGGCACTTTGTACCCACCTGGGTCTGTCCAGCAGGAACCTGCTGAGATAAGGCAAGATGCCAGGCGTGGCCTCCTGTCCCAAGGTCTAGCTCTGTTTTTTTTTTTTTTTCCTGCATCGAAAATCATTTTTTAATATGTTGCCACCAGCACCACCCCTCCCCCCCCAAATAAGAATATACATTCATTCAAAAGCCTGGAGAACTCAGAAAAGTGAAAAATAGTATTTTAGGGCTGGGATCGAGCATGTGCAGAGCGTGCGTGAGGCCCTGGGTTGCGTCCCCAGCATCACAGATGGAAGTCAACAAATAAATGAGATTTAAAAAAAATCAGTAACATTTAGAAATCTCCCAGGGACTCGTGACGCAAGCTCTGCGGACACCTCGGTTTCTGCTAACACACACCACACGGCTCAGCAAGGCTTCCCTTGGGTTGGGCTCACCCCCTCCGGAAGGTCCCTGAGGTAGGATTATGGGGTTCAGGGTGGGAACCTGTTGGGGGGCTCTGAACTCAACCACAGCCTGCGTGCACTCTACCCCTTGCCGTGAGCAACACTATGGAAAGCCCATTTTACGTCCCCAGCAGTTACCTTTCAGCATGAAGTTTTTTAAATCATGAAATATACTTAATGAAGTTTACCAGTTCGATTAAAAAAAAAAAAAGTTTACCAGAACCTTTCATCTTGAAAAACGGAAACTCTACACCCATTGAACACCAACGCCTGGTTCTCCCCTCCCTCTACACAACTGCCATTCTACTTTTTTCCCTCTATGAATTCATCTATGCTAGATATCTGATACAAGCGGAGTCATCAGTATTTGTCCTTTTGTGACTGGCTGATTTCCCTGAGCATAACGTCCTTGAGATTCACCAATGTTTATAGTACATATTGAAATCTCCTTCCTTTTCCAGGATGAATAATATTCCACTGAATGGATATACCACAGCTTACTTATCCACTCATCTGAGCAGGGACACTTGGGTAGCATCTTCCTTATGGGTATTGTGAATAATGCTGCTAAACATTCCTTTTAACTTTTTGGGGGTAATGTGATGAATGAAAAATGATCTTGACTTCCATGTTCCTGTTAACCATACATCATTCTTCTTTTACTCCCTCTCAAGAACAACAGCCCTTTGCCAGAGAAGGGCAAGGGATCCCAATCTTTAGGGGGCTGAAGAGCCTGGCAGAGAACAGGAATCTGCATTCTTGGGGCAGAATTAGAGAAACTCTGGATTATGTCTGGTTTTAAAACCGGTTTCCAGAGTTTTCCTTACACTGAAGATATTAATTCTTTTCTGCAAATACTTTCTAAAGGTTAACTATTTTTACCTTTTGATTAGCTTTTTATAGAAAATAGGAATTTAACTGAGGTCTGTTGATATTTTCCTAGCAATTTCTTTTTGTCCTCCCTATTCTTAGAAGATTCTTTATTTTCAGAGTTTCACAAATGTTTCTTTTTCTATTTTCTCCTGCTTTTCAACAAAAAAAGAAAAGAAAGAGAGTCACTGCTTGATCTATCTGGAACTTAGGTTGGCTATATAGGGTACAGTGAGGATGTAAATTTTTAGATTTGGTTTCTCAAAATGTCTCACCGCTTTCCCTGATCATTACAGAACCATCTTTCTCTAATGACTCCTGGTGCTTCTTTTAGCCCACATCCAACTCTTGCCCACGACAGGGCCTCTGATGGGGTCAGCACCACCCCAGGCGAGGCCCCCTCGGTCTCCCTACCTCTCTCCCGTTTTCCAAAACCTCTTTGTTATAAACGCTAGCCCTGAGGAACCTGCTGGCATCCGAAATGTTCCACAACCTTGCTTTAGAGAAAAGCGAAGAATTTAACATTTCAATCTCTTCCCACAGATGGTTAGGAAATGCATTATGGCTTGTAAATATAGTAAAGTCATGCTTACCGTTTTATACTAGCATCGGACTGGGATACGGTTGAGGCAGAGCTTTTAAATGTGGAGGGACCCCCCCCGGGGCCATCTACCTGGACCAGATCTCTAAGGACACTGAAGACACAGGATGGGAAACCAGCTGCCCATTCCCACAGCTGGTGCCTGGCAGGCTCAGCGGGTCTCTGCTCCAAGCCACGCTCCTCCATGTGCCCTGCTGCCACCAGCCCCTGCTCTGTGGGACTTAGTGGCATCACCTTAGACAGAGAGGTGACCACTAGAGCACACTGTTGAGGGTCCAGCCGTCACCACCAGAATGTCCAATTACCGTGCTCACCAGAGAAGGCAGGGCTGAGTTGAGGGGGATGAGCCACTCCGCTCCATAGGAAATGCTTCTAGAAGCATCCGTCTACATGAAGTGCATCTGGCCCCCTCTGGGAAGAGCAGCTGGCAGAGTCTGCAGACTCAGGCTGCGTCTAGGTTAAGATGTACCAGGAAGCCGGATTCCTGAGACAGGTGTGAGGGAGAGGGTGAGGTGGCCTGATGCGGCTGCCCCCAGGGGCCGACTGTCATCAAGATGAATCTTCCCAGGCCCCACTGGGGCGTCACAGAAGTCCACCCAAACAGCCCTCTTCCTTGGGCTCCTCCTTCATCCTTGAAGGGGATAAGTCCTTGAAGTCACCCACTTCTAAGTTGCACCAGATTCATCAAAATAAAAATACGGTCTTGGAGGGGGGGCTCCCTTCATCAATTCTCCCTCTCCCTCTCTCTCCGCCTCAGTGTCCCCCTCCCTCTCCCTCTCTGTCCCTCTCAATGCCCACCCCGCCCAGGGACACATCTTCCCAGAAACTGTATCCATATTCGTCACCTCCACAAACACAGTAAACTGGAGTGGATCTTGAGGTCATCAGATCAGCCACCACTTGTATAAAATGAGGGTGCATCCACATTCACCAACTGTACTAGCAACAATTTAGGTCAAATTCCACATTCTTCTAAACGTCTTCCTGTATGGCTAAAGCTTTCTTGTCACTTGTGAGATGGATGCAGAACATTCCTCTCACTGGGGGCCATCTCACCCAACCTTCAAGTCTTACCAACACCGCGCCCTGCAGACCAGGCCCTATCAGGTGGTTGTTTTTTTTTTTAATTCATTAAGTTTTTGTATTTACATATGTATTTACTTTAATTGTGGAATACATATGAGTGTTATCATTTTAACCACCTTTAAGGGAGGAGTCTGGTGACATTGAATATTTTACCACAATCGCAGGGCATGGTGGCTCATGCCTGTCATCCCAGCAGCTCGGGAGGCTGAGGCAGGAGGATCACAAGTTCAAAGCCAGCCTCAGCAAAAGCAAGGTGCTCAGCAACTCAGTGAGATTTTGTCTCTAAGTAAAATAAAAAATAGGGCTGGGGATGTAGCTCAGGGATTGAGTGTCTGAGTTCAACCCCTGATACTTACCCCCCAAAATATTTTACCACAATCAAAAATTAAGTCTGCTGAAAACCTATTTTAAAATGAACTACAAGAAGATAAATGATAAAGGTAAATTATTTATACCACTACTGTCCTCTTTTGTGTGGTGGGGGGTAGGCCCTGGGGAGCTTATTCTTTTTTCTTTTTTATAACTTGTCCTCAAGTTTAGCAAATTAGCAGCAACTGTATTAGCAACAATTTAGGTCAAATTCCAAAAGAGAGTCCAATGATCCTTATTACTTCATATACTCCAAAAGCTTAAAGTGTTCTCAGCTAAGAACATATATAGTAAATGAGTCTCTGCCTTTCTTTTTTTTTTTGGGGGGGGGATGGGGGCATACCAGGGATTGAACTCGGGGGCACTCAACCACTGAGCCACATCTCCATCCCTATTTTGTATTTTATTTAGAGACAGGGTCTCACTGAGTTCTTAGTGCCTTGCCATTGCTGAGACTGGCTTTGAACTTTTGATCCTCCTGCCTCAGCCTCCTGAGCTGCCAGAATTATAGGCATGCGCTGCCAGCTCAGCGATTCTCTTCCTAAGTGCATGTTTTGGGGTGAAATAAAAGAGAAACTAGATGCCCCAGCAGCTCACAGTGGAACCTTCTATGGTCAGTGCAGGCTCATGGTGGATGATTGATGGCCCAGGTCCATATTATGGCTGTTTGATTCCAGGCAAATGGCTGAAACTTCCTGGGCTTTAGTTTGTGCTGTAATTTGAATATCCCCTCCAAAACCCAGATTGAATTGCCATCGCGATGATATTAGGAGGTGGAACCTTAAAGAAGTGATTAGACATGAGGGCTCCACCTTATGAACCAATTAACACTACTATCAAGTAATGGATTCCTGACAAAAAGGGTGAGTTCGGCTGACTTCCTCTATCTGTCTCAGTTCTCTCTTGCCCTTCTGCCTTCCACCATGTTGTGATGCAGCACAACAGCCCTCACCAGATGTCAGTGCCCTCATGCTCTTGGACTTAACCAGTCTCCAGAACCAGGAGCCAGACAAACTTCTATTCCTTATAATTTACCTAAGTCTGGTATTTTGTTATAGCAGCAAAAAAATGGACTAAGTTTGCAAGCTATGAAATGAGGAATGTGGGAAGTTGATGATTACTATATTTAAAGCACTCCAACAACACAAAGCACAAATAAGTCTTCACTAAGTGATGCATATTATTATTAAAAGGCCAAGACCCCACAACCAAGATATTTCAGGTGAAGGACCTACTAAATAAAGAAATCTTATTTCATGCGGCTGAATTGCAAAATGCCTTATTCTTAGAATTCATAAAAATACTTGAAATAACTTAAGGACATGAATAATTGTTCTTTCAGTGACAAAAATAAATACTCTTTTTTAACTTTTAAAAAAAGGGCTCATTGTTATTCTTGGTAGTCAATGGCACAAGAGTTGTTATTAGGAGGGAAAAAAATTTTTTGACAGCTTTGAGTTAACTCCTACACACAGCGGATGTCATTTAATCTAAAAGTACAAACACACACAAAGGCAAGAGAAGAAATGTCTTTTTAAAACCATCCCCTCTTCAAAAATTGCAGATGTCTTTCAAAACCCTACATAATATTTTTAGAGTTTATTTATAGAACTTAAATACTTTAAACACATTTTATGGAAAACGTAATACTTTAAACTTTTTTTCCCATATACTCTAGAAAAGTGAAAGATTCCACCATAGCCCTTGACAATCAATGACATTGCCACTTAAGAAATTGCTCTAAATGTCAGAGCAAACACGCAATAAATATAAAAACCAAAAAAACATAGGATTGGGGAAACCACCACCAGAGGAACTCAAGAGGGTCTGCCAGTCCTGGAGGAGTGGCACCAGGGGACATGGGCACAGCCAGCCCAGTTGGTCCGATATCCATTCACCTCAGCACCCAGAAGGGTAGCCACAGCCTCAAACTTTCAGGGGTGACACAAGAAGGAGCCTATTAGTATAGAAATCCCAGAATGGTTTGGAATAATCCATTCCTGGCCAGAAAACCCCTCTGGCATGAGAGGAACCATGTCAAGGCTGAGAATGGGAGCAAAATTACACCCGAGAGAATCTTTTATTGTCCAGGGAGGCCTTGGATAAGGAAGGCAGCCAGTCACTCTCAAAAATGGGCCAAAATTTAAGCCCAGACAGAGCTGTCCGTGCCTTACAGAAAGTGTACGCCTTGGAGAAGCAGTTCTCTAACGTGAACTCCAAGTTTAAGGGAAACAGTCAGGTGAGCACAACATACAAACCGCAGCGTTTGAAACCCCAAGGTCAGGGACACAGTCTCCCACCAGGGCTGACGTGAGACGGTAACCCCATGGCCCAACTGGTGATCACCCAGAGCCATCAGAATGCCTGATGTCACCCAGGCAGCTTTCTGACTACCTCCATACCCGACAGCGAGCTGACAGTCCCAGTGGACTTGCCGGAATTCAGGCTGCTTTCTTCAGCAGTAATCCAGGAAGTCAAAAATTACCAACCATCCATGAATGGCCAGGGCTTGATTAATAAGAGATCGCTGACCCAGGCTGGGGTTGTGGCTCAGTAGTAGAGTGCTCGCCTAGTATGTGTGAGGCACTGGGTTCCATCCTCAGCATCACATAAATATAAAATAGAGATACTGTGTCCACCTACAACTAAAAAATAAATATGAAAAAAAAAAGAGATCGCTGACCTAAGTTTTGTCCCCCTTCCAAGGGAGGACCAACCACAGAAACCACAGATGCTACCCTAACCCACCACACAGGTCAACCATGCCCAGCTAGCATGCCTCAGCTCTGCTGCACCAAAAGCTTCACTCCAGGGCACATCCAAGCCTCCCCTTTATTCCATTAGAGAGTTTTCTCACTTCTCTGCCTGTCATTGAGCCTCTGCCACACGTGTATGACGGTGGCCAATTCCACTGCTATTGAAAACTCTGAATGAAGAGTATGCTCTTATCTGGTTCATTTTTCTTTGGGGGGGGGAGCATCAGGGATTGAACTCAGGGGGCACTCAACCACTGAGCCACATCCCAGCCCTATTTTGTATTTTATTTAGAGACAGGGTCTCACTGAGTTGCTTAGCACCTCGCTTTTGCTGAGGCTGGTTTTGAACTCATGATCCTCCTGCCTCAGCCTCCTGAGCTGCTGGGATGACAGGTGTGCGCCACCGCGCCTGGCTTGGTTGATCTTTTCTACAGGTACAGTGTCTCTCTTGTGAATTCCATTCTCTTGCCTTCTGGCTCCTTTTCTAACCAAGTGGCAAAGAATATTAATTAATTTCAGTGGAAAGGTTGTCAGCTGCTCTAGGAAAAGGTGCAGCTGCACACACCCCGTGCGTACAATCACAGAATGCTCGCTTCTCATGTTCAGGGAGCACGCGTGACTCATACGGAAAGCATCAAATAGTAAGAGTCGCTGACCTGGAATGAGAGCCATCGAAAGTTCACCTGTATGCCTGCGACGCTGGAAGACTCAATGGAAAGGAAAGGCCCCAAGAGTTTGTTTCAAAATATCCCCTGCAGTCGATGCACATTTGTATCGAGCCCTGCACCTTAATACTTGCAGAACCAGCAAGGAGTCGTGCAGAAACCTGTTCATGATCGCAGACTTCTCAACCTTGGGAGATTGAATGAGCAGAGAAAAGATCAACTTTCCAGTAGCATTTAGGGAGATTTATTTCTTTTAATTCTGCAAAATTGGGTGTTCCAAATATGAATAGCTATTTAGAAAGAATGTTCAATCTGCTTGCTAACCAGAGGTCCCCTCTCCAGACACCCTGGGCAAAAGTCCCACCAAGGTGCAAAGGCCTCCCAAAGTCCCTGTGTTCTTCACTCAATCCCAACACCTCAGTGTGGGGGGTGCTATCTGGAGAGGCCAGGAGGTCACGGGGGAGCTGCCCTTGTGGATGGGTCAGTGCTGGGTTGGATGAGTCCTGGAAGGAGTGGGCTCCTGATGTGAAGGTCGAGTGCAGCCTTCTTGCTCTTGCTCTTGACCTCTCATCCTTCTACCTTCCTCCGCAGGATGTTGCAGAATGAAGGCCCTTGCCACACACTGGACTTTCCAGCCTCCAGAACCGTGAGACAAACAGGGTTTTGTTCATTATAAATGACCCAGTCCCGGGTGTCCTATTATAGCAGCAGAAAACGAACTAAGGGCCTTAGGGTCTTGCTGAGCGCCAAGCCTCCCCGCTCCCCCTTGCGCCTGGTGTCTACTCCTGCCTGGCATCCCACACCCCGCACAGCGTTTGATACCATGGGAGCCCAGTAAATGCTGGGCCATGGTCGGGTAGTTAAATCACTATGTATGGGGTTAACAACGCAAATCATGTATCGTTTGGGTTTGTAATGAAGAAAAACTCAGGCAGCCAGTCTGTGAGCTTGCAGAAAGTGACAGCTGATATGATCCTGTGACTCTATGCATCACAGATGTCCAGAAGACCAGGGGTCCCACCTCCTGCCGCCATTTTGATTTTCTCTTCTCATGTCCTTCTGGATTATCCAATCACCGTAATATTCCACTTCTGACTCCTCCTGGACAAGTTCTAGTCCCACACCCAAACCATGGGCAAGGTGCTGAGAGCCCAAGACAATTTTCTACATGGGTGTACACCATGCCCACAGAAGAGGGGTGGAACACAATGGGGTTCTCTGTTTCAGTGCCCAACAGACGCCACTCCCTTCCATCTAGAAAGAGGGAAAGAAACAATTGCTCCTTGGAGATGGGATGAAAGTGACCCAGGGTTCTTCTTCTGACCTTTTGGAATGTAAATGAAGTATCTCCAGGGGTGAGACAGCACCTGTGTATATCTACCTTTGGTTTGTATGAGCTAGAGGTGTCTGCAAGGCCCGGCTTCATCTCCCTGGTCATGCAAATTCCCAGGGAGATAGAGTTCCAGTCTACCTGGCCTCTGAAGGCTCACTGCATGAACTTAAGCATGGGTGCATGTGTAGGCATACATGTGTGCATGTGGGGGGGGGGTGCAAGCATGTAGAGTTGCGTGTGTGCCCGTGCATACATTTGTTTGCACATGCAAGCGTGTATGTGTATTGTGTTTGCATGCATGTGGCATGTGGCCCCCAAACCTTTTTATTTTTTATTTCGAGACAGGGTCTCACTAAGTTGCCCAGGCTGGCCTCCAACTTGCGATCCTCCTGACTCAGCCTCCTGAGTAGCTGGGATTCCAGGTGGGCGCCTCTGCACCAGCTTCCTTTCTCCATTTTTAACTAAAGGGGAATCAGACTGTTATTTGCTCTCTTCCCTTATCATTCCTGACCGCCTTTAACGGATGTGGTTCTCAATGTTCCTGCGATTTCTCAGGCATCTGATGTGCTCTGAGATATCCAGTTTGGAATCCCAGATCCTCGAGTCCAAAGCCTTGGAAGTATCAGGCTGTTGAGGATTCAGATAAACCCCTAAGAGGGCTGCAGGGGAAGGTCGTCTGGGGCATCAGAGGGTTTGGAGGACCCAATCCCTGTGAACACAAGAGGATCTGATAAAATAGAACATCCGAGGACCTTGAGATGAATGGTTCAACTTTGAAAAGCTCCAACAAACAGCAGCTTCCTGACCTTCAGTGCAGTTCCATGAACAGCAAGGGAGCACTTCCGCCTCCTGTCTGTGGGGCCCAGTGGGACCATTCAATGCATGTGCACAAGGTGTCACCACCAGATCCAGGGAACTGGCACATACATCACCCCAGATGTATTTCTTTGTGTTGATAACATTCAAAAATCCTCTCTACCAGCTGTTATGAGATAGCCAATTGATTGCTGTCAATCATAATTATCACACTGTGCTACAGAATATTTTTTTAAAAAATATTCTTCTTACCTAACTGCATGGCTGTATGGGCTAAACATCCTCTCTCCTCCCCCTACTTACCCTCCCCGACTTTTGGCAGCCTCTACTCTATTCTCTACCTCTGAGAGATCAGCTTTTGTAGCCTCTACCCATGAATTGAAAGCATGCAGTATTTATCCTTAGACAAGCACAAGTATTTTTAACTGATAAGAAATGATACTTCTAGAGATGCCAGGTGCCAATTTTTGATAACGATGAAAGGGAAGGAGAGAAACTGTGGAAGACCACACACACACACACACACACACACACACACAAATAATCTGTATTAGATGATAAATACATTTTCTAAAATTTGCTCCTAAATCTTTCACAAAATTTTTATCTTAAATTTTTGCATATTAAAAAAAATAATTTCTCCCATGCAAAACCCTTACACTCGAGTACCAACCATCTTCAAAGTGACGTCAGCTTCATTATGGCATTTGATCCTCACAAATGCCTTCTCTGGAAGGGGAGCCTGGTCTCAGTTTCTCAGGAGATTAACAGGCGTAAATCACTCCCCCACCTCCAAAAGGGGCTGGGCGAGGGTCTCCTGGCCCAGGTGTGATCTGCTGCATCTCAACTCACACTCACAATCAATCTCGAGAAAAACAAATCAGCTCGTACGTTCAGGGAAAATAAACTTGAAATGTCTGTCACTTTCTATCTGAAATGGGAATCAGAAAAAAATGAGCTCAACTGGTTATGGAAATTGGGGGCTTAGAACACACTGCATTTTTCTTTTCAGTTGCAGCTATAACGAGGTCCCTGTTTCCAAAATGACCAACACACACGTCTCCCTGAGGACAGACAGGGCCAGACAGAAGGGAGGGGCAGAGAAGGAGGTGAGGAGGCCAAGAGGAACCTCACAAGACCTGGGATGGGAGCCGGAGGCCGGTCTCCTCGCTGGGCCTCAGCCTCAGTGTCCCCCTCATACCACGACAACTCGGGCTTCCTGGCCTCCGAGGCCTCTTCCGACATGGCCATTCCCTGACTCTCTCTCCCCTGGAGATGAGCCACTCCTGGTAATCGAGGTTGAGGACACCAGCGTCCCTTCTCTTCCTAGCACATGCCCAACTTTTCTCCACTTCAGCTGGAAGAGGAGCAGAAGACTAACTCAAGGAAAATCCAACTTACCTTCCTTCACATTGGAAACTCACTACACATACCGCCCAGAGTTTCTGGAAGTTTTGGAAAAGGATGTTGCAAAAGTCCAGACTATTTTCCTAATACCTGGCAATCCATAGCTCGGCATAACACAGAAAATGGGATGTTAGGATGATCTGTCCTTTTCGATTTTCACTTTTGGACAGAATGTAAAATAGATCCTTTCTAGGTCTCAGGATATCTGAATGAACTACCTCTTCTTCCTAAACTCAAATTCAATCTTCAACTTTGGTTGAAACAGAACCTCCTTGGACTATGACTAACTCTAGAACATGAAATACGTTCTGGAAGGATAAGGATTCATTCCTGCATGATTCAGGTGTCATGAACAAAATAATTGACCAGAAGTAGCAATGATAGCATGGACTGAAGCCTCTCAAACTGTGAGCCAAATAAACCTTTCATCTTTATAAGCCGGTTACCTCAGGTATTTTGTTATGATAAAGGAAAGCTGACTTCGGTGATTGTGCACCCCCGATGGGCATAATCAGAACTCTGAGTTACCCCTACAATCATCCTTAACTCCAGACTGCATTGTTTCATGTCTGGCTCTGACAACAAGTAATCAAAACCCTATCACTCCCATCACCATTATTCAAAGCACAAATTTGTCATTTCTTCCATCCGCCACCCTCCCTAACTCAGTCTGAGCACTGGTTTCCTAGAACTCTCTGAAAGCATACACAACCCAGAATAACTCAGATAGATGTTACTAAGGATTCTGTTTTGTTTTGTTTTGTTTTTTAATTGCTCAAGACAGGGTAATATGCCAATTCTGAGAACTCCACATCTTGGAGGTACGAATCTATGATAGTTGAAAGAAATTTGATTTTGTGTGTATAAACGTGCATACATCATTGGGCAGACCAAATTATTCTGATGTTCATTTTCAGATTGTCTGTTGTCCTAAATGGTGGTAACAGGAAGATAGACAAAGATACACCAGATGGAACAGGACTCCTCAATTGTCCCCTGACAAAAAGAACTTTGCCCACAGCTGCCAAAACTGGCAGAGGGGTGCGGGTGTCCTGACCTGGCCCTAGTGAGTTAGGTGGAACACCATGGGGATGCTCCCCGAGAGTTCAGCTGAGGATACAACTTAGAAAAACCCTGTTGGGAAAAGTCTATGATACCTCATTTGCTCATTTTTGCCTTTAGAGTTTACTGAGTGCTGAGGCCACTGCCCCTGTGTGGAGGGGACCTTTCAGGGTAACCCTGAGGGATTTCTAGAAGGCGCTTCTGGAAACTTCTCCATGAATCAGCCCGTTGCTTGTTTTCTGGCTGCCCTGGACTGAGGCAGCCCGGGTGAAACAGTGGCTCACAAACGTGGTCCCAGGTGGCCCCTGCCTTTCTGCACCGACTTCACCATTGAGCTCAGCTGAAGAGAGATGTACCTGGCTCCAGATAATGAGGAGGGACAGAACCAGTGTCCTGATTTAACAGCCCTCATTACAGTCACAGAAACAATTTTTGAAAAGCAGGTTAGCTACTAAAGAGATGGCAAGGAACAGAATAATGATTTTGCCCTAAAAAAAGACTCTCCTGAAAGCATCCCTCTTCGGAGCCCTTTCACCCCAGGCCTTCTCCTCCGGAGGGCCAGGCGGGACCCAGACACCACATGGCATGTGCCCGGTGGCCTCACGACAACCTCACCCCAGAGAAAACCACTTCAGCCAAAGAAGTCATGTTTTGAATGCTTAATGGGTTCTAGACACCTCCTCTATCTTCTTGGAAGTGGCATTTCAGAAAAAGTAAATAAACACTGGCTGTTCTATTTTTGGTCCTTCTTGAAAGGACCAGAGCTCTGGTCTGGCTCTCCTGGTGTGAGTCATTTAACTTCTCTGAACCTCAGCGTCTTATATGTAAAAGAGGAACAAGAGCGTGCTTCCCCCCCAGAGCCTGTTGTCTGATCACAGCAGTGACTGTGTGTGACAGGGACAGGTGTCCTCCTCCCAAACCACCCTGAGACCTGATGATTATGGAACAGTTGCCCAGCTGGTTATGGAACAAGGACCAAGACATGCTAAAGGAGTGGCAGTGATAAGGTTATGGGGGTCAGAAGGACAGGTGACAAAATCCCATGGTGTACCCTGCCCTCCAGTGCCATGCCTGAGAAGAGCTACTAAAAACTGTTAGAATAGCCAGGAGCTGCGGCACATCCCCCTAATCCCATCAGCTCGGGAGGCTGAGGCAGGAGAACTACAAGTTCAAAGCCAGCCTCAGCAACTTAGTGAGGTGCTAAGCAACTCAGTGAGACCCTGTCCCTACATAAAACCCAAAATAGGGCTGGGGATGTGGCTCAGTGGCCGAGTGGCCCTGAGTTCAATCCCTGGTAACCTCACACCCCCAAACTGTTAAAATAAGTTATAGCCTGATGAGAAATATAAGTTCTGGTATTTTATTACTGAGAGTGTGACTACATGAATTATATGATACAATATAATTAACAATATTGTATCATTTAATGCAAAGAGGTAGAAGAGAGGATTCTGAATGTTTTTGTCAGAGAAACGATACGTGTTTGAGATAATGGATAAGCTGAGTTTCCCAAGTTGATCAATGCACAAAAAATCAACATACAAGAGGAGCACATGGTACCCCACCAAGATGCACAATTATCTGTCAATTTTTTTAACTGAAGGAGGGCTGGGGGCATAGCACAGTGGTAGAGTGCTTGCCTAGCACAGGCAAGGCCTTGGGTTCGATCCCCAGTACTGCAAAAACAAAAAAGCAGGCATTTTATTTTTTAATCACAGATCTGAGTGAGCTGCTCTGCGCACTCACTTTGTTTATCTAGAAGTCACATGTCACAGTCTACCAGAGGGAGCCGCTTCCCAGAAGCCAACCCGGACAATCTGTATCCAACCTTGTCCTCGTTTCTCCCCGTACCCAGCTGCCTCCAGAATGCCGCCTGCCTTATCTTGTGCTCATGTCAGAGCGCAGATTGTGGAGAGCGCAGAGAGATAAGGCGATTGTAGGCCAAAGTCAGCAGCAGGCTGCTCTCACAGTTTCTGGGGGTGACTGTGAGCTGGGGTGGCCTTGCTCCTGCAGACCTGAGCCAAGACCCCTGATTGTTCAGGTGAAGAAACCTCCTCAGTCCTCCACAGAGAGAGGGCAGCACTGAGCACCCGAGAGGGGACAGCAGGCCTGCTGGGCCCACAGGACCAGGCCCCTTTGCTGTGTGCATCTCCAGTTTTCATCTGGAAATCATCATCCAATTGCACTGTGCAGTCATGAGCTCCTCTCCTTTCACCTCCAACCAACTTAACCCCCAGAGGGGCGCAAATGTGTGACCCCGTCCAAAGAATAAACTGGTCCCACTGAAAATCAGGGGGTCCTTATTGTTTGGTGGATTGTGACACAGAAGAAAAAATAATAATAATAACAGCATCTTTCTAGGGTGGTTAAAACAGAACTTCAATTCTTGAAGCCAATCCTCTCTAGAAAAAGAAATGAAAGGTCACACGAATAGCACATGTCACATTTGTCCTGGTAAAGTGGCCCCACACAGCTACCTCATAAAAATTGCAGAATCCATGGGAATACACAGTCTATTTGATTTGTACTGATTTGTACAGACACAAAACAGTTAGGAGGGTACTTTGTTCTTATGAATGGCAAATGCTTTTGAAAGAAAACTGTGTGACCCCAAGCAACTGCCAAGACATTGTAAATGTGCGGTTTCCGTAGTTCAAGCATTTCATTTCCCCCCCATTACATTAGCTTTCAGGAGAATGCTGGGATATAGTGTGTTTTGTTTTGTTTTGTACTGGGGATTGAACTCAGGGGCACTCGACCACTGAGCCACATCCCCAGACCTATTTTGGGTTTTATTAGAGACAGGGTCTCACTGAGTTGCTTAGCACCTCACTAAGTTGCTGAGGCTGGCCTTGAACTCTAGATCCTCCTGCCTCAGCCTCCTGAGCCACTGGGAATATATTGTGTTTTAAATTGCCAGCATGGACCTTGTCTAAAAACAATCAAGGACTTCATTTAAGGAGAAAACACTTTGCGGCTGGCATTGACCTGGCTGGGTGTGTGAGAGTTTGATCTACGACCTGCCCGTAACAGCAAGAAATCAAACAGCACCATGACTTCTCATTTTAATAGAACTCTTCTCTCCTATCGGTGTTTAGCTTTGAGGATTGATTGACAGATGAAGAAACCCAGGCTTGGCGTATGTGGGACGTGCCAAGTCCAAGTGGTCATGTCTGGGTGCCAACCCTTTCCACTGCAGGCACAAGCTGACTTCATTAAACCATGTGAAAGTGTCGCTGACACACACACAAGGAAAGCCACTCACATGCTGTGATTTAAAATGAGGCCACAGGTCAGTGCTGGCCAAGGAGGACTGTTTCATAGGTATCTTAAAGAGTCAGATGGCCATGCACACAGAATGGCCAAACCCCAGGATGTCAGAAAACACACACACAGCCTCAAGGAAGTACGTGCTTAGGGTGCCACCCAAGGAACACCCAACAGGGGACGGGACTGCTGCTGAATAAAGCTAGGCAGACACTCAGCAAAGCTGAAACCTAAGGAGATTCTGTGTATAAAGTAGAGGTCAGATGGCTGACCCCTGGCCCCTGTGAACGCCTAACTTGTGCGAATACAGCAGAACATTACAGACACCGGGAACACCCAAAGAACTGTTCTTTTAAACATAAAGACAAGACAAACTGTTCTTTTTAAACCCTAAGCATTTAGTCTGCCACTAGACACCCCATCATTTCCTAGTTTTTTTTTGCCACACAGAGGCGAACCCAGGGCCCCTCGGTTGGCAAGCAGCAACTTTCTTGTGGGAAGAAAGCCACTATCCCAGTCACAGAGACCTGAGAGAGCAGAGCTGTGACATGGCAGAGGAGAAACAGGAGTCCTACAGGTAGCTCCGCACACCGCGGGCTGTGTGCACACCGTGGATTTCACGGGGCAGATTCAGCGACCGCACAGCCCAAGTATTCAAGGAAACAATGGCATCTGTACTGATCCCAGACACACTCCTTCCTGTCACTAAGCCATGAACCACAGCAGATAACAACTATGCACAGGTGTTTACACCGTATTGGGTGTTGTAAGAGATGTCGAGATGATTTACAGTGGATGGGAGAATGGACGCAGCTTCTAGGGTAATGAAGCATGCAGACCAGCTAAGCGTCTGCAGCAGGTTTCTAAAGTCATCCGAGGACAAGAATGCCGCAGTCTGGCTGGGCACAATTCAGGAGCCACTTGTCAAGCAGAAACGAACTTTATTTTTAGAACACACACACCACACCACACTGCTCTTCAGGAATTCCCTCAGAGCCCAGCTGCCACCACCGGCTTCCCACAAGCCTCTCAACCCCCCCCCCCACACACACACACACACCTCTTGCTCTTGAGGCTAGGTCGCATGGGCGGAGCCAAAAAAAGTCCCCCAGTGAGCAGCTCCATGGTCTGAAAGGGCGGGGAAACAGCCCAATGAACATCACGGCAGAGGAGCCAATCAGCTGGCAGCTAGAAGTTTGCTGGGGCCGCTGTGAACCAATCATCAGCTGGCAGCTGGAAGTTTGCTGGCAGCTGGAAGTTTGCTGGGGCCCCTTGGGCTGTGGCTCTCAACACAAGAATGAGGGATGAATGGTCCTGGCGGTGGAAAGGCAGACAAGGTGCTCTCTTGGCCCATAGAAGAGTCAGGTGTCATGGAGTTCCCGTGACACTAGTTAAGGGGGCCCATCTGCTGCTGGGAGGTGGGGAGCTTTCTCATTTCCTTCAGAGAATGCCCATGGGCCTGTCCTGCGTGGCTGCTGGGGACAGGGGTGCTCACAGACCCAGCCAGCGCCCAGTTTGCCAAGGGAGTTACGTGCACAGGAATGGGTGAAACTGACGATGTCAGGAATGGCGTCCAAGAGCCGTGGCTGAGCCCAGCCAGGAAGCATCCTGGGAATAGCTAAAAAAGCAAATGCAAGGTTCAGGGATCCAAGAGCTGAGTCAGCATGCCAAGGGGCGAATGACAGCAAGATCGGGTGAAAAGGGTTAGACACGCAGGTCAGAGGACAGTGCAAGGTCAGGAGTGAGCTATGCAAGGCAGGAGAGTTTCACGACGGCCACCCTGAACTCCAAATCCAGGGTCTGTGTCTCCCCTGCACACAATCTCCAAAAGAGATGCTTTTTTTTTTTAGATCAAATAAATGTACAGAATATAGTCACAGCATGGAGATTGTTGGACCCCTGTTGGTAAAACCCGTGTATGTGAATGAGTGGTAGTTTCCAGGGGAGAGTAAAGCAGGTGACAAGCACGTGCGTCATCCGGGGACCAAGTGGAAACAGGCCACCTCACTGGAGAGTGGAGAGACAAAAGCTATGGGTGGAAAGTTCCAGAAGCAGCTCAAAAATAAGCAGCTCTGTTATCTCCACTGAAATCAGCCTGACCAGAGCCATCAAGCCAAGAGACGGTTATGAGTCAAGGCCCACATCTGAGGGGAAGCAGAAGTTCTCTAGCTTGAGGGACCTTAACTACCGCAAACTTGTCATGCTGAGTTGCCGTGAGTGAATTCCTCTCTCTAGGAGTCACTGGGAAGGAGAAGGGGGAGAGGCCACAGAGGTCAAATCCTCCCGGACCATTGAGAAGGCCTTGGAGAGGTCACCTAAAGATGGCTATCTACCTGTGGTCATTGGATGAACTGATTCCAGAGCTAAACAGCAGGGGTTCTCAGCAACATTCCAGCCCCCACCACCCACACCCACCCCAAAAGTTGGGTGTTCAAGTTTTCCTTCTATTTTTATGAGCTCTTGGTCTCCAGGGAAACAGGCATCTGTTGCGGTAACCGATGGTGACACAGAGGGCCATGTGGACTGCACAAACCCACGTGTCCAAGTGGCGAGTGCACGATTGGTGGGATCCATGGAGCAGCCAGACTGACTCCTCTGTGTCCTTTCTCCAGCACACCTGCTCAAAAATCACCTCTCCAGCTCCCAGGCAGGGCCTGTCCCCAAGGCTCTGTCAACAGCAGGCTGATCAGAGCGGTTCACCCTCTGGCCAGCTCGGCCGTGAAGCTGTCTATTTCTAAACAGTCTTAACCTCACAAAATAGGACAGTGGAAAATTACAGCCAACAGGTTCCAAAACGGAAAACACACTTGTTAACATTTGTATTTTAAATGTCCCCCAAAGATGTGTTTAAAAGATGAGCTGTCATCCTGTGACACTATTGGAAGCAGAGGAGCCTTTAAGAGGTGGGGCCTAGCAGAAGGCAGTGAGGTCATTGGGGGCGGGCCCTTGAGGAAAGACTGGGAGCCCCGCCCCTTCCTCTCTCTTTCACTTCCTAGTCCCCCTGAGGTAAACACAGCTCTGCTACCCCGTGCTTTCTTTCACCATGGTGTACCATCTCCTCACTGGCTCTAAAGCAACAGGACCAAGTGACCATGAACTGAAACCTCTGAAACCATGAGCCAAAATAAATCTTTCCTCCTTTTAAGTTGTTTATCTCAGGCATTTTGTCACAGCAACAGAAAGCTGACTAAACATCTGGATGTTTCTACATAACAGTTAAAGACAAATCTGAATTCCATTAAAGTGGACTCTTTGTGAAACTACCATACAAGGCCTGCTCCTGAGTGCCTGTGACTACAGGCTGGATTTGAAATGGAATTAAGGAGGACCAAAATGTTCATGTTTTTATGCCATAAATATAGATGTTAATTTTAAAAAAATGTTTAAATGGAGGCATTCTTATTTGTTGGGAGTCTCAATGGTTTCTTTTGTCATCTCTTAGGTTATTGCAGATACGTAATAACTAATCATTCTACTCATATCAAGATATTTGGGATGCTTTTGTGCAGACAACCAAGACCGAAAAGCTATGCTAGGTGCTTTACACTGTCCCCAGCAAGGCTACTGATTGTTTTTGAAGACATCTTTGTCTTTTTAACATCTCCTTTCCTATCAGAGGACAACATATGGTCAGCCTTCCCTGGTACAAGAGTGATACCTTGGCAAATGTGTCATTCCCTAAAAGCAATGACCAGTTCTTATGAGTTTCATCCATCCCGTTTCCTCCCCTGTCTTCTCTAGCAGAAGTGAAAAAAAAAAAAAAATCCAAGAAACTGTCTTTCAGCTGGGTCTCATGTAGACACAAAGTACGTGTTTAAGTGACCACTGCAGGCTGTCAGACTATAAATTCTGGGGCAGTTCACCATCTGATTGGACTTAGAAGGTTCTGGAAGGCCATCTCCTTGGGGTTTTCTTGGAAACAGATCACTGGAGGGGTGTGTCTCCTAACATCATTTTCAGGAAATTTTTCAAGGTTCCTGTAAGGCTGATTGTGTCTATTTATTTTTCATGACATTCCTCAATTTCAAAGATTCCCTTTTGTGCCTTCACACATCACTGAAACACTCCCCAAACAATCACATCTGTCCCAACCCACTCCCACCCTCCCGTTTGAATCCATGCATTCAACTAAACTGAGGTGGAAAATACTTTTTTAAACAAAAGTCCAACTGTACCAAACATGTACAGAACTTTTCCTCTCATTATTCCCTTAAGAAATACATTGTACAACTTTTACACTGTATTAGGTATTGTGAGTCATCTAGAGATAATCTAAAGTATACTAGATGTGCATAATAAGTTCTATGCAGACACCATGCTGTTTACATAAAGGACTGCAGCATCCGTGGATTTTGGAGGGGAGTCTTGGAAATGATCCCTTGTGGACACTGAGGGATGACTGTATAGGTAGTCATTAAAATTATGTTTACATGTAATTTTTGATGACTAGGGAAATAAATGCTTACATTCAGATTAAGGGAAGCAACCAGAATAAGATTTGTAAGCAGTATTATCTCAAGCATGTGAAAATGCCCAGAAAAGACTTGGAAAGTGGATAATACATAGCATTAGTTAAGATGGAGATGAGGCATCCTTACATACCAAATGGGAGAAATTCAAAGGGGCAGCTCTTTTGGTTGTCTATTAAGCAGCATCTATCAATATTTCAAACAGATGCATCTTTTTACCCAGAAATCCCTTCCTAGTAATCCTTGACCTAGAAAAACTTGAAGTGTACACAAAGATATACGGATAAGGAAGTTAATAAACACACGGTTGGCAGTGAAGAAATGGAAACAAAACGTTTATCAATAGGAATGAACTAAGTTATTTCCCATCCCTTCTGAATAATACTCTGCAGCCTTTGAAAATAAAGAAGTAGATGGGAAGTCATGAAGCAAAGACGTCTCAATGCCACAGTGTTGTTCTTTTTAAATGTCACTAAATATTATGCATAGAATGAGTTCTGTTTTTAAAACACATAAATGTATGTATGTAAACGCACCAGAAAACGACTGGCAGAACATACCCCGGGCTACCTCTGGAGAAGGGCAGAGAGTTATGGGAGGTATGAGTTAGCATGCTTTTGGCTACAGCTAACGAAAAACCTAACTGGACCTGTTGCACACAGAAATCAAGATCCTCAAAGTGCCCCAAAGCAGACTTTTGGGGACATTCAGAAGCTTAAGGACACCCCGATGCCACGTTCTTCACCTTTGTATGCCAGCCCAGGCTGTTCTGGTGGGTGACCACTGCCCAGCTCACAGGCATTAGGCCCATGTACCACACTAGAGGGGAAGAAAAGGGCAGTTTCTTCTCTTTCCTCTTTTTAAGACCAGGGAAACTCCCAGAAGCCTCTGAGCAACCCACCTGACATTTTATTGGGTAGGCCTAAGTCCATATCCTCACTCCTGAGCCAATCACAGACCAGGGCAGCAGGCCCACCCGGCTGCTTGGCCAATCAGGTTTTATCTTCTGAGACAGGTGAGAGAGGGAAGACTCCCCAGCATCACTAGGTTTCTGCCAGGCCAAGAAGCAGGGAGGACCTGCCCGCACAGGGGAAGGGAAGCTTGTTGTCCAGAATGGGTACTGTGTTATCTGAAAATTTATGTAAGATCACACCCATGCATTTTGTAAAATCCAATATAAAAATAGTTTAATACCTAGAAGGGAGATGAAGAAATACACTTCAAAATATCGGGCAGTCTTCATTTTTAAAATTATTTTCTGTCTTTCCCAAACACTATGAGATGCACTTTGAAAAACAAACAAAAACCCCAGTGATTTTGAAAATCATCTTCCGCACTGAATATTTTGACCATCGATGGGCATAAAAAATTCTCTGTGAGACTGTAACTGTGACATTTTTGGTTCAGTAGAGGCAGGGAAAATCACACAGACTTGCCAGCTTACCTTTAGATGGGACTTTGATGGGGAACTTATACTAAAGTAAGAAGAACGGATTGATGGCTTTAATTCTTACAAGTGCCCAACCAGGGAATGGACTGATGTCATTCCAAGTGGAGAGGGGCTTGCCTTTCCCTCTGCACAGTATTTTTAAGGAGTGCATGAGGACCCAGGCACTGGTCTCTTCAGTGGAACCTACAGGACAGGTACCAGGCATAGACTCAGATGAATATAATCCTGGGTGGGCCATCAAGGAAGCTAGCCACAAGCTAGGGGGCTGGGACAGAAGGAGAGGTGAGCAGCTCCCACTCGTTCTAGTTTGCATCTGGATTAACTTCCATACTTGGCTGCTTGGCAGCCCTACCTGCCCGGTTCCCTACCGCCTGCCCTGAATTCGTGGGTCAACAAAATGGAATCTCTGATTGGTGATCTACGTGGAAAAACATGTAAGGAAATGCTTCCTCCTCCTTGTTGTCTAGCTCGCTCTCTTCTGTAGGACCATAAAAGCCATTGCTTTGGCTAGGCCTGACATTTACCCTTTACCCACAATCCTGGAAACCTGGCTAGGTCAGCATCCTTAGCACTATTTTTCCTAGAAGGATGCTTAGGTTCAGAAAAGTTAAAAAGTGATTCCAAGTCACAGAACAGCTGAGCGGGGGCATCTTCTCCAAATCTGTCTGACTTAAAAATCTGTGCTTTATTTCCTGCTAACTCACAAAGCTCTGTATTCATACACAACAGGTCAGCAATATGGAGTCCTCCCAGGAAATCCCCTCTCCCTGACTCCTCCCTGGCCACCACCCTGCAGTGGGGCATCCCAGGACCTCTTTTCCAGTCTAAAAATAATCAATCAATCTCTCTCCCTCTCTTCCATCTTGTCATCTCCCCAGGGGCAGACATGACCCATCTTTATTTTGGGACATCGGGGACTGCTATGTGATACATGCCCCATAAATGTGTGCTGGATTGGATTAAGTGTCTCCCAGACCCCTACTGGGCTGCGGCACCTGGAAGATGTGGACTCATTCTAGTTTGCATCAGATCAACTTCCATACTGCAATTCAGGTGAGAACTGCAGAGGCCCAGACCCCAGCCCAGAACTCCTGGATTCAGGGTGCATTAAACAAGGGCCCTGCTGATTCAGGAGCACTGTGCTGCCCCACGCCCCTCACCCCTTTCCATGGTGTTTATTCCATACCCGTGTAGGGGGCACGCTCTCTCCTTTTTATTCTACATCATCAAATGGAACTACATATTAAGAGCGGCAAAAGTTCAAGTGGTGTTTGGGGAAAATTTACCAGAGAAATGACTTTGCCTAAAATACCAAGCCGTCCCTAATTTCAGTCGAAGAACTCAAATTAGAAGCAGTCGTGCCTTAAAGACTGCATGAAAATTTCCCCTTTTAAACATATGCTCATATTTAATAAATGCTTATTTAGTTCTCTAAGGTACTATTAATCATCAGGTTTAAATAGGATTACTCACAGTTAAGTACTCCATTAGCATTCAGAAATTTCTAACCTTTGGATAGTGCTTACCAACAATTCAGCTCATTTCCCACACTTATTTATTGAGCATCTATTATGAAGAAGACTTCAAAGGGATGAGATGAAGAGATGAGATATGAATGTGACAGTCCCTGACCTCTTGTCTTTGCTACAAATAGAACGAGGACCAGGAACATGCTAATCAAACATTTCTGTAAGTAAATAGTGCATCAAGTACCATTTTCGCTATTTAAATGCGAAACTCAATTAGATGTGTGCTATGATGCAGCCAATTAAACTATTGGCATAAAACAGCCAGGAATACTGAGTCACCAAGCTATTTTCAACACCTTGCAGTCTGACCTGTCTTGGGAAAGATGTCACAGTGTGCCTGGTATCAGCATGGGACAGTCAGTATCTCCATTGGGTTGGAAGAACTGGCCATTCATGTCAGGAAGAAGGCACATATTTGTTTTAAAAACTAAGAAAAAAGACAGCCCTTTGGCTTTTAAGGATCAAAAGCAAGACTGAAGAAAACAACCTAAAGATGGAGATACAAAAAGTACATACACACATTATTTTAATCTTAAGACATTCAAGAACTTTGAATCTCTCACTTCAGAACAAGTAAGTGTTAAGAATGAGCTATAAAGGTTCCAAGAACTAAAAATGACTATACAAAATATAAGATGGATTCAACTTGTTAATGATGTGTGTTATTTATCATTTTCATTATTTTTAAATCACTTTCATAATTAGAGAGCCAGAAATATAAAACAGGGTCCAAATTTAAAAACAAAAACAAATGAACTTGAAAACAAGGCTTTTCTACATAAAGATCAATTTTTCAGTTACCATCTGAATACTCTCTTATCCTACCCAGGAATTTATTTTTCATCACACTAATTAGTAAAGTCTCACTTGGTTCTTTTCTTGGCATGCTTCACTGGGGGGGGGGAGGGTGTTTTATTAATAACATATTTCCTCTAGAGTGTACTCCCTTCTTTCACCTCCATGGGAGTCTCTCTGGGGAGTAGTAAGAATAAAACCCTTCCTACATTTGTGCACAGTGGGACAGATCCGCAAATAAATAGAGGCATTGATTTCTGAGAAGAAAATGGCTAAACACAGCACATTTACAATTCTTCTAAGCCACATTCCACATTTCTTTGTAAGATGGAAGATAATTACTGAACGTCTTTATGTTGCACACTTTATTTTTAAATCTTTTACTAGACTGCCACTTCTACTGGTCCTGGTTGAGCTGAAAGGAAACACTGAATTTTCGCTTTTGTAACATAGTGGCCCAGGTCAGAGAAACTCTTCAACATTACACTTATATTTATTTGAGGATTATTTTAAAAATAAATTGGGGGGGGGGTATCTTTGGCAAACGTTTTCCTTTAAGGAAATCTGAGCAGCAGAAAGATAGAGCTAGTATGTGCCCTTGAATTTGAAGGGTGCCTTCCAAGCAAGGCAGCTCTCTTTTTAATGCAAGCCATAATTAGTTGGTCAGTTCACCGGATGGGGACTTTGGTTGCTGTGAAAGAGACAGAGGTGTTGACAGAGCTGAGATTGGCCAGTAACTGGTTCAGAATTAATTTCCTGGGAAGTCCAAATAGGAAAACCCCTCCTATTAAGGAAAAGAAGGTTTGGGCTCTAATGATTCTGACCGACTAGCTCGCCTCCGCTGATTAAGTAATTTAATAACCACTCAGTATTTTACCTGTAAAGCAACAGGCTAACCACTTTAAGGATCCTGGGGCGGATACCAAAGCAACCGGTAAAGAGGAAACGCTGCAGTTCTCCCCTCTAGGACCCCTCCTGAACACCTGTTGAACGCCAGGGCTTTTAACTTTCGGAACTGAAGAGAGGTTTTAAGACTTAGTGGGAGTTCCTGTGTATATTTTAGGTTTCCACCTTGTTTAATCAACAAAACTGGTTACTAATTATTTATGAATCACAGGGATGAAAACAAACTTTCTTACCTTGAGCAGTTAAGGAGTGGCAGGCCGAGAATTGAGGCTGGTTTGAATTTACCCCTTGGTACCTGTTCCTTCCTCAGGTTCCCCACCCAGCGTGGCTCCTCAGAAAGGTCAAAGGTGCGCACCTCCTCTGCTCGGGGAGGGGGCACACCTCCCCACAAAGCAACACGCTGGCATCCAAGCTGGGGCCCTCCCGGCCGCCAGACGACTCGCCCTCCAAGCTCACAGGACCCGGTACCCAATCCAACCCAGAACCAATCCCGATCCAGGGACCGGGGGACACTGCCAGCCCCTGCCTGGGGCGCGCAAGCCGCACTCTCCCGGGGTCCCGGGCTCCCCAAGCTTAAGGGACCTCGAGATGCGGCTCTGGGAGGGCAGCGCGCAATCTTCAAATCTGCCCTCCGGAGACCCGGCCCCTACCCACCATGATCTACCCTCTTAAGACCCCTTCCCCCAAATTCTGAGGTTTGGGGCGCCTAGTCCTCTGCCTCCCGCAGCGAGACGCGCCCGCAGCCCACCATCTGGGTTGTCACTGTCGTCCAGCAGGACGCGATGCTCGGGGCGGCTGGAATTGTGTGTGCAAAGGGGAACCCACCTCCCGNTTTCCTAAGTTTCCTGTCATCTCTCTCTGGATGCTCCTGATAAGTGCAACTCACATAAGCATCTCCTTTCTCTCTCTCTCTCTCTCTCTCTCAATATTTTTTAGTTGTAGATAGACACAGTGCCTTTATTTATTTATCTTTATGTGGTGTGGAGGATGGAACCCAGTGCCTCATACATGTTAGAGGAGTGCTCTGCTACTCAGCCCCAGCCCCAGCCCAAGCATGGCTCTTAAGAGAGTTTCAGAAAACGTTCGGAGGCAACACTCTAAGTGGGTAAGGCTGCACAGAAGGTATTTCCTTCCAGTCACTCAGCTAGTTCATAGCAGGGCTGGGAGTCTAACCCAGGCCTTTGGACTTTGTGTCCACTGTTCAGTTTGTTTGCTGTAGCCAGCTGTCTGAGGTGCTACTTCTTTTTGTTTGTTTTTGAAAAATCTCTCCCATTTCTCCTCCTCCTCCTCCTCCTCCTTCTTTGCTTTGAAAGAGATTCCAACTGCCTCTCCTTCTCCCTTAAGGAACTTAAACAGTCACTAAAGGATCTCTGAAATGGTGCATCAAATAATTTTGCAGTGCAACAAGTATTTTTCCTATGTCCTGTTTTCAATCTATTGTCCAGTAATGCAGTTTTTGCCTATTTCTCACAGAGCTGATGTGTAGGCGGTTGTTGTGTGCTTTCCAAACTCCAGCCCATCTGCTAGTGCTAATCCCACCCAGTAGGAAGGAGACCTCTCACTTTAAGACCATAGACCACAGGGTCCCCAGAGGGACCTCAGATCTAGAGAGGAGTTGCAGAGGAAGGTCTACCTCCCATTCATTCGGTGCATGACAGTTTGGTTCTTTTGACTGACAGTTGTTGAAGGGTTGCCATGAGTCAGACTGGGCTTGGCCTGGAAAGGATCAAGGGAACATTGGGGCAGTTTCTGTACACAAAGGGTTTACAATGTTGAGACAGGGATAAATATGAGCTAAATAGGGCAAGTGCCAGAGAAAAAGTGCCAAGGCAGTTCAAAGGAAGCACTCAGAATGGGCTTCTTGGAAGAACTGGAATGGGTGCTAGGATTTTTCATTAACCAGATAATAAAGCCAACCTAGATCCTAATCTATGCAAGAACCATTTCAAAACTGCATTGTCAGTTATGAGAAATTGTCATGTGGTCCCAGTCATTAGCCCTTTGAAAGAACGTGACTTTATTGATTGAGTACTACAATCATGTCCCCAAGGAACCCCAGATATTTTTCAAAGAATCAAAATGGCGAAGAGAATCGATTTTTTTTTTATAGTCCCTGGTATCAATCTGCAGAGGTCTAGTGAAATAATAAGAAGTTTTCACAGTCTAATCAGATATTCTTTTCCATAAGAGAAGTTGAATCTGTGGCATATCCTGATTTAAAATATTTATCCAATTAATTTCTCAACATAAGTGTTGGGTGGTTTATCAGCGTCTGTTTTTACTGTTTCATATGGGTGAGAGTGTGTGGGCCACGATAATAATTACAATCAGGAGGGTTTGGGACCCACTTTGGTAGCTTTAGACAATAAGAACAGAGTTCACACTGAATAATATCACAGTTTTCCTAGGATCTAGTTTTTTTTTTTTTCCATTTTAACTTAAAATTCAGAGGAAACTGAAATACAAAAGCAGTTTCTGTTAGGTACAGTAGCTTTATGCTAGAAAAGGAAAATGTAGCCACGGCAGCAGAAGGTAAGGTAGGCAGGAGAAAGCACGAGGAAGTGGCCTCAGGACCCCAAATTGGAGACTGACTCAGAAGCCAGGGCCTATGAGCACCAACTAGTAATCAAGAATGTCCACCCTTGGGGCTCAGTGGTAGAGAGCTCGCCTAGCACAAGCTCAGTCCTGGGTGGATCCTCAGCACCACACATAAATAAATAAATTAAATAAGGATATTGTGTCCAACTACAACTAAAAAATGAATATTCCTTTTTTTTAAGGCTCATAAACAAAAAAGAAAAGAATGCCCACCTTCATGTTGCAAACCTCAGAGTCAGAATAAGAGAGTCCTTGTTCCTCAAAAGCTTCATAGGAAAGTTCAGGATCCAGCAGGCTGTCACCAGGGCCTGGGGATGCTAGGGGACAGTCAAGGCCTTGTGCATCTTCTTGGTAGAGCTGAGACTTGACTTGATCTATGCCTATCACATCATGTGGTCAGCAAGCTAAAGAATGGGTAATGGGTGTGTAGGACCCAGGGAGGAAAACTGGGCTGGAGGGATCTGAAGGTGACTAAGCCCTAGAGCCCCTGTTAATGTCCCACCAGTTAACTGCAGTGCTTCTGAGCATCACAGGAGAAAATACTCCGTGTGTGTGTGTGTGTGTGTGTGTGTGTGTGAGTATGTACAGGCCTACACAAACACACAAGTTAGTAAAAGAGGAGGTGACACTCTGGTCAATATGGGCACTTGAGAATGATATTTCTTTATATGTGAGTCCCTTGAGAAAGCCCTTCAGGTCCATTTTCTCTAATAAGGAAGCTGAATTTTTGGTCCCATTGACTTCTCTTCTAAGAGGTTTTCTAAAAAAAAAAAAAAAAAAAAAAAAAAAANTATTCTCGATTAGGACTGAGCTACAGAAGAAAGAGAGAGAACGGGAAGAGGAAGGAAGAGATGAGAGAAAGGGCGGTAGGAAACAAGACTCTCATTGCCGAAAGCTGGGAGAAGTCGGGAAGCGAGTTCATTGTCAACACAAGTGCTTCCCGGGAGCCATTGAGAAAACCTCCCTTCTCACCCAAATCTTGCAACAAAGCATGCTGATCAAATAATGCTTGCCCGTGCAGGAAGTGCTAGTGTGCGGCCTACCCGGGGAGGGGCTATAAATAGCTCCTCGAAGAACATTTTTCTATAATTAGCTTTTCACTTCAAGTGAACTATGTGTAATGAATTTCATATCACTAGATGTTCTTCCTGGGCAAAGTACAGGGCAGATTATGCAATTGTTAGTGCAGAAACTTAACTATTCAAACAGCATAGCAAGGAGTCAGAGAATTTCAAAATGAGACAGAAATGGAAACGGCGCTGGGAAAGGAACTCAAGATGCCCATTTTGCGCATATGCGTTCTTACGCACAGACGCGCGCAAACACATTAGAACATTAGAGTTAAACGGGACAGGAGCCAAGCACAGGCAAAGACATCGGCCACTTGTGTGTCAGCACGGCGGCTGTGCCCTGTTCTCAAGGGGTGTTCCTTGCACTTGCTGGAAAAGCCCATGTCTGGATGGGCTTGACTGCGTGGGGCGTTTGCTCCCAGCTTGCATTGGTGGAGGCGCAGACAAGCCCATCCAGACATGGGCTTTTCCAGCAAGTGCAAGGAACACCCCTTGAGAACAGGGCACAGCCGCCGTGCTGACACACAAGTGGCCGATGTCTTTGCCTGTGCTTGGCTCCTGTCCCGTTTAACTCTAATGTTCTAATGTGTTTGCGCGCGTCTGTGCGTAAGAACGCATATGCGCAAAATGGGCATCTTGAGTTCCTTTCCCAGCGCCGTTTCCATTTCTGTCTCATTTTGAAATTCTCTGACTCCTTGCTATGCTGTTTGAATAGTTAAGTTTCTGCACTAACAATTGCATAATCTGCCCTGTACTTTGCCCAGGAAGAACATCTAGTGATATGAAATTCATTACACATAGTTCACTTGAAGTGAAAAGCTAATTATAGAAAAATGTTCTTCGAGGAGCTATTTATAGCCCCTCCCCGGGTAGGCCGCACACTAGCACTTCCTGCACGGGCAAGCATTATTTGATCAGCATGCTTTGTTGCAAGATTTGGGTGAGAAGGGAGGTTTTCTCAATGGCTCCCGGGAAGCACTTGTGTTGACAATGAACTCGCTTCCCGACTTCTCCCAGCTTTCGGCAATGAGAGTCTTGTTTCCTACCGCCCTTTCTCTCATCTCTTCCTTCCTCTTCCCGTTCTCTCTCTTTCTTCTGTAGCTCAGTCCTAATCGAGAATATTTAATAACCTTTCTAACTACAGAATATGAATCTTGCAAGAAAAAGGAGGTGGACTTCCAACCTACAAGAGGGCTTCCGAATTCCTTGCTGTGATCACCATGATGGAGGCTTTGCAAGTGAGTTGTGCAAAAGAAACTGAAGCCAGTGGACCTGGAGAGCAGCCATTGAGGAATGGAGCAGGCCACCTTGGGAAAATGGGAACAGAGCCCAAAGGAGTGGTTTGGAGGGTCCTTTGAGGGGCCTGGTATTGAGTGCACTGGTTCAGTGGCACAGAAGTGGACATTCTGATGTCTTCCTTCCTTCCTTCCTTCCTTCCTTCCTTCCTTCCTTCCTTCCTTCCTTCCTTCCTTTCTTTCTTTCTTAACCACCGAGCATATCACCAGCTCTATATTTATATTTTATTTAGAGACAGGGTCTCACTGAGTTGCTTAGTGCCTTGGTAAATTGCTGAGGCTGGTTTTGACCTCGAAATCCTCAGCAAAATCGAGGCGCTAAGCAACTCAGCGAGACCCTGTCCCTAAATAAAACACAAAATAGGGCTGGGGACATGGCTCAGTGGTTGAGTGCCCCTGAGTTCAATCCCTGGTTGCCCCCGCTCCCCCTACCAAAAATGAAGTTTAAGTCCTGTGATACCCACAGAGACACCCATGATCCCTGTACCTCTCACTCCCCAACAGTGGGATCCAGGAGAAGGTTCCAGTAACCACTGGGAAGTCATAGTGAAGGCCTCTTCCTGGGCCCGGCCTGGGGCTACCAAGGAGGCTGTTGGAACAGAGAAGTGGCGTTTCCACCAGATGCTGGACTGGCCGGAACAGGCCCCTGCATGAGCTGTGCCTGGGATCTTGGGCTGAATTTACACCCTTCCTGTGCACGTAGCCTTCGTCCCTCCTGGGAACAGGAGCTGTTAACCCTGCTGTTGATGGAAATGCTGTTCTCACCCCAATAGGAGGAAAAATGCCCAAAATATGTTGAATGGATTTTTTTTTGATACTTAAAATCATTGCAAGTGATTTTCTGCTTCCAAAAAAGAAATGTTGATAACTTTTCCATATGGTAGTTTTCTGCTATGATTGTTAGTGGCTTGGCAATTTTTAATATTAAATTCCTAAATGGTAAGCAGAATTTTATCCAGTTTTAAACCCATAAGACCAGTTAGGTTTTCAGAGAAAGAAGTCCTTATTTTGTCTTTATTTAGATGAAAAAAATGTGTCTGTCTCTATCGGCTGCTAAGGTTGAAATGTTCATGTTGCCTCCAAATTATTTTTCTTAAAAAAATTTTTTTATGACTATGTAATAATTGAACATATGAATTGGGCACAGTGGGATATTTCAATGTATGTTGAAATCCTCACCCCCAAAATGAGGGTGTTAAGAAGTGAGCCTGAGGTGGGAGCTGTGGCACACGCCTGTCATCCCAGTGGCTTGGGAGGCTGGGGCAGGAGGATCCCGAGTTCAAAGTCAGCCTCAGCAAAAGCGAGGCGCTAAGCAACTCAGTGAGACTGTCTCTCTAAATAATATACAAAATATGGCTGGGGGTGTGACTCAGTGGCAGAGTGCCCCTGAGTTCAATCCCTAGTACCCCCCAAAAAGAAGTGAGGCTGAGAGGGGGTTATTTGGCCGTAGAGTGGAGCCCATAAGAAAGGAACTAATCATCTTGTAAAAGCATCCTGAGATGCCCCTGGACCCTCCCTTCCTTGACCCAGGAAGCCGGCCCTCACTGAAAACAGACCCTGCTGGCTCCTTGATCTTGCATTTCCTGTCTCCAGAACCTCTGTCTATGGTGTTTTGTTATGGCAGCCTGAACGACTCAGCCCCCAGATCCCACAGTGGTCTCGTCAGGCTCACGGACAACCCGGAGAGTGGACTCGCAGGCTCCACACAGGCATATGGCCCTGATGGCTGGGTCCCGGGTCTTGCATTCCCCCAAGTTACCTTTTCCAAATCCCGTCATGTGCAGATCAGCGTTGCCAGGGCCTAGGACAGAAACCTCTTTTCCACTCAGAAACAACTCGCAGGCAGGCGGCCGGGCAGGGTAATGCCTGCCTCACTCAACGGAAGTGTTCAAAATGCTTTTCCTAAAAATACCAAGGAGGGCTCTCACAGAATCACTTAGTAGCACTTTGCCCCGTGGATACAGCCACAGCAGAAGAAATTACCTTTGTGTGCACAACAGAGATTGCGAAGGTGACCCCCAGGATGCTGGGGAGGCTGGAAGGAACCCAGGCCGGCCTGCGCTCTGCCTGCCATGAAAGGAGAGCACTGGAGAGTTCCAGAAATCTCCAAAGGGCAGGCAGCCTTCCCACTGTAAGAGGGATGAATCCACACGGTTCTGTTTGCATGACGACCTCAGGGGAAAGGGAAAGGGAAACCCTTCTTTTCAGGTCTAACTTTCCTTTATCTTGTTGATTTTTTTTCCTTCTCACTTGCCTCTGAATAAATTCACTGAATCATCTTCCACCCCAGGGCTAAGGAGAGTGATGCTCTTTTGAAATCTTGGTTGTATTCATTTGCATTTGGTACTAGAAGTGTCTGTGCCCAGGTCTTCTCCTGGGGAGGGGTGGGGCCGTCTCTTGAAAGAAGATCAGAGTTGGTTTCCTGTGCTGCTTGAGAAGGCCATCTCGGGATTGGCTGACTTCACTTAGCATGATCTTCTCTAGCGCCCTCCATTTACCTGCAAATGCCATGATTTTGTTCTTTTTTAGTGCTGAGTAATATTCCATTGTGTATAAATGCCACTTTTTTTAAATTTTTATCTATTCATCCACTGAAGGACATCTAGGTTGGCTCCACAGTTTAGCTATTGTGAATTGTGCCAACCCCCCCCCCAAAAAAAAATGCCAAAAGTTTTCTCTGATATGAGGGGGGTGACTCAAAGTGGGGTAAGGAGGGAGAGCATGGGAGGATTGGATTAATTCTAGATAGGGAAGAGGGGTGGGAGGGAAAGGGAGAGGGCAGGGGACTAGCAAGGATGGGGGAATGTGATAGACATCATCATCCAAAGTACATGTATGAAGATGTGAATTTGGAGTCAACATACCTTATATACAAACAGAGATATGAAAAATTGTGGCATATATGTGTATTAAGAAACGTAATGCAAAAATAAAGAGAGAGTACATGAATAATGGCATAATTTGGTGTGAACATACTTTTTATATACAGAGATACGAAAAACTTGTGCTGTATGTGGGTGATAATGAGCGTAATGCATTCCACTATGTAAAAAATTAAAAATAAAAAGGGCTGGGGACGCGGCTCAGTGGTTAAACACCCCTGAGTTCAGTCCTGGTACAAAAAAAAAAAAAGAGTTGAACATGTGAAAAAAGAGAGAGAGAGAAGGCCATCTCTGGCTGGCAGAGGTCGTGTGTGTGTGTGTGTGTGTATGTGTGTGTCTGTCTGTCTGTCTGTCTGATGCAGGTGGAACAGGAACTATACATAGGGCAGCGCGATCCCGGTGCGTGGCAGGTAGGATGCTCAGTTTCAATGGAGACCTGACAACCTGGCCGTCACCCTGTTGTCACCCACTGCTGCACCTTCATAAAGCCAGGGCATCGGGGACTCAGGCCAGGGTGGTGCTCACGCGCTTCATGTGCCCCATGGGCCAGCTGGGCCGACGCCTGCAGAGAGTCGTCGCTCCAGGGAGCAGATGAGTGCTCGGCTCCTGAGGAGGCCAGAGGCTGGGAGCCTCCTTCTGCAAGAACGGCTGGTGCCCGGCTCGGCCGAGCAGCCCTCAGCCCGGGATGGCACTTCTGTTTGTCCTCTTGGTGAAATGAGAAGGAGCTTGTGGCTTGCTGAAGGTCTTTCAGAGACCAGCGGGTCCCAGGGACACGGGAGATGGTGCTGGCCATGTCTGGATGAGCCCCTTGGGTGCAGGGGACATCTTCCAGGGTCTCATCCTTGGAGGGACGGAACCCCAGCCCCGGCAGGACCTCGTTTGGTCTGCTCAGAGTCGGAGGTGGAGGGCATGCAGATGGTTCCTTCTCAGTGAGAATCTTCTACAGTTCAGAGAAGTTAGACTGAACCCCATTCTCTCTTCTCTGTGTCCCCATGGGACAGAGAGGAACTCGGCACAAACAGTTTGGGTGAGATGCTGGACTCCCCAACCCAACCCCAAACGGTGGCCTGAGGTCAGTCTCCGTGCATCTGCAGGCTGACGTGGCCCACGGCGCCCCTTCCTGACCCACCTTGTGATGTTCTGCCTTGCCGTAGGCCCAAGTGATGGGGCCAAACAACCATGGACTGAAACCATGAGCCCAAACAAACCTTTCCACACTGGAAGTTGATTATCTCAGGCATTTTGTCACAGTGACAGAAAGCTGCCTAACCCATAACCCAGTGGATTAAGGAACTTGGTTTAATGATGGGTATGAGGTCATCTGAATTTGAATGCATCCTCAGAGACCCGATTTCCAAATAAGAGTGCACTCACAGATACTGAGGGTAAGGACTTGAATATAACTTTTTGGAGGGACATAATTCACCCAGCAAAAACTAACAAAAAACATTATTAGTGCTCAAGCACAATGAAGAGAGCAAAAGGGAGAGTCTCAAATGTTGGGAATCACAGAGGAGTGATTTATAGTTATTTATATCTAAGTAGAAAGGTAAAAGGATACTTAGGTAAGAAAAAGAAAAAAAAATGCATTCAGTGAATTCATTTTAAGTTCAGATACAGGTGAGGCAATGATCACAATAACTGCAAAATTAATAACTTGTGTTTTCTGGCTTCTCACCGTTATCTGAAGCTTATATCATGAATCTTGACATCTCTAACAATATATTATTCATTCAGGCAAGTAAACATAGTCTCATAAAAAATAATTCACTAGCAAGAGAGTCCTTATCATTTGACATTGAACAGAAGAGAAAACACGACAGGAAAAAAAAGTGTGTCACTGACAATGGCAAATAGAGCATGAATCAGATTTGAAGTCTTGCATTTAAAACTGTTTACTTGGCTAAACAAAGCTCTTTAGTTCATGAGGTTATGTCTTAGTCAGATTTCTGTTGCTGTGACAAAATGCCCCAGATAATCAACTTAATAGGAGAAAAGGTTTATTGGGGCTCAAGGTTTTTTCAGAGGTTCTGTCCATACTCGCCTGGCCCCATTAATTTGGGCCTGTGGCAAGGCAGCACATCCTCGCTGGGCACACCTGACAGAGGAAAGCTGCTCACCTTATGGAAGCAGGAAGCAAAAAAGAGGGAGGGGCTGGAACCTGAAAGGAACTTGAAAGCACAGCGTCCAAATAATCAAAGTGCTTTTCAATTCAAGTGATTTATTCACATTTCCCCTTTGGTTTAAGGCTCATTTTCTTCTTCAGTAGAGAGTCGTACTGAGGATTTCAGATTTTCCTCACTTGAAGCCGGGAGGCTACACTATGCTGTTTGCACAGGTGGGTGGACAGCATTCCTTTTTCAAAAAAGAGAATCGTCGAGGACCAGCAGACGTGTCTGAAAACAGAGGGTTGGGCAGCAGACAGGCTTCAAGAATGGGAGAGGGCTTGTAGCCGTGGTGCCAAATGCGATGCCTGATGGAAGAATCAACAGCAATGGAGGTATGCTAGGTGTCCATACCAGAACCAGAGAGGACAGACGCTTGGGCGCCGTGGCACACGCCTGAAATCCCAGCAGCTCAGGAGGCTGAGACAGGAGGATCTTGAGTCCAAAGCCAGCCTCAGCAAAAGCGAGGGGCTAAGCAACTCGGTGAGACCCTGTCCCTAAATAAAATACAACATAGGGCTGGGGACGGGGCTCAGTGGTTGAGTGCCCCTGAGTTCAATCCCTGATTACACCCCCTCCCCTCCAAAAAAATAAGAAGACAGGAGAGGCCAAGCAGAGGCTGGGTGGAACCCGGGTAAAGCAGAGGCGCCATCTTCGTGGTGGAGATGTTGATCCTAAGGCTCCTCAGAGATGGCGCCCAGAGGTGGGCAAGCTACGAGTGGGCGTAGGAGGGAGGTCGGGTGCGAATGCCCGCGCAGGAGGCATCTGCATGGGGACCAGAGCTGGGGTCCTGGGAGATGGAGGCATCTTAAATGAGGCTGCACAGAAAAGAATGAGCGTGGGGTGCCGGGGACTGTCCCCAGGTGGGCATTGGTGGGTGCCGGGGTCTGAATGTGTGTCCCCCCAGAATTGGGGTATTGATAGTATTCAGGTGTCCGGGTTTGGGGGGTGAGCCTGCACGGATGTCATCAGAGCCTCCACAGGTAGAGGCTGGAGAGCTCGCTGACTCCCTCCACCGTGAGATGGTGAGAAGCCGGCGGGACCTGCAGGAACCCAAGGTGCTGCACCTGAGCCCAGGTCTGCGGCCTCCAGAACCTGGAAACCCATTTCTGCTCTTCCTAAGCGAACCTGAGAGAGGGTCCAGCCAAGCTTTGCCTGCCTCCAGCCCCCTCTTGGCCTCTGCCCAGCCTCCCCATCTCTTAGTTCAGGTGCATCCCGTGGTGGTTGCAATGTCCCCTCCAAAATCACGTGGAGACTCCATACCTTGGCGACAGTGTTGAAGGTGGAAACTCAAGAGACAATTAGGTCAGGAGGACTCGGCTCCCATAAACACAGCAAAGCTGTTATCGCCCCAGCGGGTCAGGTGTAAAAGAATTCAGTCCTCTCTCTCTCTCTCTCTCTCTCTCTCTCTGTCTCTCTCTCTCTCCCCCCCCCATCTGATCTCACAATACAATGCCTTCTGCAAATTTATGGCACGTGGCCCCTCCATCTTAGTGTTCCCAACCCCCAGAACCATAAGCCAGATAAAACTCTATGGTTTATAAATTCCCCAGTCAGGGGCATTTTGTTACAGCAGCAGAATATAGACTTAGACGGGCCGGGATAACCAAGTGCTGCAGAAGGACATGGCGTTCCATGACAGAGTCCAGGCTGAGTGGTCAGGGGGCCAGGCCAGTGGGGAGAGGACCTCAGCTACCTGCATTTTCTCAGAATCATTCTTGCTTTCTCTTGGGAGCTCCCTTCTGTCGGCCTTGTATTCCTGGCCTGCTTTATTCATTCGAGGAATCAGCTACCAGTCGAGCTCCAGCATCGCCTTCGGGCCTGGGTGAGTCCAGGGCAAGTTCCAGAGGAGCCTTCACAGAGGGCACGTCCTTCCCTTGGACCAGGCTCCCGGGACCTGGGAGGTGTCCAGGACTCGCCGATGATGATGATGACGGGGCACAGGGGCCAAAGGGGAGAGCGCTCTGCCCTCCGAAGATTCCACACATTTGACTTTTTTCTCAAAGGAGCAACTTGAAACATGCAAACGTTTTAGGGACAAACTCCGTTCTATTTGGAGTATTTTGGGGTTACAGTAATTTGGGGGGCCTCCCTTCTATCCAACCCAAAGGCGAAACCACCATTTGGAAAGGGCACCAGGAATGATGTTCTGGGGTGTGTGTGTGTGTGTGTGTGTGTGTGTGTGAGAGAGAGAGAGAGAGAGAGAGAGAGAGACAGAGAGAGAGAGAGAGAGCACCCTAAGTCACAAAGGCCAAGCGTGACCAGCTCTCCTTCCCTCCCTGACCCAGCCCCACACCCCAGCTCCTAAAGTTCCCAATGCTAGGCCCTGAGAGTTCTTCTGGAGGTTTGAGGGAAGAGGTAGAGGAGGAGTTAGAATTCTTGACAGCCAGACTAGGCAGGGTCACTAACCAGGCGCTGGTGACTGATGTCCTACAAGTATTTGTTGAATGATTGGGTGACTGAAGAACAGAAATGCCCTTTTTCTTTGGCTGGATGTGGTTGAGATGAAATGTGTGGCCTGAAACCCTGGCAGCTATCTTGGGCCTATGAAGCAACAAGCCCTAAATGGAAGTCTGTGAAGACCCTCAGGGCTGAGTGACAAGGGAAGTCAAGTGTTCTTCAGGACTCTGCTGAGCTGCTGAACCAAGCTACCTCGTGTCTCAGGCCTCCTCATCAAGTGAGATTACAATCTCCTGTGCTTACGTGGCCTGACCCACACAAGGCACGGAGAGGATCTTCATTGGGTTCCCCCCTGCAGTCTTCTCAGAAGAAAAACAGTGTGACCCAGAGACCCCCCAAACCACTATGTAATAGTCCCTCTTGTCCACAGGGGTGAGGTTTCAGGATTCTCCTCAGATACCCCAATCCAAGACTGCCCAGGTCCCTTATATAGCAGCCCCCAGCCCGTGAACCCTCCCTGGCTGATTCTCCATGGTCTGTCCAACAGCATCGATGTGTCGATGGTCATCAAACTCCACTGTTCAGGAAACAGTGACCAAAGAGAAAAAAGTCTGTCGGGCTCAATACAGTGGCCATGGCCCTGAATACTTCTGAGCCCCAGTTGGCGGAAACCGCGGTGGGACCTGGGGGTACGGAGAACCAACACTCGTTATTATCATCTGGCTCTGGGGACTCTGAGGGTGGCAGACGTGGCTCGTTCAATAGAGCAGGGTCACCTGGTCAGCACCATGGGACTGAACACAGACTCAGGGCCACTGTCCCTGTGTAAGGGTGACATCGGGCTGGAGCTTGCCCTCCCCCCGCCCCCGTGACCAGGTCCCCTCCTCGCCGTTGCCAGTGCAGGTCCCGCTCAGGTCTAGCCGGGGGGCCTCCCTCCCCACAGCACCAGGTGAGCTTTTAAAAGCATAAACCAGACCGTTATTACCCTGCTGAACACTCTCCCTGGATCAGCCCTTCAGACTCTAAATCCCTCAGGATAGGGACCAGCCCCTTCTCAGGGAGACACCCCCCCACCAACTCCCACCTCTCCGTCCCCTGGCTGCCGGCCTGTCACACCCACGCACCAGCTAGAGTGGCTTCTCAGCTTCCCGTCCCTCGTTGTGCTCTTCTGAGCTCCAAGCCCTTGCACATGCTCTTCCTGCCCCCGGGAATGCTCTTCCCGCCCCTCTTGCCTGGTCCCTCCCACCTGGCCCCAGAGCTCTCATCAGTGCTGGTAGGTCTGTGCCGTGGAATTCTATTCAGCCATGAAAAAGGATGAGATCTCGTCATCGTGAGAACATGGGTGGAACTGGATATCCTGTGACGTGAAATAAGCCAGCCACAGGAAGACCAGTAGCCCATGATCTCATGTGGAGTGTAAAACCGTAGGTGTCGTAGAAGTGGCAGTGGGAGCAAGAGGCTGGGAGGGGAGGGGGCTGGAGGGATGGGGACCGGCTGGTGGCTGGGTACTAAGTTATAGTTAAAAAGGAGCAAGAAGTGTGGGGTCGCACGGCACAGTAGGGTGGCTCTACATGATGGCAACGTACTGAATTATTTCTTATGAAGAAAGCACTTTAAATGTTCTCATCCTAAAGAAGTGACATTTTAGTCCACGACAGTGCTGGCCGTGTGTACTCTGGGGGGGTCAGACTCAGCGGAGACGGGACGGTACACGGACGATGGCCTCTGGGGGCTGAGGGAGGCTGGCCTCGCCCACGTTCTTCTCCCAGAGAAGACGCTCCAACCTTCTCAAGGAGGCACCGTTTTCAAAGACCCAGAGGGGCTCCTCAGGGGGCAGGTGACAGCACAGAGCTGGGGGGGCTGGTAACCCCATGCGTGAGCCCCTCCTGACCGTCACTGGGAGCCCCTGTGGGTTCAAGCTGGGGAAGGGCCTGGTCCTATTTGCAGTCACCTCGGCAGTGACATGGAGTGAGTGACTGTGGGGGTTGTGTGGTGGCTTCCCCCAAAGTGTTCCCACCCCAGAGCCCGTGAATGTGACTTTATTTGGAAGAAAGGGTCCTTGTAGAGGTAACGAAATTAAGGATCTTGAAATGGGATCACATGGCGTCAGGGTGGACCCCAGAGAGGGGAGCAGCCCTGGGACGACGGGGGCAGAGGCTGGAGGTCGGCAGCCGGAAGCCGGGCCTCACCTGGGTCTCAGAAGGCACGGAAGAGTGTGGCCACCCTGGACTCGTGGCCCCCCTGAGCTGCGGGAGGAAGGGTTTCCGCTGGTTTCAAGGCCTCTGGTTGGGGGCACTTGGTTACAGCAGAGTTAGAAAGTGTCATTTCAGAGCCTGGTGCCGTGGCCACGTCTGTCATCCCAGCAGCTCGGGAGGCTGAGGCAGGAGGATCCTGAGTTCAAAGCCAGCCTCAGCAACTTAGCAAGACCCTGAGCCACTCAGTGGGACCCTGAGCCTCTCAATGAGCCCCTGAGCCACTCAGTGAGACTCTGTCTCTAAATAAAATACAAAATAGGGCTGGGGATGTGGCTCAGGGGTTGAGTGTCCCTGGGTTTAATCCTGGTGCGCACCCCCCTGGCCCCCCAAAGGGATCTTTCCAGAATAAACCCTGAACGTGTTGACTCTCACGTCCTCGGGTGCTCAGGAGTTCTCTGTGGCTCAGTCCAGCTTCCTGGCACTGCCCAGGTGGCCCTTCCGTCCCACCCTCCGTCTCTCGGCCTCCTCTTCTCCCTGTGCTCTGGTTCCAGCCCTGCAGGGTCCCTGGACGCTGCATGACTCTCAGGGCCCTCAGTCTAGAACTTTCTTCCCCACCCTTCTCCCTATGCCCTCCCCCAAACCTCATCCTGCCCAGAGACTCCCAAGGACCCCTGTGACCTCCGTGTGACTGTCACTGTGTCCAGGAAGTCCTCCTCCACCTCCCAGGCCAGTGTGGAGGCTCTCTCGGCCACCAGAGCCCCTGTCACTTGGTACTGGAAGGCGTCTCGCTCCCGTGCAGTCCCGGGTCAGCCGTGGAGTGGACACTCTTGCTGTTTGTTGCAGGAGTAGGTGGTTAGAGGTCACAGAGCTGGAGGGGACACGGGGGCAGTCAGAGATGTGGGAGGGCTTGGTGCCCAGCGGAGGGCAGGCAGTGGTGGGAAAGCACCCCTGTGTGGTTCTTGGTCATAGCCGGAGGAGGAGGAGGATGTCACCAAGAGACAGGAGACCAGGACAGCAACCGGTTATTGACTTGGGTAAGTCGGCCCAGGGTTCACGGAGCCCTTGATTTCTGCACAATCAGGGAATTCGCTTCCCTCACTCAGAAGTGACTCTCCCTTGAGGTGCCAGGTCCCCAAAGCGTCTCACCCAGTGAGGTGAGACTGAGAGGCCCCCGGCTGCCCAGGCTCAGAAGTGGTGTTGGTGCTCCTGGCCTGCAGGGGGCGACAGTGGGGCTCCAGCCGGTCAGCCATGCCCACGGGCCCCCAGCTCCAGCCTGGCGGGAATCTCTGGCCCAGTAACTGAGAGCCCTCCAAGGGGTCAAGGTTCCATGAGCGTCAGGAATAGAGAAAGCCCCAGCCCAGAGGGCTCCGAAGCTCACTTGGTGACACTTGGGGGGGGGGGGTTCCCTGCCTGCACAGAGCAATTTGGAAGGAGCTGGGAGCTGGGTGTTTGGGGAGGAGGTAGCAGCAAGAAGAATCTTCTGGCATGTTGCATGGCAATATTGTCTATTAATCCAAACATAAAATGTTGCTTCTTCAAACTATACAGTGGAATATTGCTCATGCCTACAAAGGAAATTCTGACCCCTGCTGCTTTTGTGGTGACGGGGAAATTCCCTAAACGGTGCTACTCGAGATGTTGACCCCTGGACACTTGAGATGCCACAAGTGAGACTGGGAGATTACATTTGAAATTTTATGTGAATTTGAGTTCAATCAAAGTTCAGCTAGAGGCTGCCACTTGGAACTGGACAGGTTAGGTTCCCTGTGGAGAGCCGGGGCCAGGGAGTGCCTGCCTTCTGGATGGGCCTAGAACTCTCCAGAGGGTGCTGGCTGGTGACACAGGCCACGGCCAGCCCTGGCTTCTTTATTAGAATTCCCAAAATGGTCGAAGATGCGGGATGGAGCCCTGAGGAGCCGCAGCCGCTGAAACTCAGATTCTGTGAGAGGAGGGAGTTAATCCCCCAGAGCATGAAGTGAGGCTCTTCTCAGGGTCCCCAAGAGCAGGACTTCGCAGGGACGCTGCAGCCCACGGATCTCCCTGCACTTTCGGGCTCTGCTTTTCTTCCAGAACCCAGGGGTGAGAAGGACTGCTCTAAAGAGAAAGTTCTAGAAAGTAGAAGCAATGCACAGAGCCCAGCCTCTTTCTCCTCCCCCTCCTCCCCCTCCTCCCCCTCCTCCTCCTCCCTCCTCCTCTTCCTCCCCCTCCTCCTC